>NC_051309.1:158668864-158971894 GCF_015220235.1 Choloepus didactylus
CCCTCCTCCCTTCAAAGGATCAGACACCCAGGGGAGTGAATCTCCCTGGCAATGTGGAATATGACTCCCAGGGAAGAATGTAGACCCGGCTTCGTGGGATGGAGAACATCTTCTTGACCAAAAGGGGGATGTGAAAGGAAATGAAATAAGCTTCAGTGGCACAGAGATTCCAAAAGGAGCCGAGAGGTCACTCTGGTGGGCACTATTACGCACAATATAGACAACCCTTTTTAGGTTCTAACGAATTGGAATAGCTAGCAGTAAACACCTGAAACTATCCAACCACAACCCAGAATCCATGAATCCTGAATACGATTGTATGGAAATGTAGCTTATGAGGGGTGACAATGTGATTGGGAAAGCCATAAGGACCACACTCCCCTTTGTACAGTGTATGGGTGAATGAGTAGAAAAATGGGGGCAAAAAGAAAAAGTGTTCTTTTTTACTTTAATTGTTCTTTTTCACTTTAGTTTTCCTCCTTGTTATTTTTGTGTGTGCGGTAATGAAAATGTTCAAAGGTTAATTCTGGTGATGAATGCACAACTATAAAGTGGTACCATGAACAACTGAGTGTACACTTTGTATGACTGCATGGTGTGTGACTGTATCTCAATAAAAATGAATTTAAAGAAAAACTGCAAGGCAGGAGTCTCACATGGAGTAAGGGAAGGTCACCTGGAACAGCATCCAAAAAGGATGACTATGAATCAAATAAGTTCTTCACATGTAACAAATCCTGCATTCATTTTCTCTTTTCTTCCAATAAAAAAAGTTAAATTCCTACAGTCCCTGGGGAACTCGGGGAGATCAGCTCCTCCAACTCAGCACATGAAGTGGAGTGGCTCAGTCATTACCTGTCGAACTCTGAGTGTGCCAGGGTTAATGTAAAACCTCTCCCAATCACCTTGTTTTATTTTCATTTCATTTAATGATTTCAGTTGAAATTAGCTAAAGAGGTGCATTTAACCTATATGTATGCCATTTGGTACCATTCCAAATGATCTCATTTTTTAAAAAAATTAACCAACATTTCATTTAATGTCCAGCATATACTTTTCTTGTCCACACTGAAAAGGAGAAAAAAAGGTAAAGGATCAATTAAAGTATCTGATCTAACTTTAAGCTATTTAACATTATAATCCTTTGCCATCTAATACATTTAAGCCCTGTTCACCCTCACTTGCTGTGATTAATAGATGTTTATATATTCTTCCATGAACCTGGATTCTGGTATGTGTGTATGTATGATAGTGTAGGTTTTAAACAGAAACCCTGAAAGATTCAGTAGAATTCCTGCTGACATAAAAAATTATAAAAAAGCAAGGGCCATCTTTGTCAGGTGATGGGTTGGCCACTGCTTCATGGACAGAGTTAAGAGGGCAGAGAGATTCCCTAATGCCCCAAGAGAGGCAAGAGCACAACAAAGAGCTTTATTTCAATAATTGAGAGTTTTATCGAACTTTTAAGTATTTTCCACTTCCAGATGTTAAAAGAGTCTTAATGCATGCCAAGTTTAGTGTGTGCTTTTCTTAGGCGGTGCTAAATTTTACTGTATCATTACAAGGACATCTCTGTGGAGAAGTCCTGATTATGTATTGGTCAACAGCTTCCAGCAGAAAGGGAGGGAGTGGTGAGCACGGTGCAGAGAACATGGCAGAGCAAGAGAGAGGGGAACCCAGTCACTGACAACGGGGAGGGAGAGCAGCAGTGGGTGGGGTGAGAAGGGAAAGTGGCTCCATGCAGGTGAGGGCACTGTCTTGTTCACCTTTGTATCCCTAGTACCCAAAACAGGGCCTGGAAAAAAGAAGCATGATAAGCATTTGTTGAGTGAATGAGTAAGTGAAATAAAAGAAAAAAAAGAAGGAAGATGATATAAAAGAAATGGAGGGGTAGGATGAGAAGTAGAAGAAAGGTGAAGTATGGGGTTCCTTCGAACCCCAAGATATCTTCTTTACAAACTTTTGCAAAATCAATGCCATAAGGGTCAGTAAGGACTGAGCCTTGTATTTGGCAGGTCACCATCCCTACTACCAGGCCTGAGGGGCTCCTTGGACTGCGGGGTGGGGCCTTCCATGCTACATAATGTTCCCTCTGGGCTCTCCATTCCCCACAGTTCTTGGCTGTGTTTCAACCTTCTTTTCCATTTTTGTTTTTTAAATCAGAGCTACTTACAAGTAACATAAGCAACTCATTTTAATTTCACTTCCTTTCTCTTCCTGTGTCCTCTCCAGCGCAGGTGCTAAAGAGCAATGAAACAGTCAGCAGGCCTGCCTGTTTCATTGGGGAAACAGGAGGGAACTCCTAAACTGCATAACTAGGCCCTAAATTGAAAATTCAAGGTTACAAACAGGATTGATAGCCTAGCTCCAGGTGTCTCCAAGATAGAGAAAGAGCCAGTGTGGAAGTTTTCTAATATGAACGATGTCTTTTAACAGAAAATACTGGAAACCATATTAGGATGGGGCAAACAAGGTGCAAAAGGCAGTGGGATAAGCACACATAATTGAAAGGAAATAGCTATTTGTCCTGATTAAATGACACTCTTAGTCCCCAGTTTTTGGTTTTGACCCCTACAGCTCATCAAAAAAAAAAAAATTACCCTATAAGTTTATAAGTTGACTAAATAAGAATGATGAAGTCCAAATGACACTAAAGTCCTTACCAACATTCAAATGTACAGAGTGAGGCAG
Organism: Choloepus didactylus; assembly: GCF_015220235.1. Taxonomy (NCBI): domain Eukaryota; kingdom Metazoa; phylum Chordata; class Mammalia; order Pilosa; family Megalonychidae; genus Choloepus; species Choloepus didactylus. The sequence goes on from NC_051309.1 coordinate 158,671,556, forward strand.
GATGATTCAGCTCTCCTATTAAGTCCCACAATTCACTGCAAGTTCACCTTTTGTCCTAGTTAATCCTTTGGCTCTGCTGAGGGCCTCTTTTCCTCCGGACTAGACAGGCTATTAAGTGTGCTTTTAGCCACATGTATGAGGACCACACGAAGCCACTGGAAGGTTGCTCCATGAATGCCTGGACTCCAGAATACTGAGAAGAAGTCTGTAGCAACAATGGGGGAGTGTGTGTCTATGTCTCAGGCAAGGGTGGGTTGATGTGGGCAAGGATGATAGTTAGAAAGTAAGGAAGCTAGCCATGATTTATTCTTTGAACAGTGACTCATACCATCTGATACTGTACCTCGGATAAGATGTGGTGGTCAAACAGATATTCCATCACTCACCTCCCCCCACTTCTCCAGCTGTGGAGAGAAGTGATACAGAGCAGATGGCAAGCCACCGGAAACCAGGAAACATGCCTGAATCCAGCTGCTATCCCGTACTCAGGAAAAAAAGGAAGTAAATCAACTCACAACACAAACTTTGGATGGTTTAAATGTGGCAAAAATATATATATGGATAGAGCAAATAGAAGCACTGTTAAGAGTGAAGACAAAGATGGCTTTAGAACGAATACCATAGAGCCTCACATTTTCATAAAGAAAAACATTCGCCTTGCCATAAGAATAATGGAAGCCATGCCTAGGAGCGAAATAATTCTCTTCATTCAAGTTTTCTATTTGAGGGCTTGATAAGAACACTTCCCGTTTTGATGGAAACAGGTCCGGCCACTCCCAGGCCCTGGGGACTTCCGGGGCTCGCCTGGGCCGAGCAGCTCCCGCTCCACTCCCCAGCAGAGATCCCGCCCAGTGGGCAACATGGTCCCTGGGAGCAATAGGCTATCCAGCAACGATCCCACCATGGACCCAGATGGGAGCAGTATCCACGGGGCTTGATTATATATGCTAATGTTCCCTTATTTGACATGAATACATCAAAGATGAGAAGTTAATATGGCGAGAAGAACAACCGCTGCCAAATGAGACAGTTTTAGATCTCTTATTAAGGAAAATAATGGTCTCGCTCGCTCTCACAAGACCAAAACTATGGAAACATATAACCAAAGAAGCTGGGGCAGGAGGGAAGAACCATAAAAAGCTGGACCATTGTAAGAAATTCTAGTGCAGAGAGAAGGTACAGAGTTTCTACTTGGCAGGGAAATTTGTCCCTGGAAAGAAAAACTGGACAGAATGTTTGACTGGTTACTCAAGTATTTGCAGCCACAATGCAACTGGATCCCATGGGGAATAAAGCTTCTTCTTAGAGTTGTCATCATCAAATAATATTTACTAATGGTCTCTCTGTGCCAAGGTTTGCTTTGTCAATAAGAGAGCATCTCTTATTTACACCCCAAAACAGGAAATGACAGAGGAATGCAGGAGGAGGGCCCACCATCCCAGCCTTGCAAGCATGTTTCCTAGGTGTCCTTAATTCTTTTGCTCACTATTATAAAGGGGACTCTGCCACCCTTCCAGTGCTTCCCTAACCCCCCACAGCCCTACCCCATCCCAGCAATGCCCAAACCCCTCCCTCCCCAGGTCTGAGGCAGCCAAACAAAAAAGGAATCTATAAGGAAGGTGGAGCATATTAAATTCTTTTCAGAGTTTTGCTTGGTTTCTGGGAACAAGAGCCAATACAAATTTTTGTGGCTATATTAACATATGCAGCTATGCAACAGGGAGATGATAAAACAAGAACCCTTTTGAGGGACTTCCTTTCTGAGTCCCAAGCCTCAGTGTAGGAGGCGGAGGAAGCCGGGTCAAGAAAGCAAAAGAGGGTTGCCACAAGGGGTGAGGGGTGAGGGAAGAAGAGGCGCAAAGATGCTGGCCCAGGGTTCAAGCTGGACCAACTCCCATCAGAGGCGGGGGAGCAGCCTCAGCCATTCGAGCCTTGAATCCTTGGGTTCAAGGATTTGCGAGCTGTGTGTGGAATTATGAAATTAACAGACGGGCACTTCCTATTGAAAGAGCCAGCTATAGCAGGGGAGTCTGCCATAAGCAAGTTCCCTCTTCCGGAAGGAAAAAGGACAGCCCTTCCATGGCCATATACAGCTATTTCTCACTTTGTCATGCTTAAATGTGCAGGTCAATAATACCCCCCTGAGTTGAACAAGATCTAGACCTAGAGAAAAGCCTTTTCTGGGTATATAAATGCATTCATTTTTATTTTATTAAAGTGATTTATTTTTAATAAGCTATAGCATCAGTGCTCCAAATATTTCCAATTTTCACTGAGTTTTCAAGTATTAAAAAAATCTAATCCCTTTTTTGGACTTAATTCATCCCAGTCACAGGTTTTTGGTATAGAAATATAAAAGAATTTCTCAGGATATATATGGTGTTGAGGAAAGTGATCCAGCCAGAAATGTTTTAAGTTTACCACTGGTCACATTCATTCTGAGTCAATCAAAAAGGTTGACACACAAATATTCTTTGCCATCAGCTGGAGTACAAAATGCTGTAACAAATATAGAAATCAGAGGGTACAGCCCCACTATGGCAGTATTTTTCAATGAATTAGTTTCACAGGCCATATATCTCTGAAAAGTAAATGACACTGTGCTAATGTAAGTAAAAATAGACTTTAGTTTTAGTTTTAATATTAAAGAAGCCTGAATTTTTACTTAACTTTTGGAATTATGGAAAGTGTGATCGTGCTCACAAGCAACATAAAAGAGGTAAACTGCACTATATCAAAATTTAAAACTTTGGTGCTGCAAATGATATCTTCAAAAAAGTGCAAAAACTATCCACAGTTGGGAGAAAATATGCAAAATCAAGACTCTGATAAGGGACTTGTATCTAAAATATATAAAGAAACTTTACAACTCAATAGTAAAAAGACAAAGAACCTAATTAAAAAGTGGGCAAAGGATTGGAATAGATATTTCTCCAAAGAGGATATGCAAATGGTCAGTATGTGAATGAAAAGAATCATTAGGGAAATGCAAAACCAATAGGGTGGCTATAACGAAAAAGATAAGACAATAACAAGTGTTGACAGGCAGTTCCTCAAAAGTCAAATATAGAGTTGCCATTTAACCCAGCAATTCCAATCCTAGGTATATACCACAAGACTTAAAAACATAAGTACATGCAAAAACTTGTACACAAATGTTCTTAGCAGCAAAAATTGGGAAACAACCCAAATATCAATCAACTGATGGATGGACAAATAAATTGTAGTATACCCATACATTATTCTATTATTCATAAAATGGAATATTTGGCAACAAAAAGGAATGAAGTTCTGGTGCATGTTACAACACAGATCAACCTTGAAACAATTATGCTAAGTGAAAGCAGCCAGTCACAAAAGACCACATATGATATGATTCCATTCATAAGAAATGTCCAGAATCGGCAAAAACATAGAGACAGAAAGTAAATTAATGGTTGCCTAGGGATATGGATGGGGGAAGGGGAGTGACTGCTAATGGGTCCAGAATCTCTTTTTGGGGCTTTGGAATTAGATCGTGGTGATGGTTGCACAACTATGTGAATATACTAAAAATCACGGAATGGTACATTTTCAATAGGCAAATTTCACAGTTAGGGATTTATAACTAAATAAAGATTTTTTTTAACAGTCTAGAAGTCCCCTCTAAAACGTAATCTAAAATATACAAATTCTTAGAAAAGTAGGGTACTGTATTCAATAAATTTCCCTAAGTGCTCAAAAAAAGTAGAAATGAAGAGGAGTATTTTTCTTAGACTACACCATGCTATCAAATTCTTCAGTACCATGTATTTGACAATGTGATAAATAGATCCATATGTATTAGGGTTCCCTAGGGAAACAGAACAAACAAGATATCTGTAAATAGTATGAGAGTTTATAAAAGTGTCTCACGCCAACTGTGATACGCAAGTCCAAATTCCATAGGGTAGGCTACAAGTTGGCACTTTGATGAAGGACTTCAATGAATTCCCCAGGAAAGTTTGGCTGGCTGAAGTAGAAACAAAAAGTTCTCTCTTTCTTCTGATCCTGAAGCCATCACCTCTTCCTTAAAAGCCTTCAACTGATTAGACTAAACTTCTCTCATTGGGGATGATACTCCCCTTAGACAACTGCAGATGTAATTAGCCACAGATGCAATCAACTTACTGATGATTTAAGTCCATGAAATGTCCTCACAGCAACAGATAGGCCAGTGCTTGCTTCACCAGACAACTGGGCACCATCATGCGGCCAAGTTGACACATGAACCTAACCATCACACCATATAATCTTAAAAATAACAAAATACTTCTGTACTAATACTTCTGGATTACTCTTTAACTCTTCTACATTGCTTTGCTAACATGAGGTCTGCTTACAGCTGTACATGAGCAAACAGAATAAACAAGGAACAAGCACAATGAGGCCCTCTTCTCCCCATTGCTCAATTAGATAACTTGTATGTTTGAAGGAGGCAAACATGAGACAACATCAATATAAAATAAACACATTCTCCATCTTTATATAGCTTATTGTTGAAGTCACCCTGCTATAAAGTTTGATAAACTACAATTCTCCAAAGAGAACTATCCAATAAGACAGCCAATAGTTTTTGCCTTGAAAAATTATTTAGCTAAAAACTCTAATTTATCTCAAGAAATTCATCAGAAAAAGAGTCTCCATCATGGCTTTTTATTTGTTAGGGGGAAAAAAAAACAATCTTTTTTTCTTATAAGAATATCAGCTTTGCACAGGAATAATTATTAAACTTAACAACATAGCCAAAGAATATTGGAAAAAGTAGTATTATCTGTGGCTCACAAGCAACACTATTGTGAAATATTCATTGGGTACATCTGCCCTTCTAAAAAAGGTTCCCAGATACCATGATTTCAAAATAAATTAAGAAGAATCTCCACCAAAGAGAGATGGTTCTTTTTAAAAAGTAAAATGTACATTTAGAGTTTTGTTCTCTCTTAACTTTAACCTAAGGGATTCTTTTCAGGTGGATAAAACTTATTTCTCCAATTAACCATTTCCTTAGCACAGTGCTTCTCAAACTTCCTTAGTTATCAGAATCACTTGGAGGGCTTGTTAAAACACAGACAGCTAGGCCCCACCCTTAGAGTTTCAACTACATCTGGAGTAAAGCTCAATAATTTGCATTTCTAACACTTCTCTCCCAGCCAATACTGATTCTGCTGGTCTAGGGACCATAGTTTAAGAAGCGCTGCCTTTGCACATAGAGACTTGGGGCTGGCTAGGTAAAATCTTGGCTGGGCAGGTCTTCTAAGATACTCTTCCAACAAGGAAAAGTAGGCATCATCTAAAGGTCAAAAAACACTTGTTATGCTCAATTTTGAAACAGCAATTACCATAATCTGTTTCTCAAATTATCACGGTTCATACATATTGTTGTATCTTCCCAGTCCCGCACCACCACCACTCCTGCCCACCCATGAGGAGTTTCTTGGGATTCTTCTCCTTCCCGGAACCCCTACCTGGCTACATTACAGCAGCCATGTCCACGCAACATGTCCTATTGGTAACACAGTTGATGTTTCCATGGTGGCTCCCAATCGGAGCTGAGGCAATCACCTGGAATTTGGAACTGATGCAAAGAAAGTTCTGTTTGGCTGCTCTTTTGAACAAGAAGTAAACGCAGAAGCTGTTGGCAGTTGCCGTTTTCCACCATGTAGACTGGGTAACAGAAAAAGTCCATCTGTATACTAAGATGAACTAATGAAGCAGATGCCAGAGAGACACAGGGATGAGGTGGAGAGTGAGGGCTTCTTGGGCCCTTCCGCATCTCTGCCCTTAGGTTCCACACAAAAGCCAACCCGAAACCTGCATCTATTAAATTAATTCCATGTCTTGCCAAAACTAGGAGAAGAGGGTTCATATTATTTACAACCAAAGAGGCCTTAATTAAAACGTTTAATAAAGTCAATCTTTGGACCCCTTTCCTTTCCATTTCAGTTCACCTATAACATTAAATTCATCTTAAAACTTCATCCTACCCAGTCTACCTGCTTCTAAATAATCTCGTCAATGAAACACTACCTTATTAAGGAGAAATTCTGAACTCTACACATCGCTGTGTATTTCAAATCTAGAGCTACCTGGATTCTTCTGCAAGAGACAAGTATAATTTATATTTCTCTCCAGCACTAGGCAGAGAGGAATATAAATCCATTGGGTTTCCTTCTTTAAACATAGATTAAAACACACACACAGACACAGACACAGACACAGACACACACACACACACACACACGTGCACACAATAGAACTGTTTCAAACTGAGGTCTAATATGGAGTTTTATTAGGCTCATTTTACTGTTAGATAAATTTAAATGTTGAATTTTTTACTAATGTTTCAGAGTAACTCCAGCTTTCTAGCTACTTGTTTCTGTGGAATTCATATTTTTAAATGACATTCTTATCCACTACTTCTAGGTTTGCCCAATCAATGTATGGTACATGCAAACATATAGCTACCAAAGGGAGAAGAGGATGTATCTTTTTAAAGTTATTATTAGAGAAGTTGTGAGTTTACAGAACAATCATGCATAAAATACAGGATTCTCGTGTACCACCCCACCACCAACATCCTGCGTTGGTGTGGAACATTTGTTACTATTGATAATAGCACTTAAAAAAATTGTGCTTTTTAACAGTAGTTACCTTTGTTACACTTGATGAACTATTATTAAAATAGTTCTATCATCCATTTTCCATTAGGTGTACTTTTCCCTATTATGACTACCTTGTATTAGTATTGTACGTTTGTTATAATTCATGAAAGAACATTCTTATACTTCTATTAACTATAGTGCATCATCTACAATAGGGTTCAATGTGTTGTACAGTCCTTTGTTTTATCTTTTAATTTTTATTCTAATACTATATACATCCTAAAGTTTCCTCTTTTAATAACATTCACCTTTATAGTTCAGTGCCATTGATTATACTCACAATAATGTGCTAACATCACCACTATCCATTTCCAAATCTTTATCATAAGCCTAAACAGAAAATCTGTACAAATTAAGCATCAACTCCCCATTCTCTATTTTCAATCTATCTTCTGATAACCTATATTCTAGATTCCAACTCTGTGAGTTTGCTTATTATAATTAGTTCATAACACTGAGATAATACAATATTTGTACTTTTGTGTCTGGCTTGTTTCACTCTACATAATGTCCTCAAGATCCTCCATGTTGTCACATGCATCAAGGCTTCATTCCTTTTTTACAGCTGAATAACAGTGCATCGTATGTATACACCACATTTTGCTAATCCATTCACTGGCTAACCGACACTTGTGTGGCTTCCATCTTGTGGCAATTGTGAATAATGCTGCTAAGAATGTTGATGTGCAAATATTTGGTTGAGTCCCTGCTTTCTGTTCTTATGGGTTTTACCTAGTAGCGGGATTGCTGGATCATATGGTAATTCTATACTTAGCTTCCTGAGGAATGCCAAACTGTCTTCCACAGCAGCTGTACCACTTTACATTCACACCAGCAATGAATGAGTGTTCCTATTTCTCCACATCCTCTCCAACACTTGTAGTTTTCTGTTTTAAATAGTGGCCATTCTAGTAGGTATGAAATGATATCTCATTGTGGTTTTGATTTGCATTTCTCTAACAGCTAGTGATGTTGAACATCTTTTCAGGTGCTTTCTAAGCATTTATATCGCCTCTTTGGAAAAATGTCCATCCAAGTCTCTTGCCCATTTTTAAACTAGATTATTTGTGTTTTTATTGCTGAGTTGAAGGATATCTTAATATAGCCTGGATATTAAACTCTAATTGGGTAAGTGGTTTCCAAATATTTTCTCCCATTGAAAGGGGTGACTTTTCCCATTCTTGACAAAGCCCTTTGAAGCACAAAACTTTTAAAGTTTGAGAAGGTCCCATTTACACATTTTTTTCTTTGGTTGCTTGTGCTTTGGGTATAAAGTCTAAGAAACCATTGCCTACCACAAGATATTGAAGATGCTTCCCAACATTTTCTTCTAGGAGTTTTTACAGTCCTGATTCTTATATTTAGGACTTTGATTTTGAGTTAATTTTTGTACAGGTTGTGGGTCAGGGGGTCCTCTCATTCCTTTGCATATGGATATCCAGTTCTCCCAGCACCATGTATTGAAGAGACTATTCTGTTCCAATTGGGTGGAACTGGCAGCCTTGTCAAATATCAATTGGTCATAGATGTCAGCATCTATTTCTGAACTCTCAATTCAATTTCATTGGTTAATATATCTATCCTTATGCCAGTACCATGCTGTTTTGACTACTGCACCTTTGTAATATGCTTTAAAGTCAGGAAGTATGAGCCACCCCACTTTGTTTTTCCTTTTCAAGATGTTTTGGCTATTTGGGGCTCCTTACTCTTCCAAATAAATTTGATAATTGACTTTTCCATTGCTGCAAAGTAGGCTGTTGGAATTTTGATTGGAATTCTGTTGAATCTATAAATCTGACATCTAAATGATACTTAGTATTCCAATCTATGAAACCAGAATGTCCTTCCATTTATTTAGGCCTTTTAAAATTTCTTTTAGGAAGGTTTTGTACTTTTCTGTGTACATGTGATTTATATCCTTGATTAAATTTATTCCCAGGTATTTGATTCTTTTAGTTGCTATTGTAAATGGATTTTTTTTCTTGATTTCCTCCTCAGATTGCTCATTACTAGTGTATAGAAACACTACTGACTTTTGCATGTTGATCTTGTATCCTACCACTTTGCTGAACTCTAGCTCTAGTGGCTTTATTGTAGGTTTTTCAGGACTTTCTTTATAACAGATCATGTCACCTGCAAACAGTGAAAGTTTTACTTCTTCCTTTCCAATTTAGTTGCCTTCTATTTCTTTTTCCTGCCTAACTGCTCTGGCTAGAACTTCAAGCACAATGTTCAATAATAGTGATGACAGTGGGCATCCTTGTCTTGTTCCAGATCTCAGGGGGAAAGCTTTCAGTCTTTCATCGTTGAGTATGATGTCAGCTGTGGGTTTTTCATATATGCCGTTTATCATGTTCAGGAAATTTCCTTCTATTCCTATTTTTCAAATTGTTATTATCAGGAAAGACTGTTAAATTTTGTCAAATGCCTTTTCAGCATCAATTGAGATGATCATGTGGGTTTTCCCCTTCAATCTGTTAATGTGGTGTATTACATTAATTGATTTTCTTGTGTTGAAACACTTTTGTATACCTGGGATAAAATCCATTTGATTATGGTGTATAGTTTTTTAATGTGCTGTTGTATTCCATTTGAAAGTATTTTGTTGAGTATTTTTACATATATAGTCATAAGAGAAATTGGTCTGTAATTTTCGTTTCTTGTATATTTATCTGGCTTTGATATTAGGGTGATTCTGGCCTAATAGAACTAGTTAGATAGTGTTCCTTCCTCTTCAATTTTTTGGAAGAGCCTGAGCAGGATTGGTATTAATTTTTTTGGAATGATTGGTAGAATTCTCCTGTGAAGCCATCTGGTCCCTGAGTGCTCTTTGTTGGAAGGTTTTTGATGACTGATTCAATCTCTTTGCTTATAATTGGTATACTGAGGGCTTCCATTTCTTCTACAGCCAGTGTAGGCTGTTCATGTATTTCTAGGAATTTCTCCATTTCATCTAAGTTGTCTAATTTGTTGGCATACAGTTGTTCATAGTATCCTCTTATGATCTTTTTTTTTTATTTCTGTGGGATCAGTAGTAATGTCCCCTTCTCATTTCTGATTTTATTAATTTGCATCTTCTCTCTCTTTTTCTTTGTCAATCTAGCTAATGGTTTGTCAATTTTATTGATCTTTTCAAAAAACCAACTTTTGGTTTCATTAATTCTATTGATTTTTTTATCCTCAATTTCATTTATTTCTGCTCTAATCTTTGTTATTTCTTTCCTTCTGCTTGCTTTGGGATTAGCTTGCTGTTCTTTTTCTAGTTCCTCCAGGTGTGCAATTACATCTTTTGATTTTACCTCTTTCTTCCTTTTTAATATAAGCATTTAGGGCTATAAATTTCCCTGTCAGCACTGCCATACATATAGTATGTTCTTGTTTTCGTTCATCTTCAGATATTTACTGATTTCTCTTGAAATTCCTTCTTTGTTTAAGAGTGTGTTGTTTAACTTCCATATGTTTGTGAATTTTCCAGTTCTCTGCCTATAATTGATTTCCAGCTTCATTCCATTATGATCAGCAAAAGTGCTTTGTATAATTTCAATCTTCTTAAATTTATTGAGGCTTGTTTTGTGACCCAACATGTGGTCTATTCTGGAAAATGATCCATGCACACTGGAGAAGAATGCATATCCTGCTGTTTTGGGGATGCAATGTTTTGTATATGCCTGTCAGGTCTAGTTCATTTATCATATTATTCAAATTCTCTGTTTACTTACTGATTCTCTGTCTAGATGGTCTATCTATTGGTGAGTCTGGTGTATTGAAGTCTCCAACTATTATTGTAGAGGTGTCTATTTCTCCCTTGAGTTTTGCTAATGTCTGCCTCATGCATTTTTGGGCACCATGGTTAGGTGCATAAATATTTATGATTGCTATTTCATCATGGTGGACTGCCCCTTTGATTAATATATAGTGTCCTTCTTTGTTTCTTATAACAGTTTTGCATTTAAAGTCTATTTGCCCAGTATCTGTATAGCTTCCTCAGATCTTTCTTGGTTACTGTTTGCATGGAATATCTTTTTACAGTCTTTCCCTTTCAAATTATTTTTATCTTTGGGTCTCAGCTGTAAATAGCATATAGTTGGCTCATACTTTTCTATCCATTTTGCCAATCTGCATCTTTTGATTGGGGAGTTTAATCCATTAACTGTAAAATCCATTACTGTAAAGGCAGTACAGTCATATCTTGATACTCAACTGCTTTGAAACTCATTGAATTTGGTACTTGATGCATTTTGATGTGAAACTTTTGTCCCGGTACTCGTCGTTTGTTTGGTACTCGATATGCTAGCTACAACTTGTTGGTGTCGGTTGCCTCGTGACCCGCTACCCTTTCCAGCCAAAACAAAGGGTCACATGTTAGTCACGTGGTAGCTCTTTTCCTGGGCACATCCCCTTGCAGTCTTATCTTAGCTTCTGTGGTCATTTTGTGTATTTTTGTGCTTTTTTTCTCATCATGGGTCCTAAGAAAATGAGCAGTGATAGCGCGGAGCAGAAAAGAAAATTACTTCACACCACCATTGAAGAAAAAAAAAAAGAAAAAAGAAAGAAAGACTAGGCAAATATGAGTGCAGTATTCACATAACTGATCTTCCTAGGGAATACGGTATGCCTAGAACAACAGTCTATATCATCAAGAATAAAAAAGTGATAAAAAAAAATGATGTTGCAAAAGGAGTTAAAGCAGTAACAAAACAGTGTTCTAAACACTCCAGGAAATTGAAAAGCTGATATTAATTTGGGTAAATGAGAAGCAGTTAGCAGGCGACAATGTATTGGGAGCCATGATATGTGAAAAAGCAAAAGTGTTGCATGCTGCTCTTTTGAAAAACAAACCGGGACTGAGTGATGGGAGTGTTGAAGTTTTTAAGCCCAGCCATGGCTGCTTTGATAATTTTAAAAAGAGGACCAGCATCCATAGTGTTGTGAGGCATGGTGAGGCAGCAAGTGCTAGTAGAAAAGCCTGCTGATAATTCGTCAGTGAATTTCAAGACTATGTAGAGGCTGAGGGTTTTATTCCAACCAAGTTTTTAACTGTGATGAGACTGGATTTTTTTTGGGAAACAAATGCCGAGTAGAACCTACATCACAAACCAATGAAGGACAGGCTCACTCTACTGTTGTGTGTGAATGCTAGTGAGGACTTAAAACTCAAGCCTCTACTAGTCTATCATAGTGAAAACCCATGAGCTTTCAATAAGCATAATGTCATAAAAAGCAAACTCCATGTGATGTTGAGGGCAAACAGCAAAGCTTGGGTCATGAGGCAATTTTTCACCAAGTGATAAATGAAGTGTTTGGACCCTCAGTGAAAAAATATTTGCTGAAGAAAGATTTGCCTCTGAAAGCTCTCCTAATTTTGGACAATGTGCCTGCCCACTCTCCAGGTTTGGAAGATGACTTACTGGAGGAGTTCAGCTTCATCACTGTAAGGTCTCTCCCCACTCCCCAGCCCCCCAACTCTACTCGTATCATCCAGCCCATGGACCAGCAGGTCATTTCAAACTTCAAAAAGTTGTACACACCAAGGCATTTTTCCAGAAGTGCCTTGTGATCACCTCTGACACCCAGTTGACCCTCACAGAATTCTGGAAGGAGCATTTCAATATCCTGCACTGCCTTAACCTTATTGATAAGGTCTGGAATGAAGTCTCTTACAGGACAATGAATTTGGCATGGAAGAATCTGTGGCCAGAAGCGACTCAGAGAGACTTCAAAGGGTTTGAGGCTGACCCTAAGCCTGCAAGTACAGAGGGCACAGTTGTGCAGGATACTGTGTCTTTGGGCCAGTCCACGGGTCTGGAGGTCGATGCTGCTGATGCTGAGGAGTCAGTGGAGGATCATCATGAAGAGCTCAGCACCAAGGAGCTGCAGGAACTACAAGAGTGGCGACAAGAGGTGGCTGAAGAGATTTCTTCAGGCAAGGAGAAGATAAGGGAGGATGTCCCCAGTTCCTTGGTAAAAGAAATGTGTACAAAATGGGCAGAAGTTCAAAACATTGTGGAGAAGTACCATCCGGACAAAGCTCTGACAAGCAGAAATGTGAATTAATTGAATGACCAAACAATTTCACATTTTTCTGAAAAGAAGACAGAAACAGTCTTCATTGGATAAGTTTTAGTGAAGGTGACAAAGAGTGTGTCAGAGCCTGCAGTGAAAGTTGAAAAAAGGCAGAAAAGAGAAAGAACACCTGAAATGCAAGTGTCCGATGTTCTACTGGAGGGGGACTCTCCTTCCAAGCAATTCCATGTACCCTCTCCTCCCCATCGCTCTTCTCCTCATCCCATTAGGCCATGGACTCTTCTCAGTACAGGTAAAGTGAAGTTTTTATTTTATTTAATCTAAGTATTTATTAATTTTTATTTCTCATGTAAAGTAATGATATACAATGATAACTTCTAATATATTGCCTTAAAAATATACATTGTCTTTGGTTTGGGAATGCATTAAATTTATTTACATTATTCCTTATGGGAAAAGTTTGTTTGGTACTTGTCATTTTTCCTAAAGGTTGTGCCTCCTGGAACCAATTAGCAATGAGTACTGAGGTACACTGTACTTACTTCAGCCATTTTATCCTTTGGTGTTATATGTCATCCCCCTCCCTCCCCTTTTAGTTACCCTTACTGATAATCTTCATTTGTTTACTCTACTCCAAGCTTTTCTCTCCTGTGCTTTTCTTTCAGCCTGCAGAACTCCCTTAGTATTTCTTGTAGGGCAGATCTCTTGTTGACCAATTCTCTCAGTTTCCATTTATCGGGAGAAATTTTAAATTCTCCCTCATTTTTGAAGTATAGTTTTGCTGGATAAAGAATTTTTGGCTTTTGATTTTCCTCCTCCAATACCTTAAATGTATCATTGCCTCCATGGTTTCTGATGAGAAACTAGGAATTAGTCTTGTGGATTCCTTGTATGTGACAAATCATTTTTTTCTTGCTGCTCTCAGGATTCTCTATCTTTGGCGTTTGACATTCTGATTAGTATGTGTCTCAGTACACATACTACATTAGGATGTAGTCTGTTTTGAGTATGTTGTGCTTCTTGAAAAGGTATATTTATGTCTTTCGTAAGAGTTGGGAAATTTTGGGCCATTATTTCCTCAAACATTCTTTCTGCCCCTTTTCCTCTTTCTTCACCTTCTGGGACACCCATGACACATATGTTTGTGCTCTTCGTGCTGTCATTCAAATCCCTGAGACCATGCTTAATTTTTCCATTCTTTTCTCTATCTGTTCTTCTGTCTGTAAAATTTTGATGGTCCTGTCTTCTATATCACTGATTCTTCTGTCTGTTCAAATCTGCTGTTGTATGCCTCTAGTGTATTTTTAATCTCTTCTCTTGTACCTTTCATTCCCATAATTTGTTGTGTCTTTTTATACTTTCACATTCTTCTTTATGCTCACACAGTGTCTTCTTAATACTCTTTACCCCTTTAGCCATATTTTCCTTCATCTCCTTGAATTGATTTAGAAGATCTGTTTGAACATCCCTGATTAGTTCTTCCAAACTCTATGTCTCCTCTGAAGTTTTAATTTGCTCCCTTGAGTGGGCCATATCTTCCTGCTTCTTAGTATGGCTTGTAAGTTTTTGCTGATGTCTAGGCATCTGGTTATCTTGATGAGTTTACTCTGAAGGTTGGCTTCTCTCTTGCCTAGTTTTATTGTTGACTGGCTTTGTTTTAAAGTTCTTTTTTTTTTTTTTTTTTGATACTTGTTACAACTTATTCTAGACTTCTAGAATTGCCTGTATTCAATGGATAAGATTTTTTTCAGCTCTTCTTCATCTGATTCTTGCCTAGATATAAAGTACAATTTTAAGACGGCACTTTTTTTTGCAATTGTTTCACTCCCAAGAGAAAGCTTCCTTTTCTCTGTTCCTTTTCTGGGAATCTTGATCTGTTCTGTTTGTTTTTGTTTTGCCTCTATAATTTTACACTCCTTTCACTGTCTCTAGCTGCTTTTGCCTGGAGGATAAATTCTGGGAGGAGGGTTATCCTAGACAGGACTTTCCCAAGTCAGTATGTTCTAGCCAAAAGAGGGCCAAGGATCCACCAAGGGGGTGTAGACCAACTCCAAAGTGCCCTGCAGAGGGTATCAGGACAGACTCCAAATGCCTGTTTGACGGCTCCCTGAAGCTGTGCCTTCCTGGTCTGCTCAGCAGATGGCGCTCTTCAGTAAACTGTTCCCCACAGCCCTGAGGAGGCCCTGCGTTTTTAAATCTCCACCGCCTCCATCCGTCTCTTGGGTGAGGTAAAAACTGTGGCTGCTGCTGCCTTTGTTGTTGAAGCAGCAGCTCAGAGCCAGGACCCAACGATCCAAAATTGCAAATGAAAAGCTCTGATCAGTGCTCAGCCATGATCGCCTCCCCCTGTCCCTGTTCTTGTGGAAGAGGATTTTTAAGTCCTTTACTGTCAGCAACAGCTAGTAAACTAGCCAGGGACAGGATTCCAAGGCAGCCTGCCACAAGAGTGGGAGACGTGCATCAGAAGCTGCTGCATGGAGAAGGCTACTCACAGTTCTTTACGGTAGTTTATCAGCCTCTTCCTCCCGCTCTTTCCTGGATAATATACAGTGTTCTTCTGGCCTCCAGAGCCCCAGAACAGCTGTTTCAAACAGTCTTTGCCTGTTCCCTAGCTGTTTTGGAGGAAGGACTGAATCCTGGAGCTCCCTACTCTGCCATCTTCCCCAGAAGTGAGGGTGTATCTTTACTTATCTCTTTGCTTCAAGCTATTTCTCTTAAAGTACAACAGGGACAAAACAGATAAAATTTACATCACTTTCAGCATTACATCACATCTTGTGATAACACATCTATCCCATTAGTGTGGGAGATGACTAGACATTGCAAAACCAGAGTTTTGTGTTATAATAATAAGTACTTTGATTATCTTATTCTATCTAATATGTAACTTCTGTCTTGAGTTTTAGGATGTTGGTCTCCTAAAATCAGGTCTTTGAGAATCATCTTTGGCAATTATATGCTTAGATAAAGTCTGAATATTTTGGATGCCTTGTGTCACGTAACAAGTAGTCACAGACATCCAGTAGTTTCCTTAGAGTGGGTTGTTTCTTTTTGGCAATCAATTTATTTGGCCCAGCTGTCAAGCACTCAATTTCCCAATTAAAAACTGGACACAGAACTTGAGCCACAGGAAGGAAGAAAACTCAGATTGTCCCATACAAATATTGAATGAAAAATTTTAGCCCAATCTCTAACTCCCAAACTATATAATGTTAATTTGAAAAACAATATACTACACAGATTTCTCCACATAGAAAAGTTTCACATGATATTGGACAGGGTCATGTGACAAACATCCATCCATAAGGAGTTAACATAAATTCATTTAACTCTGAAAATGAAGCAGCCAAAATTGCTGAGTAGTTTCCTCTTATTAATTCAGTAAAAAGACTGAAAGGGCTTAAACTGCTGGTCATGGTTTCTAATCTCAAGGAAATAAGTAACAGAGAAGAAAATCTTTATTCCACATATCAGCTATTCTTTGGGTCAAAAATGAAAGAAGGAAAAAAATTTATATAATGCATGAGACACATTTTCTTATCCAACTCTTCCGGACCAAAAGGATTTTTCCAAGCACAATAGAAGACTATAAATGAAAACTTCCAAGGCAGGAGGCAACTGGAACTCACATTTACAGACACGCCTGCAGCAGGCTTTGGGGGTATCAGCTGAGGTGAACATGATCTCAGCCCTGACTATCCTGCATAGATGCTTCAGGAAGTGAATCACTACTCTTTATCTATGGAATAGATAAGAGCATGATCATGGAAAATGGGATCTGGAATGACGAGTCCTTTACTTGGATGTCTCTTGGGGCATCAACGCTGAACTTGCTAACATCACAACTTGAGGAAAGAGAACATAGTTTGTTTTCTCCAAGAACACTGCTATATCAGGGATTGGAAACACTTAGCATCCACTTTAGATTTAATAGAGAGTGAATACTCTTCACATTGTGTCTTAGGGATGAAAAGACATTTGATTTTAAGTCACACACCTATAATTAAGACTAACTTAGAACCTAGTAGTCCTCACAATTTAGTTGACCACAGTATGCTACAGTGTACCAGTGCTAAGTTCCAAGTGCAAACCAATCATTGGACAGACTCCTTTGCCCTGGATTATTTCTGACTAGACCATAAGCATCTAAAGGTTAAGGTCTGTTAAGCATATTTCTTTAGACTATTTAAGTCTCTTGCACATAAAATGATGAGGAATATTTTCAAGGCCAAAAAAAAAAAAAAAAAAAAAGTTGTCTTCACACCAGTTTTCATTTACACATCATGAATCAGAGACAGTTACCTTTTCAAAATATGACCACACCACCCATTCCTTTGTTGAACGCCAATGAAAGTCAACATGAAACATTTAGAAGGGCCACTGCTATCAACAAATATTATTAAATATGCATGGCTGCACAGTCTTATTTTATTTGAGGGATTTCATTACTATCGGGAAAACCACTTCTTACTTCAGTGTCCCAAATTACACCATCAAAAAGGGTTAAGATAGTTTTTCTTAACGAACATCTTTCCAGTCACCTCATTTTTGCGTATTGTCTTTCAGTGCTACTACATAGTCCACACCTTACAATACTAGAAACACAGAAAACTGTGAAATAGAAACATCAGCACTAGAATCTTGCTCTTAGGAGCCAACAGGTGTCCCCGTTGGAACAGAGTTAAAGTCAAATTGCAAAAGCCGAGGCTATGGGTGAAAAATAGGAGATGCTGTGTGACCTCTTTGACCTGAACCGGAACACAACAAACGGGTTACTCTGGCCACTGAGACTTTTTGTCATAGGAGGGCGGGTTCAAACATACTTAAATGCACTGGCTTGAACAACACTTTTTTAAATGTTCAGCTTTCAGCAATCAGTATGATCTTGCAAGACCTCCCAGCCACTATCAGTGCAAAGTTTAGAAAAATGGGGCTATCATGAGGACCTAATAATTGTATTATGTTTTAGCTAAAACAAATGTTGTTCTCCTGCAGGTCTAGTGTGCTCTGAATTAACATCAATAAAAAGAATGCTTAACCCCACCAACTGGCAAATACAGGAATTTCAACTGTCCTGATGTAATGACTCTAAGTAAATTACCATTAATTTCTTAGTTTCCAACCTACTGGTCAACCAGAAACACAGAAATGCTCATGGAATTATAGGTCACAGGGAAGGAGTCTCCCTAATGCATTTCTTGCTCTCCCCCTCCAAGTGCAGCAAGTTACAAACTAGAAGCAGCTTTTGATTCATATAGCATTTTAAATACAGTCTCTAAAAATTATGTTGAAGCAGCAGTGAACTACTGATGTGATATGACTTGACAAGTATTATGATTGATATAACCTTTCATTCCATGCCCTGAGAGTTTTACCTCTGAACTAAAAAGACACTATATTTTTTTCTCTTTCTGAGGGGGGTGGGTAAATGGGAAAACTGGGTAAAGAAGAATCCAATCTGTGTGAATTTCACATTATAGGGAATTTTTTTCTATATTTGATAGTACAGCTAGGATAACATTTAGATACTAGTAAAGAAGTATTCATTCATCTTAAGAACATAGATTAATTAGTATAATGTTCCATTACGAAATTTTCTATTCATAAAATGTCTTATTGCTACTCTTGGTAATTACTTCAAGTGCCATCTTCATTGCTCATTAAACTAAGAAAAAATATTTTTAATGACCCTTAAAGAATATAGCATAAATACATAAAAAATGCAAGGCCCTCTATTAGAAAAGAATAGATATTTTGATCAATTAACAGAAGTGCTCTGAATGTCATGAGAATCCATTTAAAATTATGACCTTTATCATCTTAGAAGGCAGTGTTTTCCAACAATTTGCAGTAATAGCTAGGAAAAGAAGGCTAACTTTAATAAGCTGATATACTCAAATACACACACACAAACAACACAGGAATTTAAGCCAGGTAGTCTGATAGTTCCTGAATTCAAGGCAATAAAGTGACGCTGCCGCCCCTGCGTTAATTCTAGCCCATGCAGGAAGGAGCCCAATGGGCTTGCAAGTGAAATTATGGGAATATGAATATTTTAGAGTAAATCAAGTACCTGATAGTTTCATGAGAAGTTCTGATGCTGCTTTGACTGACATATCCCTCCTTAGCACATTCCCCTTCCCTTCCTGGGACTTAAGTGTGTCCTCCGGGATGCCTGGGGCTGACACGTCAGATTCCGGGCTGAACACAAAGCTGGACCGAGGCAAGGTTGCACTTACGGCTTCCTCTTCCTTAGGCTCCTCTTTCACTTTAAAATTAATATTCATGGGTTCCTTCTGATTTGCAGCTGTCAAGAGAAAAGGGATTATAAATATATCTATGTAAAAGACCACTCTCCCCTTAGCTGCCCCTGTACTTAATAAAGTATGCAATGCACAATCACACTGCGTTAAACGGCAGGAAGGGAACATACCTGACCAAAACAGGCTGGACACTGGCACTGAAATACAAATCACTCTGTGAGTGTAGGACTCCGAAGATGTGAAGAGTGCGGGTTTTCAAATCTTGTGAACTTATGGTATTTCATGAAATGCTGCCTCTACAAAGGGTTTGGACATTTTCTCTTTGGTTTCCCTACATGTCTTCTTTTCTGTATATGCTGCTGCCTCCCTGACCAGTAGCACTCTCCCCACCTAATCTTCCTATAGAATAATGCTTTCAGGCAATTATTCGGTCACAACATTTTGAATATAAACAGAGGCAAGACCTGAAGCAAAAAACTGGGGTGGGGTGGGGTGAGGTGGGAAGATGAGGATGGAGAATTTCAAGTGTTTTTCTGGTCATGGCAAATCACCTCCAGGTCCACCATAGGCATTTTTTTTTTTAAAGAAAACATTTTGGAATGATTTTAGATATACAGAAAAGTTGCAAAGATGGTTCCAAGAGTTCCCATAAACCCTTCACCCAGCATCCCCTAATGCTAACACCTTACAAAACCATGGTACATTTGTCAAAACTAAGACATTTACATTACTATGAACTGAACTCCAGATCTTATTCAGATTTCACTAGTTTTTCCACCAATGTCCCTTTTCCATTTTTAGCATGGTAGGTTGGTGTAGACTATGTGGTCAAGACAGAGCTAAGTGGCCCATTACAAGATATGGATTCTGTGGCTTGGCTACACTGTACCAGGCCTTCACCAACTGAGCCACACACTACCTGGAAAGACCAAGAAGGAAGAGACCAACATCCTCTTCCCGCCACTTCCCATTTTCATAAGGATCTTGTTCCACTTTTTGAGGTCCATGTAGTAGGAACTTTAGGTTGGCTATACTGGATGTGTTTATCTTTTCAGAAAAAAAGAGCTTATCCTAACACAGAATTCTGAGTAATGCTTATTAAAATGTGTGTTAAGCCCATTCCAGTATAACAAACAAAAGGATGCAAATAAATCCCTAAAGCAGACACCTACCACTCTTCACCCACCACCTAACCTCAAGCCAATCCACAAACACAAACTCCTTTCTTCCTACCTCATATCCATCTAAGAATCCACATTCTGGAATCACAAGTTCACAGAGCCCAGCATATTTGGAAACTGGACCCCAGAGGGCTCAAGAAACATGCACAAGTTTTACTACCAAAAAGATTCAGAGCTGAGACTAGAGTGCAGGTCTGAGAGCCCTGCACCCGTTATTGCACCTCCAGCTCCATTCATTGTGCCATAACAAAACTTGAATGGAACTTGACCTTCAAGCCTTTGCTCAAACACCACCTTCTCAACGATCATCCTGGTCAAAGTTGCAATCCCCATCCCCACAGTACTTCCAATCTCCCTTACTCTGCTCTAACTTTCCTCTTTTTCCAAAAAACATATTACCTAATAACATACTATATCATTTTTAAAATTTAGTATGTTCTCTATTTACTATCTGTTTCTTCAACCCAAGGCAGGCAATGTCAGTGGAATCTGAACCAAAGGGAACAATGACAGTGTCTACGGTAATTTTCAATATGCATTTCCAACATCCACCTGGGAGACTGCTCTTAAGAGGAGCACTTGGCACATGTCCCCTCGTTGCAACTTTCAACCACTTCTGGGGGCTGTTGCTGGCTACCTCTTAAAGTATGCTTCTCTCTCTAAGCCTTCCTTTCCTCCAGAACCCTTCATAAATCCTATGACCAAAGGTATCCTAGTTACTTATGATAGGGCAATTAACTGGTTAATTATTCTTTGGGAAAGAATAATATAAAATGAATGGTTATATATTTTTAAAATGCCTTAATGCTGCATCTTTTACAGCTAAACATTTTTAAATTCTAAGATGAGGCTAGGAAAGAGATAAGAGACTACCGAGGCCCTAGAAGCAAACCTTAGTTTCTAAAGGAGGCAACCAATAAGGGTTGCTATCTGAACATGTAAGTAGTTTTTAGGAGCAATACTCAGAATAAATACTCTATAAGATTTAAGGGAGGAAAGGTATTCAGCATTGTTAGACACAACCTACATTTGACAGGCTGTTCATTTCAATAAAACACTTTTAAAAAAAAAAATAGGCACATTCCACGTTGCTGGATTAGAAATCTGGGAGGCACCATATACCTGGTTTTCATTCTGACGTTGTGAAGAGCAGCACAAACTAGTAATGTGCTAGAGATATGTAAATGTAGCTAATGACATATAAGAAAAACATGTCGGAAACACTTGTTTGCCCAGGTTTTAATTTTGCAAACATTTGGGTCTAAATAGAAGAAGTAAAAATAGAAATATGAAGGTTACTCTGTTTTCTCTCAATTACCAGAAACGTTTACATTGAGTACAGCACATAACATCTACGTTTTAAAATTAATCTAACTGAATAATTGCCATCTTTTTAGATTATCCTATTTAAAGAAAAACACATGTGCAGAGAAAGATGGAATCAAACATGCTTTCTTTTTCCTTTTAAGAAATTGCTAAAAGAAAGAGCAATAATTTATGACTCACTGCAGAAGTCTACATTTTTACTACTAACACAAAAAGATCTGTACACCTGCAATTCAACTTGTCTTGACATCTTCACCTGCCCTGACATCCTTTTATGTACCTTAAAGTTTCCGGACACTCCACTTTTAATGCAATGAGGCCCTTTCTCTCACTTATATTCCAAACATTTTCAGGATCCAAGCCACTCTGATTATAAATTATGTACATCTATAAGTTCACACACTCAATAGAATTGTAATGGCATTTAAAGGAAACAAACCTGCTTCTTTGAAGATTTACGTAGGATGCAAGATAAAGGCTAATGTAGGAAAGGAATGGGAAAGGCACTGGGATAAAATGATTCCATTTTCCACTTCTAATAGGCAGGCCTTAATGAGCTGTAAAACAAACTCCTCTTTACAGCAAAGTGTCATCAGTTCACATCTGGATTCCTTCCTGGCACCCCCTGAGGACAATTCTGTATAAGGCCCTTAAAGACTGTTCGTTTTAATAATACATACAACCAGGATTTGAATACTGTTCACCAGCGATTAATCCCTTCATCAGCCACAGAAGGTGGTTCTTATTACTATCTGCATTTTACAGGTGAATAAATTAGGGTCCCAAGAGGTTAAAACACTGACCCCCAAATCATAGAGCCAACACACAAAGACCCCAGGGCTTCTGGCTGCACAGCACAAGCGTTTTCCTTTCTCTCCAAGACAGGTCATGCACTTTTAGGAAGGACACTAGCCCAAGAACTTGACCATGGGCTTTGGGAAATAAGTGATTTCAAGTGAACCATGCATTATTAAAGAGAAAGGGAAGGGTGGGGCAGCCTTTTGTGGTAGGAAGGAATCTTGTGAAGATTTGACCAGGAGGAGGAGAGAGGAGGAACCGACTGCGACATGCCTGCTTCCCTCTGGTGAAGGAAGATGACACCTTCCTTGAGATTAGTAAGACAGAGCTCCCTTTCAGTTCAGACTCCGGCACTTCTGTGAACGCTCAGCTGCTCTGTGAAAAAGCTAGGCTATGGAGAACTTTATTTACTACCTCACCCTAAACCACAGTCAAAGATTCTTAGAGCTTTTGGAAGAGACTCCAGATCAATGGTTTCCAAACAGTGTTCCAAAGAACCCTTCAGAGATTACAACAAATGTTTGTTTCAAATTTAACGTTTAAAACTTATTTTAAATTTTTAAAAAATTATTTTAAAATTTAATTTGAAATGTGCACCCTCATCTGCACTATATATACGACATCAACTCATTGGAGACCCCCAATATGTTAACTTTGTGTTGACAGGTTAATTCAGTTTTGTGTAGCCCTTGGAATAGTTTCTCCTACAGGTACTAGTAACCTGCCATTAATAAGGAAGTGGCTAGCTTTGCACTAATCTTTCAGAAAAATGCAGGCCTTGATAAAGCAAAACAAAAACAAAACAAAAAATCTAAAACTCCAGTATTTACTAGGTAAAGAGCCATGTCACCATGCTTAGATGCATATATCTTAAAAAGTCAAGAACTTCCATATGTTTGAAGACATCATTTAATATATTATATGGTTCATTCACCTTTCATTCAACAAAAACAAACAAAAAAATTCAGGCCTGTGCATGTGTGCTCATGTAAAGCTGTTTAATTACCATGCTACCAGAGTCTATCTGCATGCCTTAAATCAGGGTGTCTCAAGCTCAACACCACTGACATTCCAGGCCAAGTAATTCTCTGTTGTGAGGCCTATCCTGTGCATTATAGGATGTTTACCCACATTCCTGGCCTCCACCCACCAGATGCCAGTGGCCCTGGGGACGAGAGGGTAAGACTGCCCCACCTGAGAATCACTGCCTCAAGTTAAATGCCAGGGAAGGTTCAAGTGTAGTTGCTTGTTGCAGCCTCTGATCATAGCGGACAGACAGACAAGCAGACAGATAGACAGATGATATACATATATAGATAGATCAGGGTCTATAATTTCTTGAGCACTTAACATATGCTAAAGAGTGTGTTCGGTGTTTACATGGATTATTTTATCCACTCCTTACAATGACTCTTTAAGGTAAGTGCTGATATTATCCCCATTTTACATTTGAGGAAACTGAGACCAAAGAGATTAAATAAATCTCCCAAATAACATTTAATTGAGTAGTAACCAAGTAGTGTTAATATAGAAGTATGATGGCTTTAGTGCAAAATGAAAGTTTGGGATGCTTCTCATCTGCCATTTAGTATGATAAAGGATGAGGGAAGTTGCTAAATGTTGTCGACTTTGAAGCACAAACTGTATTATGGTACATTTCTTCCAAGCATCTGAATAAATTTAATTGAGGGGATCTGAAGATTAAAAGGTGAGTTTTTAAAAATTTGTTCCCATTTGCCACAGATTCTCTGTGTGAAAGAGTACTTCTTGAAACTGCAATATCAAAATAAATTTAGAAATATGATGGATGCTAATATTGTTATAAGACTATCCCTTCATAACACTTTCCACGCCCTCATTTTACAATAAGGAAATGCAGGCTCAAGGACCCAGGAAATCACATAACTCACTGACGAAAGAACCAGATTCAGAGTTCAACTCTCCAGATTACCAAGCCGGTACTGTTCTAATTAACCAAGCTCCCTTTTCACTGGTATGTGAGTTTGTACGAACAGGCCAGGATCTGGGAATTTCCCATAATTTGATGTACTCAGGGTAAGAAAAAAAATGTGGATTCCCTCCTGAAATCACAAGGAAAGCTAAGATTTAATTAAATGATAGCTAGTAACAAGTGGGTATTCTTTCTGATGTTAAGCATATTATATTCAAATAGAATGTCTAAATATTAGCTAAATGTTTGTAAATGTGGCTTTGCAATTTGTCTTAAATAGTTTTATAGTTAGTGTTTGGTTAAATTTTAACCATCTCATTCTCATGAATCCCCACCTGAGCTAATTCTCAGCCCCACTTCAGGATTTATGTACCTAAACCAAGACTGGACAGGTCCCCTATGATGGTTACTAGGATTAGAGACACAGCACCAAAGAGAAAACAAAACAATCTCTGGAGAAAGGTCAAGGGTAACTGCAGTGATCTGTGCCTCTAGAACTTTAAAATACATAAATAGGTGTTTCTCTGGGATTAAACTACTGAAACCAACACATACTGAACAAAATTAGCTATCGAATGAAAAGTCAGGCTATCTTCCTTGTCAAAAGCAGGAAGGACAAGTCCTGGAAAACCAACCGAGCCTTGAGTAAATGCGAAAGAAAGCTGTGTTTTGAATTCATATTATGAACACATCCACAGAATGAAATGTATCAGGAGCAGTGGGGAGATACGCATGGAAACTAAAAGAAGCCTAAAGACTAGGTAGTGTGTTTCCAGGGAAGTTGGTGACCTCCTGCTCCAGAGGATATCTCCTCTTGACAATTACCCTCATCATTTTAAATTAATATGCTGGGAATCTGGTTTATGGATCAGATTTTTATGATTCTTGGCATTGTGGATGATGCAGAGTCTGAAGGACCCCGGGCTGCGGAGGATTGGAAATGACCGCGATGATCCCCTCCCTGAATACCTGCCCCTCTGGGATGTGGGTCTGAAGCCCTCCCACCAAGAGGCAGACTCTATTTTCCACTCTCTGGGTCTGGGCTGGCCTTGGTCAACAGAATGTGGCGGAAGCGATGCTGCGCCAGCTCTCAGCCTGGGCCTCGACAGGCCTTGTGCCCGTCAGCTCTCTTCCTTTGGAACCCCATCCAGCTGCCATGTGAATAGCCTGGGGTAGCCCAGTGGAGGTCCATGTGCAGCTGAGACAAGCCATCCCAGCCGAGGCCATCCTAGACCAGCCATTCACCCAGGTGAACTGGCAGCGGAACACAGATGGATGCGTCATCCCAGAAGAGACCAGAAGAAGCACCCTGTTGAGCCATGTCCACAAAATCTAAGCTAATTAAACAGTTACTGTTTTGAGCTGCTCAGCTGCTCAGCTTGTTAACCAGCTAACTGTGTGACAGACTTCAGTTCCTAGACTTGGACCTGCACCCTCTGAGGCTCCATTTGAACAGCCAGCTAGCCTTCAGAGACCACAACCCTATTCCATCTTATCTCCTGTAGCACTGTGGAGCTGGTCTTGAATTTGCAGATCTTTTTCAAGTGAAGTAATATCACAACCTCTAAAAACTTGACTTCCAGAAAATAACTAATGGAATATCTTTTTATAAGCCATCAAGGAGTGCACTGTGGAGGGTACAAAGATGTTACAAAAGAAGCATTATCTGTCCCTTCTAGGAACTTATAACATAGCTGAAGAGGAAGACTAACACACAGGCAATAGAATGAACTATGCACCACGCAAGCACTGGCCTGAGTGACAGACTGCCGGAATTTGCAGGAGGGGGCTAACAGTAAAGACCAGAACAACAGGATAAAGTTGTACTGAACTCTGAACTGAAGCATTCCTTGAAGGATGGCCAGCATTTACACAGGCTTGACAGTAGGGGGAGGGGATCACAGAACTGGGGCACAACTTTGCTGGATTTGCCACAAAGATCCAGGATCACTGGGGTATTGGGATGGAGGTTTGGGGGGAGTGGTGGGCAGATGCAGCCAAGTCATTATTTTAGTTTTAATAACATCATTATTCTTTTTAGAAAAAGTTCTTTGATTTTTTTTCTATTTTGCCTAAAGGAGCCAAAAACATGGAACTCCAGGGCTCAAATCACTAGAGCCCTGGAAACACTAAGGGAATGACATGAAGGCAGGGGGCTGGAAATGGGGCTGTGTGTTCAGGAGCTGGTGAAGATGGTCAACATTTTTCCCAAGAGGAGTGGGAATCTGGTTATTCAGTAGAAAGCAGCAGGCAGGGGCATCACCTGATGCAGGAGGTCCTGGAAGGAAGGTTCTGTCTGAGCTGTGTCGGAAAGGCAGCCGCTGGAGGGGAGCAGGCATCAGGGAAGGCGCTGCCTAGGTGTGCAGGGAGGGCTGGGAAATTCTGGCCGCAGAGGAAAGGATGGATTTTGAAGACTTCCAAAACTTAACCAGAATAGTGACTAAAAGATCATGCATTAGAAATGATGTCATGGTTTGAAGCCAAGGAAAATAAACAGTGAAGCATACAGCGGTCAAAAGACAGTTCACTCAACTGAGAAAAAAATTAACTAATAGCTAATTAAGCCGTCATGAGCCAAGGCTTTGTAGTTAGGCAAAACTGAATCTTTGCTCTCTCCCTCCTAGCTGAAACCTTTGAAGCCTCGGCTTTCTCATCTATAAAATAGGTTTAATATTATTGATCCCAGGAGGCTGTTGTAAGGGGTTAAATGAGGAATTACGGAAAGTTGTGGGCACCGTGCCTGGCTCACTCACTGTAAACACATTTGGTTGATAATAGATCTTAGAATAAGAATCAATCATAGAAGTAGTAACAATCACAATAACCACAGTAAGTAAAAGAAAATGTACTTCTGAGAGAAGGAAGTGAATGACCTGTATTTGGTTTTGCAAAATCAGAGACTTTGATAAGTTTTCCCAAGGGTTGGTCAAGATAAAAAGAAAAAAAAAATTGTTCTGATGCCAATTCTAGAATTAGGTATACTGTATGCCGCACAGGGAGGAAAGAAGACCTGGGTTCATCCTGACCCTCTTACAATTATTCACCTGAATATTGGTTTCCTCATCTGCAAGCTTGTTTTATGATAAGGTCCTTGAAAATGCACTACAGACTAGGAAGACCTACAGAATATAAGAGCTTTACATATATTGTTGTTAGTAATCTATTAGCACTAAATAATTCCAGAAAAGCCTGAAAGTATTAATACAACTTCCAAAGATGTCTGGCAAACAATATTCAGAGAGGGGCTGCCATGCTGGGGACTCTGGCTAACTTGACAACAGAGAGAGCCAAGTTCCTGTTTTACTTCGCCTTAACTTGGATTTGGGGAACAGGCAGCCTAGGGGAGGGGACGCTGGAGCCGGCTGCTTGGGTTAGAACCCCAGCTCCACCACTTCCTAGCTGTGTGAACTTGGGCAAGTCTCTGAAACTGTTTCTCAGTTCATTCATCTGTAAAAGGGGAAACCTAATAATACCTACATATGGGGTTGTTATGAGGTTCAGCTGGGTTGAATGGCACAGAATAAGCACTAGATGAGTGATTCAGATAAGTTGCTTATTAAAAATAAGAAGCCACGAGTAAATGTCACAAAGTCTCCATCCATACAAGTTTCGATGCCAATGTTTATAACACCAGGTAACACTTTTTTTTTAATCTCCTACCTGACTTCTTAGGGGACTCAGATCATTCCTCATCTCACGGAGTAACAAGCCATTGAAAAGCGGGAAAGAGTCACACACTTCCTTGCACATGAATCACCAAGTTCAATAAGTTTAATACGATACTGGATTTCAAAAGGGCATTCAGACTGCCTGCATAAGGCCCTTAAATGCAGCTTTTTGCATAGGTAATTTTAGTCACACGTTCGGGGAGTGCCCATCATGAGAAAAGCAAGGCAGGGTTAAAAAGAAGGGCCAGGCTGAAGATGCAATGGGAGACTGCCAAAAATAAAGGGATCAGGGAAAGTATGACCGGGGCATGGGGAGTGGCAGGGCCCACCGGCTACTGGCACTGAACTCTTAGGCACTAATTGCACAAGGACAGCATTTACTTGGAAGAGCCTCATTTATTAAGACAATTTACAGAAAGCCTATCCAGAGTCACCAGGCAATGAGGATGATTGGGTTCAATGGGTGACTTGATTCAATCTCCCATCCCTCCTTCTCCAGCAGCACAGACAAAGGTAAAACAAGACAGGGTAGCTGCCATTTCTAGATATACTGTACTGTACTGACAGATGCAAAAAATCATGTAAAATAGATGTAAAATGCAGATCAAAGGCCTGTGGAAAGCTGCAAAATTCCTATGTGACAAAAACACATTAGCTAACCCTCCCTTCATTTATAAGTGAAATCCTTTGCTGTTTTACAGCTGAGCTACTAATAAATCAAAAACTATTTATCTTGTCCCCATGTGCCCCCATGTGTCCCTAAAATGTCTCTGTGAGACTAAAAGTGAGTTGTTGCTTTAAAAAGCGACTCTTCTAGCTAAAATTATTTTGGTCTCAATTTTGTGAAATTAATATAATGTGGAAGACAGTATAAAATTTTTTGCTGGTTTCCAAATTAAAAATAGTTGAAATGACTTACATCTTTTACTTTGGAAAACTGGGGACAAAAAGATATTTCCAGCCAACAGCTGAGATGCTAAGCTTCTGTCACTGTTTGGTTATAATTTGGAAAGTTAGAATAAAATTGTGTATGCTGAAAAGAATAGTTTTCAGAAAGAGAAATTACGTAAGGCCATCGCAGGCAACTTTTAAACAGGCTTCTAATGATACCCCAGCTCCCTGATGCTCTGGATACGTCTTGAGACTTTCTAACTAGAGAATATTCAGATGATTTTTTTAAAAAATTCTCCTGTCATGAGGATCCCTAGGAAATACATGGGGCTCAATGAACACAACTCACCCAGGTCTTTTGTTCATGCCAACTCTGACCTGTGGTGAAATGCGTCTGTCTCTGACCCACCTCACATGGTCATGCCCCTTTCCACAGTCTGGGTGAGAAAGCAAGGGAAGAGAATGCTAATTGGGGGGGGGGGGGGGCATGGCTGTACTGAAAGAATTGTGCCAGGTACCACATTTTATTCCATATCTGTGGTCGTCAGTCCTGGCTGCACATTAGAATCATTTGAGGATTTTAAAGAAAATACAAATGCCTAGGCCCTATCCCAGACCAATTAAATCATAATTTTGAGGAGTGAGCTGGGCCCTGGCATTTTTTTAAAAGCTCCCCAGGTAAGTTTAATGTGCAGCCAAAGTTAAGAACTATCGCTGGATCAGTGGGAACTCTTCCCTAAACACCTACAGACACGTAAACACTGGAACATTTATCCTGACATGCAGTGATCTGCATGTATCTTCCAGCTTCTAAGAAAGACCTAGAGAAGCAAGATATGTAAGGCTGCAAGCACTCAAAGACCTGCCTCCTAGGCCCAACTCCTGAAAGAAATCTACAAACGTCTTTTTTTTTCCCTGTAAGCCCAGAAAGCCAGCAGCAGAGGCTGCCCCACACTCTCCCCTAAATCGATTATGGTACTGAACCGGGAAGCCTTGGTTCTAGGGAATAACATAAATTTTGAAGGACCAAGGAGTGTTAAGTGTGGGTTCAGTGAGAAGCATAGTTGATGGTTTAGAGAAAGGGCTTTATTTTACAATTGCATACGCCAGGAGGACTCAAAATGGGAGGCTGAGGTGGAGGTGGGGACTTGGGGTCAATTTTAGAACAGCATCTCACCCAGTGATTTTAACCCCACTGAGTTCCATGAAGTCATCTTTACGCTTAGTTTTAAAGGGGGCAAGAAAGACTCCCCTTAATAACCAAGCAAGAAAGATTCAAGTGTTTTCTCTCTCTCTTTTGGAAACAAGTAGGTATCTACATGCTTGAATTTGCCACTGTGCTCCAGCCTTTGAGACCCTGATCTGGCTGGCACAAACACTCAAAT
This sequence comes from Choloepus didactylus, assembly GCF_015220235.1. Lineage (NCBI taxonomy): Eukaryota > Metazoa > Chordata > Mammalia > Pilosa > Megalonychidae > Choloepus > Choloepus didactylus. Next base: position 158,701,723 of record NC_051309.1, read on the forward strand.
TCAGTGCCCACAAACAGCTGCACCCTATAGTACCAGCAGGTGCACGGACAGAGCCCAGAGAAAAATTCGGCTCAAGAACAATGGCACTGTTATGACACCAAGGGACATGGCCCGATGCTAACAGCTACTTCACTACATTTGATGATGGGAAGAACTAAAAGCTCTGCCACAGCTCCCTGGGATTTGGTCTTCATGTCCGTGAATCACATCCACAGAAACAAGCCACGTAGAGCACCACAGTGCACCATCAGTTGTATGGCCCGACCAACCATAGAGTTAGTGGAATCAAAAAAAATCTTTCCAGAAAATGTATTCCTTGTCTTTTAACAGCTCTCTCTTCCCGTGGGCTGCACTGCCACAGCCACCAAGTTTACATTTACATCCAAATATGCACACACACAAAAAAATTACCGATGCATCTCACTCCCGAGTGACTTTATAACAGGTTGCTAGGTAACAGTGCATACAAGTCAGGTTTCAGGACCTCTAGTAAGCCACCATAAAATAGCTGCATGGGCCTTTTGCATAAACAGTGTGCATTTGTTATCTGTTTTCTTATGCCAATTGATCACTCAGTAAATACTCTGACTGCCAAACCGTAAACAACTCCCCATCAATAGCTAACTGAAAAAACAGATCACAATATAAGGCTTTGATGCACAGTCATTCACCCCAACCTACCAACTGGCTTCTCCCCTTGAGTCCTCGTTTGCAATCCTGGCTCTATGCAGCCACAGCCTTATCTTCTGCTCCCCGAGACGGTCTGGAGCTAATTACGGCCTGATGTGGGGCACTCAGGGCTGAGCCCAGCAGGAGTACTGTATCATATACCAGTGTTTCATCCAAAGACGAAACCTTCTCTTACCCTGCCCCCACCATCCCTCCTCCTTCAGATTAAAAATACCTAGAGTAATGGAGTAAAGGGAGTAATCTTTCCCTAAGAGTTATTCGCCCTCATTTAGTTTTCCCCTAACAGTCTGTTAAGTAAGAAAGTGACCCCCCTTTCTAAACTGTGCCAAATGAACATGCCATCTGCATTCTTTCCCTTGGGATCATACAGCAGGCACCCAGAAAAGGAGATCCCTTTTGCAATCATATTTGCATGAGAGACCAACCAGGAAGAACCAGGCTTCCATGGAGGTGAAATCCTAAAGCATCAGGGCAGCAAAAAGAAAACTGGAAACATGCATTCTCCCCATGTTTTTCAAAAAATTTTAAATATAAAACTTAAATTCTCTAAATCATATTTTCTCCAGACTGGGATGGAAAGGGGTGGAGGGTGCAGCATTGCTCTTTAATGATCCAGTCAGATGCATTTTAATTCCTGTGACTTAATCATTTCCTCAGTGCCATCCCAGATTGGCTGTGCATCACTGTCACACTTCCTGCTGTATTTACCTCCTCAGTTCCTTTCTGTGACACCTCATTTTCTATCCCCTGCCTTTCCTCACTTCTTCCAGACTAGTGTCTCCTGCTCCCGAGGGGCAAAATCTGGGGTGATGAGGACATTCCGAAAGACCTGACTGAAGTGTCACTGAGCAAAGGGACTTCAGAGTGAAGCTGAACCTCGAATTCACCTGGCAATGACATTTAGTGAAACGCAACTCACAGTCCACTTAAAGGAAGGCGGTGACCAATTATTCTCCATTTAAAAGGGTATTGTCAATCTCCAAAGAGCTGAAATGGCATTTGGAAATCATCTGGGGGACTGCCATCTTCACTGAAAGACAGAACCAATTCTCAATCGACCTTTCCCCATCCTCCACATCTCCTTTAAAATTTAACATCATACTTTAAACAACATAATGGGCAGCTGCACAATTCTGCAACATGTCTCATCCTTCCAAAAGAGGGTCAGGAAAAACAGTGCTCCCTCAGCAGCTCTCCACTCCTGGCTCAACATGACAACTCAATCACCAAAATTGAAAAAGATGACAAAGAAAGAGCATGTTCAATTTGATGGTGGTGGACAGAGATGTCAATGAATAAGAATAATTTTTTACAATCCATACTCCCTCTTCTTTCTAGAAAGCACTGGGGCAATTGAGAAAGAATGTCTTTTTTCTAAAAATGTTTAAAGATAATCTTTATCATTTGCTCAAATTTGAGAAGTCTTCAATTGCCAATAGTATTCTGTTTATATATGTCCTTCTAAAATATTTCAAACTACAACAGCAAAGAACTTAAACAATGCAAAACGAGACGTTTCATACAAGGACCTTAGAGATTCTGGGGCAGCAACAAGTGAAATAGAACCCAAGTTCACACAAAGCCACTGAGAAAAACCTGACTCAACTTTTCCCCACAACACAAACCCATCAAGTGGTTAAAAATGAGAAGGAAATCAACAATCTCTATTGTTTCTAGGCCCAAACTAAAGCAACACCTACTTCCAAAGGATATCAAGGAAAAAAAAAGGAAAGTCAAGGAGAACAATTATGAAAGCATAAACTACTGGAATTTGAAGAGACTTTGAGATCGTCTAGCCTATAAGCTCATTTTACAGATGAGAAAACCGAGAGAGAGAAAGAGAAAGAGAGAGAATACAACCCTATTCAAGTACCTGACAGCTTCATGAGAAAATCAGACGCCATCTTGACAGAGATGTCCTGGCTGAACAATGCTGAGGCACTGTTGGCCATGTACTCGGAGGGGTCTTTCAGCTTCGTGTGGTTGGCGGGCCTGTCGGCAGCATTCAGGGGAAAGGAGGTGGGCAGGCCGTTATCGTCCTTGGGTTCCTCCTTCACCAGCAGAGGTGAGACGCCAGCCCCACCCTGGCTAGTCCTCTCTGGAGTGTTAGACGTCATCATGGTCCCCACTAGCTCCGTCCCTCCTCCTTCCCTTTGCTGCCCCAAGCAGGCACTGTCACTGAGGTGGGGAGCCCCCTTGACATCCGTGTCTGGGAGCTCCTCTTTCACCTTGGCTTCTGTCCTCAGGAAGTGCTGATGGCAACGCATGTGGAGTTTCAGGCTGAAGTGGCGTGAGGAAGTAAAAGGGCAGAGCTGGCACTGAAAGGTCTCTCCTCGGTCTTGGTGCTGGTGAACCTGACGAAGAAGCAAGAAGAATGAGCTATCCACTGCGTGTTTATGGAAAACGCCTTGCTGTACATCCACACTATTCATCAATAATTTCCGCACAGTACAAAGGGCCGGCCCAGGAAGTAAAATAACCAGAGGAGCATTTCATTACCATGCTCCGGGTAATGAGGTCAATCCCTAAACATAAAGCAGGTCCACATAGGTTAAGAGCCCATTAATAAAGCCACGCTCACCACTGAGGATGCGGTCTGCCAATGGAGGCTGCTTTTAGTGGAATCCTCCTAATATTCCAGTCCTTCAATCGTGGTCGATGTCTTCAGAGAAAATATTGTAAACCCAGCACAATGCAAACTTACATAATTACTGGTTGAGGTCAAAAAAGGTAAGCCCTCAAGTAATTCCTCTCACAATAATAATACTTTGCATGTACACAATCATTGTCACCCAGAGAATCAGTTATGTTTGGCAAATGTAATTTCAATTTTCAAGATGCTTCCCTGAGGTAATCAAGAAGAAGAAAAACAAGGTCTCCAGGGCATTCCCATTTCACAGACAGGGAAATTGAGACCCTGGAGTAAGTGGTTTGAGCAATATCAGTTTGGAAGAAAGCAGAGTGGGACAAAAACCAAGGTCTGGCTGCCACCAAACATTTTGAGCAAGATGCGACCAATTTTTCCAAACTCGGCTATCTCATATTCCAGATGCTGGTGTTGGCAACGAAAGGATGGAGACTTTTAAATCCAGTTCCAGTCTTCTGTGCATGATACCTGTACAGATTGCAAGGTACTTTTTTTCTTCCTGTCACTTCCAAATTTAGTTGCTTGAAAAAGTGAGGAAATCATTGGACTGGCCTGAACCAGGCTTTGAGCTGGCAGGTGCTCTCTAAGCTTGTAACTTCCCCATTCATCTCTGCCAACGTATTTCAGTCCTGACCTGTAACACCCCTGCTATTTTAGTTCTGGCCCTCCCTTGAGTAGAAACTGCCAATTGTGTAGATTTGGGCCAAATTATGTGGGTAGTTGTGTGATCTGGACAAACAAGGGAGTGACTGGAATTCAAAACCAAAACAAAGCTGTCACTTCACCTTTCAGCCGTGACCTACGTGGGATTTGAACCCGGGTCTAACAGAGGTGAACGGCTCATTCCTTAACCCCCTGGGCTACCTGGCCCCTCTGTTCAGGTTTCCTTTCCAAGAGAGCAAGTTTTACTACAGCTGTTATGCATTCTGAACACAATCCAAAAGCATTATTCGCCAGCCAAAACATACTTTTAAATAATGTTAAGTGACCAACAAAAGCAAAGAAATTAAAAGTTAATGGTAAGATCCTGTCGCTACAGCACCCCACTGTGGCTTTTTGAAAAAAACAACAAGAGATTCTGGGTCCCCCAAAGCATGAGTTTCTCAAGAGAAATAATGATACAAACTTAAAATCAGTTGCAGCAAAGCAATGTTCATTAAATAGCTTTCTCTCTGCCCGGCTGGGAGGTGTTTATCACTGGCTGTTAATATGACTCTCCTCTGTTTTTTGCAACAAAGGGATTTAACTGGGGAGCTGATCATTTCAGTTGCTTTCTCACAGAATCATGAAGATTCCCAGCCATCACCTCCACCCAGTTCACACAGAAGGGGCACTTTGGAGGCCTCTGGTCACAGTCCCAAGGGACCATGACAGGTGCTGCCAAAAGCCAGCTCTGGGACCGGGTGGTAAAGGTCAGGATGCAGAAAGCTTCCATCCCTCAGCACGCTGTGGTGGGGCAGATCCATTTCAGCAGTGTCCTTAAATCTATTGACCCAGGAGAGAAGAGGAGTCAATCTAAGAACAGAAGCTCCGGAAGCAGCTTCTGGAAGAAAGAAAAGGACAGAGAGAGAGAGCAAGCCCAAGTTCTCAAATCAAAAGGGAGCCTTGGATTAAAAAGAACTTAAGTGCAGGTATCTTATGTGACTTCTTTTCTACCCCATCCTGAACTTGCTATATTTAGTTACTGAAAACTTAGTGAAAGTTTAAAGGAAAAACAGTGAATGATATGCTGATTTTTGCACTTTTGATTTTATTTTGGGGTACACCTAACCAAAGGGGCCACATATCACATTTGGCCTTTGAGGGAAGTTTTAGCTCTCCTCCACTTGCAGTTTCTCCCCTTCTCTCCTGACAGAAAAGCCCTTTCCTATTATAATTTTTATTCTCTTTCCTCTAACACTTTAAAACTCCTCTTGGTCTGCTAACTAATGTGAAGAAAAACTTGTCTAAGGCATTTCATTCTTTCCAGCTCATGTCTAGAGACTCACATACCTACTGGTCATTTCTCACCCACAGCACATCTCACCAACCCTAAGAGGTGGGAAACAGAAGGTGCTATGACAGCCACCTCCTGGTGGCACCCAACGGGATATTTAGGTGGTGGTGTATCGGAGCCTGAAGAAACGTTGGGAAACATCTACTCCATGCCCCTACTCCAGGCTAGGGGGCTCAATGAGGAGTCACAGCTACTTAAATGGCTAAGCTATGCTGAGGAGAACTCAGTGCCCTGACTCCTGGCCCAGTTTCTTGCCATACCTCACCAAGGCTCTTTATCTTAGCAGTCAGCCTCACCTTTTCTGTTTAATTTTAGCTTATGAATTTCACATGCAATTCCTTGTATGCTCACTCATCCAGTTAAGTTGTAAAAGACTTAATGGAAACCTAAGATAACCCTGAGGAAACTCCTCACAAGTTCCTTCCAAAACTGGCCATAAAAACAGCTGCACAATATTTTAAGGAGGAAAGGCAGGCTCGGAAAAATGTACAGTGCCCAGCACCCAGTAGAACCATACTAAATGCTGTATTTATTAAACAAAAAAGTATAATTCCATTTTTCTTAAATGTGTGTATATATATATATATAATCAATATAGAAGGACATAAAATAATAATAATGATTATTTCTGGGTGATGGGATTAAGGGTCAATTTTTTTGTTTACTGGATTTTTTGTGTATTGGTTTTTTTGTTTATTTAGGGTCTTTTGTTTAACAGTTTTTCTAAATTCTCAACACTAAACATATATCACAAAAAGAAAAAAGTAAAATTTAGAGTAATTATACCATTTCACTGATTTATTTCTAAATGTTAATACGTATTCAGATGCCTTTTGGGTAATAACTGCTACATTAGCTACATTTAAGGAGCATTTCTCCATGTTGGGCGTTGTATTAAATGCTGTATGTGCATTATCTCATTTAATTCTCATAAGAACCCCATGAGATACAGAGTATGATTCTTATCTCCATTAGCAGAAATAGAGGCTTGGAGAGGTTAAATGGTTTGTCCAAAGTCTCACAGCTCTAAGTCGTGGAACTGAGATTCTAACTAAGGGTTTTCTGACTACTCGGTATGAGATCTTAACTTAGCCCCCAGTTCTTAGGCAGACTTCTTTTTAGAAAATCTCAATTTTTGTAGTCTATTGGCAAATGTAACAGAGCACGCCTGTACCTAAGGCCACACCTACTATATTTATATGGAGGCTATATTTGCAAAATGTAGTAAAATTAAAGTCTGTCCAGTCAAAAATAAAATAATGAATTCTTTGATTAAAAAGAAAAAGCCCCACAAACGAGATGGAGAGGAGAGAAAAGAATGAGTACACCTTTTGATAAAATTAAACTTGCATGAGCCCTTCTCACACTTCCCTTATCAAAAGCCCGAGTCGTAGCTCAACAGGTTAGAACACCATGAGTTTAAATAAAGTAGTAATTTCACACAACTGCTTTATTGTACTGGTTATTGATTTGTTCTGAAAGCATTCTAAGACCCCACGACCCACAAAGCCCTTGCAGCTCTCATCTGTAACACTGTCGTGGCCGACCATCTGTATCATCAAGGCACCTAACTCATCTCCCTGTAGTTTCAGGGTCAGTAGTTCCCACTATTGAAAACCCAGCTTTTTTTCCATGGGTTTATAAATAGGTTGTTTTAAGTGACCCTGAGCTGAAACCAAGCTTACAAGGTGTCAGGCTGGATGCAAGTTTTCTGCTCACCGAAGCTTTAAATTCACTAGACCTGATTTCTAAACACGGCTTAGCACATAGTAGCTAAAACAAATTTTAGTTATAGAGGCATTTCTCTTTAAGTCTAATCCTGCTAATGAAATCCACTTTGCAGGTTCAAAATCTGAGATTTTACTTTGGGGAGAGGTGAGAGAGGATGAGGAAGGTTAAAGTAAAGACATAGTAGGCTCAGTAAAATTCAACCAACCAGAACTTCTGGTTAAATGGATTCCGCAGATGAAGGGCATGCTACTCCCAGGAGAAAAAGGCAAATGATAGAAAACAAATTACACCATGGATTAAATTTTTTTTAACCTTCTAAGCTGTTTCCTTAAGTCAGTAGAGGTTCTGTCTGATCACACATTTTCAAAGCTACAATTCTGAACGGTGATTACTGAAGGATTAGATGACAAGATTTTTAAATAAGCAAATGTCTTAATTATGCACAAGCACTATACTTCTTATGGCAAGAAAGTAGATACTTTATAAACAACATCAACGGCAAAACCAGATTGAAAACAACAGTGAAAGTATGATTGTTATTATTAAGATGTTCAGAAATTAACAGCACTGAATTATATATCTGAATGTCATTAAAAAGGGAAATTTAAGGGTGAATATATGTTACTAGAGTACACATTTTTTTAAAAATCATGAGACTGCACAACACCAAGTTAAACCATGGCCTATAGTTAATAGTACATTTATTAAAATGTGGTATCATCAGTTTTAACAAATGTATCACAGCAAATGCAGGAGTTAATAATAGGACAGTATATGGGAATCCTGTATTTTATGTATGATTGTTCTGTGAACCCACACTTTTTTAATTATACACACATACACACACACACACACATATATGATGCTCAATGATAGTTATGTGTAACTACCATTAAACATTTTCCTCATTAGGCACTTTGCCAATATTTCCTTCTTAAATACTAATGACAACCCTTCCAGACAAACATTACTGTGCCCATTTAACAGGTGAAGAAATTGAGAGTCTAAAGATTAACTTGCTCAAGGCCAGTAAGCTGCAAGATTTAAATTCAGGTCTATCAAATTCAAAAGCCCCCATACTCTTTTTTGTCTCATCATTTGACTCCTTGAGTTTCAGACAAAACCCCTAGTAGTGATGGGGTCTGTCAAAAAGATTTCAATATTTCTAAGCTTTTCCACATCTCACATAAGTGTGAAAGTGAGATTTTAGTCAATTCTTGGCATGTTCATTACAGACATGAGCCCCCTGATTCACCCATTTTTAATAGGACATTGCAAATAATGTCCTGGGATTGTTTGACAAGTATAATCCTGGGAATTATGAAGCTCAAACCCCGAGCATCTTAAGGGGGCCTGCAAGCCTCCCAGGGGGCTAAATGAAGCCAAGGTGCTTTGTCGATGTCCTTATACCTCCTAGAAGGTGACTCTGGGTGTTTGTCTTTGCAAGCTGAAGAGCAAAGCGATAGCAGAAGAGGACAATCTCTCCGGCGAGAGGGAGCAAGTCCACCTCTCTTTGGTGCTCAGGCCATCAGCTCTCCAGCCCTACTTTACTTTGAACTATACTTGGCTTTCCCTGCTTCTTATTCTTCCCCAACTCTTCCTTCTAGTGCCCCATAAATTCATCACCACACAAGGCAAGGTGAAACTAGAGGAAACAGTGGCTCAACACTACATATACTACGTGGATACTGAACATTCCTCTCTGCTTGTAAGTCCTTGTTTGTCAAATAGACACTATTACCTTTACCAGGAAACTCTATTCAAGGTTCTTCAATTGCGTTCAATTTGCCCTCACTACATTGAGCACCGGGGCCCATGTGCTCCCTGCCTCGGAACCTCCTGTACGGGACCATGTGCAAAATTCTGACTGCATCTGCATCCCCACGACGTCTGTCCACAGGTGGCTTACCTTCATGTGGGATTTGAGATTGTCCTTGCGAGCACACCGGAATGGACAGAGCGGACACTGATGACTTTTTAAACCTGTGTGAATCACCATGTGCCGTTTCCAGTAACTCTTCCTTTTTATGACCAAACCACAGATCGGACACTGGAAAGGCTTCCCACTTTCCTCTTCTGAGGCTTGGAAGAAGGAGAAAGAAAGAAAAAAATAAATAAGGAAAACAAAAAGGTACATTGTATCAAACACGTATTCACATGGATTGATATGTAAACAACACTAAAAATGATTTGTTCTTTTCTTGGCAATTCTAAGATTACACCAACGAAGTTTTTTTCCTGTTTTTCTTCAGAAAAAAACCCATATTCATTTAGTTACTTCCAACTGGGTTCCGTTTTCCAAAATCTGATCATCCTACCTTTGTGAAAGTCTTACTTCCAAAGGTCATCACATACTTAGAAAGGCATCTACAAAAGCTGCTTCGCCTGGTTTATGGATCTGTCCTAGCTCAGCACCCAAAGGCACTGCATAAATACAAAGAAGTCTGAATTCAGGGGCCTTGTTTCATGAAGAAAATGGCCAGACCTGAGTCCACATCTGAATTCCTGAACTTAGAAAACAGAAGGAAATAAAGATAAATCAAATGAGACAGAAAATAATGCACTGCTCTATACTGAATACCAAACAGCCATGATAAACTTCACACACTGCACTCCACAGGAGAAAAATTTTTGAATTCCTACTACTTGACTTGTTTAGTTGTGGACTGAGCAGATGCCGTGGCCAATTTAGCCATCAGGGGTTCTTAAGGTCAGGGTTTTTTACCCTCTTATTTTTGTCCCTCTGGTTGCCACAAAAGATACGTGCTGTTTTCCTCTGCACTGCAACTGAGACTTGCTGCCCACTTTGGGAAGAGTTAGAGCCAGGCAGTTAAAAAAGCTTCAGTTTTTCAGGAAAGCAAACAAACCAACTATCTCCTCCAAGTAAACCTAAGATCCCACTCCTCCACCATGCCCAAAAAGATAAATCTCTGCTGTGACATCTCTCCTCTGGCCTATCAACTTACATTGCTCAGGGATACACTGACCTCTGCAACAGAGGATATATGAAATAAAAACAAGTTTTGAGGACCCAGACTTTCTTAACTAGGAGGAATCAGAAATACTTTCTAAGCTGGCTAAATAAATTTTAATACCCTCATAAAATGAAATATATGAAGCATTTTGAAAAATGAACTAGATCTACAGCTGCCAGTGCAGGAATATACCTAAGATAATAGAGTTAGTGAAAAAACTGTATGTCTAGGGTGATTCTACTTCTGTTTTTCAAAAAATTGGAAACAAGTGCTGCTAATGCCATTGGGTGAAAGGTTGAGGGGGAACTTTATGATGGATGGACCAAGCTGAGAAAACCTAAAACTTCAGATCAATCTTAACATCGCTAAACATGGGACAGACACCATATGCCTTCTGACATGCCATCTAGGAAATATTCTTAAAAAAAAAATTAAACCTGGATTCAATCAAGCCTCTATATAACTAGCAGTTTACAGGAGACACAGGTGATAAAGAAACATGTTAAACACACCAAGGGGATGGAATCAGCCAAATTTAAAATATGGGAAATTCCACAGTACAAATGACCCAGTTTCTTCAACAGGTAAATGGCATTTTTAAAAGGAAAGGATTTAGGGTAATAAGAGACTTAAGAGACATACAAAACAATGGAAGGTATGAACCTTATGTGGATCCTGATTTGAACAAAGCAATTGTTAGAAGACACTCCTGAGATAATTGAGGCAATACTGATTATAGCCTGGGTGTTTTGCAATGTTATGGAACAACAGTTAATCCTACTTGATATGATAATAGTATTGTCTTTTATTGGTTATTTTTTTAAGTCCTTACCCACTGGAGATACATATGGAGGTATTTATAAGCAAATGGATATGATGTCTAGGATATGCTTTAAAATACTTGAGCAAAAACAAAAGAGGGTGAGGAGAGGGAAACAATTAAAAAGAAACAAACAATAAATGATATCCTTTTATTTGTATGAAAATTCTGGAAGCATACCCCCAAAACCACTAACTGGTTACATTTGAAGGACTGGGGGTTAAAAGGGGAGGGTCGGGGAGGGAAATTTTGTTTTCATTTTAGTGCCTTCTGTACTTCTTGAATTTTTTAATATACATGTTCCTTTTATAATTTTAAAAGAAATATTCCCAATTGTATAATTTTAAATAATTTCCTTATTTATTAATTGAGTCAACTGAGGCTTCACATGCAAAAGATCACTTAAAATGAACGGAAACTGGAAGGCTTCTGGAATAGTTAGGACATTCCAAAAATGCAGTTTTACTAATACAGGTACAAGCAATCTTAATTGGCCTAACCTAGAAAGAATCCTCTATCAAACAATACACCCTTCAAGTCTGGAAATTCCACTTGGAATGTGTTCCATCATAAGTACTTCTTTTGATTTGGGGGGGTGGGGCTAGAAGAGATTGAAGATTTCCTTTTACTCTAGGAAAAGTTCACTTTGGTGAGTCCTATAAGTAAGCATTTTTATTAACCCACTAAAGCTTTCCTGCAATCTGTTTTGATTGCTTCTGCTGATTTGCAGTCCTATCCCTAATTTTGCCTCCCATTTCCTATCCACTGTCATTTCCACCACCCTGATAGCCTGATCACGATGACTACACACTGAACCACAGACTGGAAGGAAAGAACTGAATCAGGCCTCTAGGTGAGATTATTGTCATAAACTAGAGGGAAAAAAAGATAATGATGTCTATTTGGGGTTATAAGAACATCAAAGTAATATGAAAGAGACATAAACAGGCTGCCTCTGATCCCCATCCTCAGGAGGTGTTTTCCACCATCTAAACCTTAACCTGCCTAATTTTACAGAACTGTTCTGGGAAAGGAAAACAAACCTGAGATGTCCACCACTGTCCTGAGATGTCAGGGCACAGCTGAGAAGGCAATAAAAAGGCATTAAGGAGAACATGAACATTGCCACCTTCCTTAGCCACCATGCCATGCCTATCGTGACCACTGTGATTCCCATTCTTTTGGACACCACTGCCCCTACGCAGTCTCCTATTCTGTGTTTTAAATGTAGTACAGACTACACTACGTTAAGCCTTCTATATTTGCATTACACATAAACCTATTTTATTTTTGGAGCTATGAGTCCTTGGTTGTAATTAATACCAAATTACATATGAATGGAGGACAAATTAATTTGTGTGTCCTTGGATTGGCTGGGAAAAAATTTGAGTTCTCATAATGGAGAGAAACTAACTTCAAGAAACATCATCGAATGGAATGGCTACACAATTAAAGTTATACGAAATGTTTAACTGATCATGGCAGGAAAGAAAGGGAACCGAAGCCAAGTTATAAAAGTAACAAGAATCCAATGACAAATTTTGAAATTTGGCCAGTAATCTCCCCCAGCTAACATTTGAATTTTTGTCTGTTCAAGAAAGAAATTTCAAAATTTAGTAGGACTCCCTCTTAGAGCGGGGAGGAAGCAAGGATGTATTCTATTTCTTAGGCCAAAAGAACTATTTTCAGGGAACTGACAGATGTAAATTTCACTCCAATTTAGAGCCTAAGGAAATATGACCACTTCCTCAGAATTAACCACACGTTCTTGAGGCAAAAGGATTGAAATGTTCCTAATTTTACCTAGCTTGCAACAGCCTGATAACTTTCTCCCAAATATATCACTAGCTAGTTAGTATTCCTGCAAATAAAACTAAATTCCAACAAATGTTAACGAACTCAGTGGGATGGATAGCCACTAATTTGCTTCTTTGGAGAAAACATGTTCCCTTTACAGGCAATAATATTATTGGGATAAAAGAGATAATAAATATGTGTAAATTACCTGGCACACAATAAATGGAAGTTACTTGAAACAGTGGTTGCTGTAGACATAGAAGGGTCAATAAATCCTAGTCATACCCTCCAAAGCTGAAAGCTCACCATCAGAGCAGAGGTAAATTTAAACAACTGACAATGCATAATAAATAGACAGCTCATGGCCTGGCATACTTTGTACTTTGTCACTGGGACCAAGGTGAAATGAAGGTGCGAGAATCTACTACACTGCTCAGGTACAACTGGGCACAGCCTAGATGGAACCTGAGGCCAGATTCAGCTCAGCCAGGTAAAAGAGAGACCTAGAAGGGGAGAGGAAGAAGAGGATGGAGGCAATAGGATTGAATTGGCTGGGGCAGGGCCTGGAAGTCCTTACCTTTGTATTTCCAGCACCCAAAACAGTGCTGGGTACAGATGACTCCATAAATGTGTGTTGGACTCTAATGACACTAAGTGGAAAGGGATGGGTCAAGAAAATAGAGAAAAGTGGAACAAGTGCTGGGAATGGAAGAAAAGATGCAAGAGGCTGCCAGTAAGTCAGTCCCAATGGAACAAACATTAGCCCAAGAGTGCATGCTTTTCACATAGTAACTTAACTCACATCCTAAATGAACGAATGGATGTATGAACAGATAGATGTTCGTGCACTTATATCTCACCTCTTTTCAAAAATGAACTTGAAGCAACTTACAATAAAAATGCACACAGTGCGACTTACGTCATTAATAAAGTACAAGGACATATGTTGAACTATTTACACCATCTTACAAGATCTGCCCAAAGCACAGATAGTCTTATGGGAGGTTCGAGGGTGAATTTTAAAAAGCAACATGTTTACTTCAAAAATAGAAATTATTTTTTTAATATTAGTTTTGAGTAAATAGAGTTAAAGACTTTGTAGTATTTACAAGCAAAAAAATTTAGAACAGGAAGAATCTTGGAGATAATCTCCAACTGGATTAGGTTATAGATCAGCAAACAGAGGCAATATACTTAAAGGCCCACAGCTAGTTACTGGCAGGGTCGGAATGAGAGCCAACATCTGAACTTCTGGTTTGGTGCCTGACCCTACTGTATGTACATAAATCTAGAAAGCAACAACCAAAAAACTTTGTTGGGTTTAAAAAAAAATCGCCGAGGGTTTGAGCAACTTAATTGCTTTAACTCAAGGTAGGCGTTTTTAAAACAAGTGCAATTATTTTGTAGGATTTGAAATCAAACTTACTCTTGTAAGATGTGGCTATTTGCAGAAAACCAAGATAATTTGCAAGTGGGTAGCTTCTGTATACAGAGCTTACCATACACATCAAAGGAGCCCAAAGTGCCAGTCTCTCCCAGGTGTACAAAACCTGAACATCATCACCATTTGCGCTTTAAAGCTACTAACAACTGGGGCATATATCTGTATAGAATTACCCATCTTCCCTTTTAATACAATACCTGAATTTAATATATTTTAATAGAATACCTTAGGCATGCCTTTCAAATGCTATTTCTGGGCAACAAAAAACTGTTAGCAAGGGATATCAATAGTGTATCTGCAAGACTGTTATTGATGCTGACATTATCGATGCATATATTAACAAATGACTAAAAAGTCTGATATCTACACCAGTCTATGTTTACATCATTGGGGAAAATATCACTGGAATCAGCAGCAGATCATTGTGAATCTTGATTAAAAAGTGAATTTTCTAAACAAATTTATGCATGTGGTCATTTCCAGATTGTGACTATCATAGCCACAGACAAGTGGGAGTATCACAAAAGGTAAACTTCTGGACTTGCAATGATTTTGCAACAATTTTCATAACATCACATGAATATGAAAGAAAACAGCAGCCAGAAAACCCATATCTATTTACCCAGGAGATTTTCTGAGTCCCTCAGCTCTATGAAACCAGCTTGCTTCTAAGTAGATTTAAATTTTATGCAGTAAAATAAGATGTTTTGGAGACCTTCTCTCTGAAGTTCTCCTTGTTTCTTTTAACAAGGAGCCTGGCATCCTAGGAATCTTGTTGGCCTTCTACAGGGCAGCTGAAACTTTGTCTTTAAAATAAAAACCATTTATTTTATTCTTAGCTTCAACAGAACAGTAGCTTCAAAAGGAACTGAGCCAGTGTGTGACATTTATCTTTATGGCAAACAGATCTACTCTTGTCTCTACTGGGCCCACCTTTAGAGGGAGAGCGTAGCATGTGCTGGGGGCTCAGGGTTGCATGAAAGCAACCTCTTCCTTAAGTGTCACATCTCTCTTGTTGGGGAGAAAGACTATGGAGTGGTGGACTCCTTAAGGACTTAAATACACCAGGACTTAGTAACAACTGAATCCTGTTCAAAAAAGATGAAGAAGGCCAGATGTAAAAGACATTTTCTTTTTCATGGTTTGACCTTCCCTTGACCTAAAGAAGGTCAAAGAAATTCTGGAGTCTAAATTACTAAATACGGGATCAGCTTTTCTAGCATGTAGCTTCTTGTAACTCTAGAATCAACTTTATATGCTTTTTTGTAACATTTTGAGAAATAGCTTTAAATTTTTAGCCCTGGTTGAAATCAGGATGGTGTGCAGTTTATTTCTGTGGCTTTTAAAAGTCTGTTTATGTAAGTCATTAGGCAACAGAAACTCCTTCGCTGCAGAGAGTTCTCAATTTACCTATCTATTTTAAATTAAACTAAGATTTCTTTCTTAAGTAAAGGAAAAAAATAATGAGAAATGTTTAGAAGCGTGGTGACAGCTCACACCACATTCCCATAATGCTTTTTAGGTGGAGCGAGTTACATCAGAATCCAGCCCCCAGTCTCCCTGAAACCAACAGTATAATGGGTGAATGTGGAGGAGAGGGAAGGCAGAGACCCACCTTCCCTTCCAGTCCTCCGATTCAAAAACCAGTGATCCTAGTAACACCAAATCATCTCTCCACAATATAAAGACTGACAACAAAATTAGGTATTACATCAACTCCTTAACCAATAATCTAACTAGGATGATGGGAAGCAATGACATTTGCTTTAGCTGAAAAGGGAACCAAGCATTCCCTCTCCTATTTCCAAATCATGCTAGAATAAACAGAACTTGAATTTAGGACAAGTCTACATGAATACTTGGAACATTTTTCAAGGGGCAATTTCAAAAGCCCTCATGTTTTTCTTTGCAGCAATCTTTCCTTTTGCATGAGTTTTACATAATATATTATTTTTTATACAATTGCTCTGTCCATGTAGATGCTTCATTAGGTCTTGGACTGTGGTCAGAGGCATGGGTAGAGCAGGGCAGCATAAGATACAAGTCAATCAGCTAGGGGTTGTATAGACTAAACCTAAGAAGTTCTTTTCTCTCCCCTTTCAATTTGAATAATTTGAACATTGACTGCTAAAATATTGCTTCAGCAAAAGAATAAATTCAGTGAAAAGAAAATTTAAAGAAGATTTCTTATAGCTCTCCAATATTAAATTCTATTGAATGTAGCCACAGCCCAAATGCATTTAAATCAAAAAAGGAAACAAACAAAAATCTGCTCTACACTGGAAGCTCATGATCTCTTTCTCATTTTTGCATACATCTAGTCACTTGAATTTTGAAAACACTTTACTTCATAACTCTTGTTGATGATCATGAAACCACTTTAAAATGACAGTCTCTACGGTTTGGCCTTCATGAAGCATAGTTTTATCAGCCGCAGTTTTTTCCCAAGTCTTCAGCATACTAAAGTTTATTATTAATTTTAAATAAGTTTTTCTAAGTAGTTAATTTCTAAACAAGTTTACATTGTAAAGCCTACTTGTACACTTATTCAACAACCAGATAAAGAGAATATTTATAAAATTACACTTTACACACATCCATATCCATCTCATTCTATTGCTACCCCTACACAATTTTCTATAAATCAGGAGTGATTTATTCCACTGCAAAATTACCTAGCGCCCTCTGCTCGTCTCCTTGTTTCTGAATTTTAGCCATTTCTCTCCTTTTTTTCACCAGATGGCACGTGAGAAGTGAGAAGAAATTAAACTCAGAATTGATAAACATTTCAGGATTCTACTGATACTTCAGAAACTTTGAATCATAAAAGTCCCAGACACCCATTTTCCTCATTCTATTCTGCTGTTTACAAAAGTTTTAAAATAATTATAATTACTGCATATAGCTCCCTTAGCAATTTAAATGGAAATTTCTCATAAATGCATCTAATCAATAATAGCTCTGATTGTTCAGTCAATTATTGATTATTCCAAGCACTTATCATCAATGTTGGGCAAATAATCAAAAGTTGGCTAGACACATGCAGCGGCAGCTTTTATACTGAAGTGGACGTGCACAGCCTACTTCCGGTTCCAGTCTGGCAGGATATCCTTCAAAGACATTTGAAACTCCGCGTATACATCCCTGGAAACATGAATTCATCATGCACACAATTTGAAAACAAACCAGAACTAGAAATGATGTTTCCATTCTAAGAACTCAAGTGACTAAATTTCTCCCTCAGATGAATAATTTGGCATGCCAAGGCTCTATAGGATAGCGACTTCTCCTTTGGAATGACTGCCCCCACAAGAAATCTTACATTTCAAATTTTCCACATGCTTGTTCCTTCAGAAGCTGATAGGATATGAAGAAAATAAAGCATCTGAAGAAGCTGATAGGATATGAAGAAAATAAAGCATCTGAAGGAAATGCTTTGATTATGGTTGACAATATTTTTTGAGTTCTTAGATGATAAGAAATTATAGAAGAATGGGATAAGTTAAAAAGGCTTAAATTCCACAAAAAAAGTTAATAAAAACGCTAACATGAAAGTATATACTGTGATAAATTAGGGCAGAGTAGTTACTGATTACACAAAAGTCCATTTGTGATGGAAGCAGCAGGAGGATGGGCTCTCCCTTGTCCACTATTTCAAAAGAAGTGGGTTTTTTTCCCCTATGTTCAGTGATGCCATGCACTCCCTGACAAAGATTCTTTGATCTTCTCCCATTAAATATCTCTCGTATGGACCTAGCCTGAACTCAGTAAAAAAAAAAAAAAAATAGTTTATATGAAAGTGAGGAGAACTGTATGTGTCTAAGCTTATTCATTAGCCTTCAAAAATGAAGCTATTTGTGAAGTCTTTGTGTAACACATACATGAAAGACTATTACACTGCTTACTTAAGAGTATTTTGTGGTACTTCTGCTTTTTTATTCATGCCTCAGATCAGATGGGGAACCCAAATGAATAAGGCAATGAATAAGACAATACAATTTGCAGTCAAAAAGACTTGACAGGTTGGTTGAAATAAAAGATTCCATACCTGAATTGGAGGGTTTAGAAACTCTTCCCTTAGGAACCGGGAGTAACAATAATTCCAAAGATTGTGGCGGTGGTGGTGGAGGTGGTGGCGGTGGCGGTGGTGGGGTTACTTTTTCTTGCTTTTTCTCTGAAGGCGGTAGTGGTAGAGGATCCTCAGGCACCAGTGATGATTTCTCAGCGAGAAGGCTCCCCGCAGCCCTTGCAGCCACCTCTTTCAGAAGAGCTGCTGAGGAGGTCATAGAAGCCAGGGAAAGGAAAGAGCTGGCTGGAGGTGGGTGCTCCTGGCCAGGCGTCAAACTTCTCTCACTGACTTTCTTTGACAAAGCTGCCAACGTGGAACTGGCTGACTGAGAACTAAAAGGGGAAGAAAAGGACTCAAATCGCATGGTCTCCTCAGTCCTGGTGAGAGATTTGTCCTGAAGAACAGCATTGGCTGCAGCTTTCAGTTTGAGAATGGCTGAATCAGGGGACAAGCCGCAGGTGGTGGTTGAGTTGGGCAACCACTTACCTTGATTCCATATAAAAAGGTTACTTGGAGTGTATTGGTCATTCTGTTCCTGCTTCTCAGCCAACTTCCTGGCAAGAACGCTGAGCTGTTGGGCATGGTGGGATGGTGGCGAAAAGGAGAGATTCGAGCCGAGGTTTACTGGGGACTCCACTCTGCCATTGGCTGTGGCTGTGGCATCAAGTTTGAGAGAACCAGCCTCCAGCAGCCGCCTCAAGTTGCTGCTCAGGGGCTTATTGGAGCCTGGGGGGTCATCTTCACACAAAGAAGACACACCAGGGGAAAGGTGATCTTGACACTGCAGTGAGTCTCTGAGGATGTCACCATCAAGAGCTACCAGTTCCAAAGTGTGACTGCTGGGGGTCGCGCTTCCCAAGGAAGTGTCGGGGGAAGTGGACTGCTCTTGGATCCGGTCCTCCAGAGACAACTTATAGTTCTCCTGGACTTCTCCATAGGAGGCTTCTGACGGAGTCTCTGAAGAGTTTCCATACCAATGCTCTCCTTCGCTGAATTCTCCCTCTGCTTCTTCCTGCCTACTAACATCTGGGGGAATTAAGAAGATAAAGTTTACTCCCAAAGTGAACAATAAGCGAGTCTTGAGACATTCAAATGGGGTTGTTAGCATGCTTCCTTCTTCCCTTCTACTCAAGGACCAAAAGAAAGCAATGTTAATAGAAGACCTGGTGCTGAATCAGAGACTTAGCATGAGCCTGAAAAAGGTAAAAATGCTAAACAACCAAAGGTAGAAACATACCCACTTACTACATAGATTAATTTTTCTAATTATTACTTTGGGATTAATTAAAATGGGAAGGGAACAAAGAGAGAAATGGATGTGGTAAGAAGTAATTGGATGATGCAACTTATTTTCAGTGACTGAAGAAATGGAAAAAAGCTTATTCATATTTTAAGAATCAGCATGATGCCTTTAGTATGGTGTCAGAATTAGAGAGGCAGCACAGAACAATGGGAGAACATCGGGTGTGAGATACAAGGAAAGACAGTGGCAACCCACTTCCCCACTTTCTAATTCCATGGCCTCAGGTGAGTCACTTAGCTGGTTTGAGACTCTATTTCAAGGAATTAATAGTACACCAATGTTCATAGAAGTATTATTCACCATAGCCAAAGGTGAAAGTAGGCCAAGTGTCCATCAACAGAGGAAGGGATAAACAAAATGCAGTAAGTACATACAATGGAATATTATTCAGCTGTAAAAAAAGAATGAAGTTCTGATTCATGCTGTAATATGGATGAATGTTGAAGATCTCATGTTGAGTGAGAGAAACCAGATACAAAAGGATAGAAATTGTATGACTTCTGTTATTTGAAATAACTAGAATATTCAAATTCAGACATACAGAAAGAAGAGTACAGTTTACCAGAAGCGGGGTGGGGGGATGGGGAGTTAATGCATGACAGGTGCAGGGCTCCCGTTTGGGGTGATGGAAAAGTTTTGGTTATTGATGGTGGCTTATGGTAGCACAACACTGTAAATGTGATTAATGCCACGAACTGTAGGCTTGAGAGTGGTTGGGGTAGGAAACTTCAGGTTTATGTTACCACAATTTTTAAAAAGTAGAATAAAAAGACAATGACAGTTAAATGCAATAATGATCTTGGACTGCATCTAACAGTGGAGTAAATGTCCAAAGGACATTATTGGGACAACTGAAACAATTGGACTATTGACTGTATGCTTTATATCAGTGTTAAATTTCTTGAACTAGATAACTGTACTTAATGTGGTTACATAAGTGAATAACCTTATTCTTAGGAAATCCACATGCAAGTATTAAGTGTTCAAGAAGCATAATATATGCAGTCTACTCTCAAATGTTTAAAAGATAGACAGATAATATGACACCGAAGATACAGATAGTTATGATGTTATTTAGGTAATAATGATAGATACAGAGAGATAGATATAGATAGATGATAGAAATAGTGATGATAAATGATAGATATTGATAGAGATGATGGATATAGATAGATTAAGAGACAGATAGAGATCGATTAGATAGATAGATAGGATAGATAGAATGATACAGTAAATTTGACAAAATGTCAAAAGTTGATAAATATGGGTATCTGGGTAGGGGGGTATATTGGAGTTCCTTGTACTGTTTTTGTATTATTTCTGCAACTTCCCTGTAAGTTTGAAACTATTCCAAAATAAAAAGTTCTTTTTAAAGATGCCATTAATTAAAAAGTTGATCAAAAAATAGAAATAATACCTGCCTAACCCACTTACCCTGTTGTTATGAAGCTTAAATCAGAATAAGCAAGTGACCACATTTTGAAAACAGTCAAGTACTATATAAAAATCAGACCTCATCAGCACACACTATGCACATTACTGATTTTTTTAAGTGATGATCTCTCCCATACTAGTCATGCTGACTTATTTGAATCTCCGGTCCCCAGTTCCAATCACCAATATGCCTGGCATCTCAATACAGACAGTGAGGAATTTGTTCTCTCACTTCACTAACAGTCCCCTTTAATTATTTCCTATTCATTAATTCATCGATTGACCCACCACTACCACTCCCCCCACCCCCACTACCCACCGGTCAGTTGAGACTCCGTGCCATTCCAGGAGGACTCTGAACTCTGCCACTTGTCCACCTCAGCTCATGATATTCCTTTTACCAGAAAACCTGCCTGTCCAATCCTATTCATCCTCCAAGACCCAGCTCAAATGTCTTCTTCATGATTCTCCCTAGAACTCTCAATCAGAGTCAATCTCTCCTCTTTCATTCATTCACTCATTCAGCATTTTATGGAGTACGTGCTACATGCTGGGCATTGTCCTCGATGCTAGGAACACATCCGTGAACAAAACAAAGATCCCTGCCCTCTTGGAATTTACATTCTAGTGGCAGAGGATAGATGTTAAACAGACAAAAATAATAAATTAGTAGTCCCTATGATATGCCAAAAGGTGATAAGGGCTATGGAAAAAACGTGAAGCAACTGAAGGAGGATTCGGGGGTGACTGGGAAGAGGTGACTTTTGTGACTTTAATAGGGTGGTCAGGGTGGGCCTCATTGAGGTGGTGACATTTGAGCAGAGACTTGAAAGAAGTGAGGGAGTTGGCCAAATAGCTATCTCAGGGAGGGTAATCCATGCAGACGAGTCACTGTAAAGGTCTTGCTGTAGGAACATGCCTGGCAGGTCCATGAAACATCAAAGAAGCCAGTGTGGGTGCGCTGGAGTGAGTGAGGCTCAGAGCTGTAGAGAAGGAGGTCAGAGGAGTAACAAGAGTGTTGAGGTGGGTGTGCATGTGTACGGTGGTGAGGGGGCTGTGCAGGTCAGGAGAACATCGTAAACTACTGAAAGGTCTGTTGCATCTGGTGAAATGGGGAACCACTAGAGGGTTGGGGCAGGGGGAGTGATATGATGTGACTTACATTTTCAAAGGATTATTCTGGCTGCTGTGTGGGAAACAGACGGCAGATACAAGGGTGGGAGCAGGGCCCAGCTACAAGGTTGGAACCCAAGTGAGGGATGATGGAGGCTCTGCTCAAGTTGATTGCAGGTGACCAGATTCTGTGTATATTTTCAACGCAGAGCAAGCATTCCCATGTTTTGTGAATAATGATTTTTCTTCACTCAAAATTATCTGTCTATTCTCAGTTTCTCTTCTAAAATGGTACACCCTTGAGGGCAGGGATTGTGTTATTATCTACATATCTCACATCATGCTTAGCACAATGTCTGGACCCTCATAGACTTTAAAAAAATATTTAGGGATTGAGCCAAAATTCCTCATTGTGCCCAAATATGCCATATAACATACTGTTTCTCTTCTGAATAGCTAGAATTAGAAATGCACGAACTACACACTAATACATTGATCTTCCCATGCTATGTAGAGAAGAAATGTCACAAATGACAGGTTCTTTTTCACTAAGCTAATGTTCTGCAATGCTTTCCTGAGATTATGTATTAAGTTATCAAGAAAATGTAAAATATCAAATGAAATCTGCTGGGGAAAAAAAAAGATAAAATTAAATTTTCTCTTTTTAAAAAGTCTAGTTCTGAGGCGGGGCAAGATGGCAGTCTGGTGAGCTGTATGTTTTAGTTACTCCTCCAGGAAAGTAGGTAAAAAGCCAGGAACTGCGTGGACTGGACACCACAGAGCAATCTGTCTTTGGGCATACTTCATACAACACTCATGAAAACGTGGAACTGCTGAGATCAGCGAAATCTGTAAGTTTTTGCGGCCAGGGGACCCGCGCCCCTCCCTGCCAGGCTCAGTCCCGGGGGAGGAGGGGCTGTCAGCTCCAGGAAGGAGAAGGGAGAATTGCAGTGGCTGCTCTCATCGGAAACTCATTCTACTGATTCAAACTCCAACCATAGATAGACTGAGGCCAGACACCAGAGACTCTGAGAGCAGCCAGCCCAGCAGAGAGGAGACGGGCATAGAAGGAAAACAACACGAGAAGCTCCAAAGTAAAAGCAGAGGATTTTTGGAGTTCTGGTGAACACAGAAAGAGGAAGGGCGGAGATCAGGCCTTGAGGCGCATATGCAAATCCCGAAGCAAGGCTGATCTCTCTGCCCAGGGCACCTTTCCTTAATGGCCCTGGTTGCTTTGTCTATTAGCATTTCAATAACCCATTAGATCTCTGAGGAGGGCTGTTTTGTTTTTTTTTTTTTTTTTTTTAAATCCTTTTTGCTTTTTCTAAAACAATTACTCTAAGAAGCTCAATACAGAAAGCTTCAAAGAATTGAAATTTGGGCACCTCAAGTCAAGAGCAGAAATAAGAGAGCTCTGAGACAAAAGGCAATAATCCAGTGGCTGAGAAAATTCACTAAACAACACAACTTCCCAAGAAAAGGGGGGTGTCCGCTCACAGCCACCATCCTGGTGGACAGGAAACACTCCTGCCCATCGCCAGCCCCATAGCCCAGAGCTGCCCCAGACAACCCAGTGTGACGGAAGTGCTTCAAATAACAGGCACACACCACAAAACTGGGCGTGGACATTAGCCTTCCCTGCAACCTCAGCTGAATGTCCCAGAGCTGGGAAGGGGGAGCAGTGTGAATTAACAGAGCCCCATTCAGCCATCATTTGAGCAGACTGGGAGCCTCCCAACACAGCCCAGCAGCCCAGAACTGCCCTGGGGGGACGGCACTCACCTGTGACATAGCACAGTCATCCCTCAACAGAGGACCCGGGGTGCACAGCCTGGAAGAGGCGCCCACTTGCAAGTCTCAGGAGCCATACGCCAATACCAAAGACTTGTGGGTCAGTGGCAGAGACAAACTGTGGCAGGACTGAACTGAAGGATTAGACTATTGCAGTAGCTTTAAAACTCTAGGATCATCAGGGAGATTTGATTGTTAGGGCCACCCCCCCTCCCCGACTGCCCAGAAACACGCCCCACATACAGGGCAGGCAACACCAACTACACACGCAAGCTTGGGACACCAATTGGGCCCCACAAGACTCACTCCCCCACTCACCAAAAAGGCTAAGCAGGGGAGATCTGGCTTGTGGAGAACAGGTGGCTCGTGGACGCCACCTGCTGGTTAGTTAGAGAAAGTGTACTCCACGAAGCTGTAGATCTGATAAATTAGAGATAAGGACTTCAACTGGTCTACAAACCCTAAAAGAACCCTATCAAGGACAGCAAATGCCACGAGGCCAAAAACAACAGAAAATTATAAAGCATATGAAAAAACTAGACGATATGGATAACCCAAGCCCAAGCACCCAAATCAAAAGACCAGAAGAGACACACCTAGAGCAGCTACTCAAAGAACTAAAGACGAACAATGAGACCCTAGTACGGGATATGAAGGAAATCAAGAAGACCCTAGAAGAGCATAAAGAAGACATTGCAAGACTAAATAAAAAAATGGATGATCTTATGGAAATTAAAGAAACTGTTGACCAAATTAAAAAGATTCTGGACACTCATAGTACAAGACTAGAGGAAGTTGAACAACGAATCAGTGACCTGGAAGATGACAGAAGGGAAAATGAAAGCATAAAAGAAAGAATGGGGAAAAAAATTGAAAAACTCGAAATGGACCTCAGGGATATGATAGATAATATGAAACGTCCGAATATAAGACTCATTGGTGTCCCAGAAGGGGAAGAAAAGGGTAAAGGTCTAGGAAGAGTATTCAAAGAAATTGTTGGGGAAAACTTCCCAAATCTTCTAAACAACATAAATACACAAATCATAAATGCTCAGCGAACTCCAAATAGAATAAATCCAAAAAAACCCACTCCGAGACATATACTGATCACACTGTCAAACATAGAAGAGAAGGAGCAAGTTCTGAAAGCAGCAAGAGAAAAGCAATTCACCACATACAAAGGAAACAGCATAAGACTAAGTAGTGACTACTCAGCAGCCACCATGGAGGCGAGAAGGCAATGGCACGATATATTTAAAATTCTGAGAGAGAGGAATTTCCAGCCAAGAATACTTTATCCAGCAAAGCTCTCCTTCAAATTTGAGGGAGAGCTTAAATTTTTCACAGACAAAGAAATGCTGAGAGAATTTGCTAACAAGAGACCTGCCCTACTGGAGATACTAAAGGGAGCCCTACAGACAGAGAAACAAAGACAGGACAGAGAGACTTGGAGAAAGGTTCAGTACTAAAGAGATTCGGTATGGGTACAATAAAGGATATTAATAGAGAGAGGGAAAAATATGGCAAACATAATCCAAAGGATAAGATGGCCGATTCAAGAAATGCCTTCACGGTTTTAACGTTGAATGTAAATGGATTAAACTCCCCAATTAAAAGATATAGATTCGCAGAATGGATCAAAAAAAATGAACCATCAATATGTTGCATACAAGAGACTCATCTTAGACACAGGGACACAAAGAAATTGAAAGTGAAAGGATGGAAAAAAATATTTCATGCAAGCTACAGCCAAAAGAAAGCAGGTGTAGCAATATTAATCTCAGATAAAATAGACTTCAAATGCAGGGATGTTTTGAGAGACAAAGAAGGCCACTACATACTAATAAAAGGGGCAATTCAGCAAGAAGAAATAACAATCGTAAATGTCTATGCACCCAATCAAGGTGCCACAAAATACATGAGAGAAACATTGGCAAAACTAAAGGAAGCAATTGATGTTTCCACAATAATTGTGGGAGACTTCAACACATCACTCTCTCCTATAGATAGATCAACCAGACAGAAGACCAATAAGGAAATTGAAAACCTAAACAATCTGATAAATGAATTAGATTTAACAGACATCTACAGGACATTACATCCCAAATCACCAGGATACACATACTTTTCTAGTGCTCACGGAACTTTCTCCAGAATAGATCATATGCTGGGACATAAAACAAGCCTCAATAAATTTAAAAAGATTGAAATTATTCAAAGCACATTCTCTGACCACAATGGAATACAATTAGAAGTCAATAACCATCAGAGACTTAGAAAATTCACAAATACCTGGAGGTTAAACAACACACTCCTAAACAATCAGTGGGTTAAAGAAGAAATAGCAAGAGAAATTGCTAAATATATAGAGACGAATGAAAATGAGAACACAACATACCAAAACCTATGGGATGCAGCAAAAGCAGTGCTAAGGGGGAAATTTATAGCACTAAACGCATATATTAAAAAGGAAGAAAGAGCCAAAATCAAAGAACTAATGGATCAACTGAAGAAGCTAGAAAATGAACAGCAAACCAATCCTAAACCAAGTACAAGAAAAGAAATAACAAGGATTAAAGCAGAAATAAATGACATAGAGAACAAAAAAAACAATAGAAAGGATAAATATCACCAAAAGTTGGTTCTTTGAGAAGATCAACAAGATTGACAAGCCCCTAGCTAGACTGACAAAATCAAAAAGAGAGAAGACCCATATAAACAAAATAATGAATGAAAAAGGTGACATAACTGCAGATCCTGAAGAAATTAAAAAAATTATAAGAGGATATTATGAACAACTGTATGGCAACAAACTGGATAATGTAGAAGAAATGGACAATTTCCTGGAAACATATGAACAACCTAGACTGACCAGAGAAGAAATAGAAGACCTCAACCAACCCATCACAAGCAAAGAGATCCAATCAGTCATCAAAAATCTTCCCACAAATAAATGCCCAGGGCCAGATGGCTTCACAGGGGAATTCTACCAAACTTTCCAGAAAGAACTGACACCAATCTTACTCAAACTCTTTCAAAACATTGAAAAAAAATGGAACACTACCTAACTCATTTTATGAAGCTAACATCAATCTAATACCAAAACCAGGCAAAGATGCTACAAAAAAGGAAAACTACCGGCCAATCTCCCTAATGAATATAGATGCAAAAATCCTCAACAAAATACTTGCAAATCGAATCCAAAGACACATTAAAAAAATCATACACCATGACCAAGTGGGGTTCATTCCAGGCATGCAAGGATGGTTCAACATCAGAAAAACAATCAATGTATTACCACACATTAAAAACTCGAAAGGAAAAAATCAATTGATCATCTCAATAGATGCTGAAAAAGCATTTGACAAAATCCAACATCCGTTTTTGATAAAAACACTTCAAAAGGTAGGAATTGAAGGAAACTTCCTCAACATGATAAAGAGCATATATGAAAAACCCACAGCCAGCATAGTACTCAATGGTGAGAGACTGAAAGCCCTCCCTCTAAGATCAGGAACAAGACAAGGATGCCCGCTGTCACCACTGTTATTCAACATTGTGCTGGAAGTGCTAGCCAGGGCAATCCGGCAAGACAAAGAAATAAAAGGCATCCAAATTGGAAAAGAAGAAGTAAAACTGTCATTGTTTGCAGATGATATGATCTTATATCTAGAAAACCCTGAGAAATCAACGATACACCTACTAGAGCTAATAAACAAATTTAGCAAAGTAGCGGGATACAAGATTAATGCACATAAGTCAGTAATGTTTCTATATGCTAGAAATGAACAAACTGAAGAGACACTCAAGAAAAAGATACCATTTTCAATAGCAACTAAAAAAATCAAGTACCTAGGAATCAACTTAACCAAAGATGTAAAAGACCTATACAAAGAAAACTACATAACTCTACTAAAAGAAATAGAAGGGGACCTTAAAAGATGGAAAAATATTCCATGTTCATGGATAGGAAGGCTAAATGTCATTAAGATGTCAATTCTACCCAAACTCATCTACAGATTCAATGCAATCCCAATCAAAATTCCAACAACCTACTTTGCAGACTTGGAAAAGCTAGTTATCAAATTTATTTGGAAAGGGAAGATGCCTCGAATTGCTAAAGACACTCTAAAAAAGAAAAACGAAGTGGGAGGACTTACACTCCCTGACTTTGAAGCTTATTATAAAGCCACAGTCGCCAAAACAGCATGGTACTGGCACAAAGATAGACATATAGATCAATGGAATCGAATTGAGAATTCAGAGATAGACCCTCAGATCTATGGCCGACTGATCTTTGATAAGGCCCCCAAAGTCACCGAACTGAGCCATAATGGTCTTTTCAACAAATGGGGCTGGGAGAGTTGGATATCCATATCCAAAAGAATGAAAGAGGACCCCTACCTCACCCCCTACACAAAAATTAACTCAAAATGGACCAAAGATCTCAATATAAAAGAAAGTACCATAAAACTCCTAGAAGATAATGTAGGAAAACATCTTCAAGACCTTGTATTAGGAGGCCACTTCCTAGACTTTACACCCAAAGCACAAGCAACAAAAGAGAAAATAGATAAATGGGAACTCCTCAAGCTTAGAAGTTTCTGCACCTCAAAGGAATTTCTCAAAAAGGTAAAGAGGCAGCCAACTCAATGGGAAAAAATTTTTGGAAACCATGTATCTGACAAAAGACTGATATCTTGCATATACAAAGAAATCCTACAACTCAATGACAATAGTACAGACAGCCCAATTATAAAATGGGCAAAAGATATGAAAAGACAGTTCTCTGAAGAGGAAATACAAATGACCAAGAAACACATGAAAAAATGTTCAGCTTCACTAGCTATTAGAGAGATGCAAATTAAGACCACAATGAGATACCATCTAACACCGGTTAGAATGGCTGCCATTAAACAAACAGGAAACTACAAATGCTGGAGGGGATGTGGAGAAATTGGAACTCTTATTCATTGTTGGTGGGACTGTATAATGGTTCAGCCACTCTGGAAGTCAGTCTGGCAGTTCCTTAGAAAACTAGATATAGAGCTACCATTCGATCCAGCGATTGCACTCCTCGGTATATACCCGGAAGATCGGAAAGCAGTGACACGAACAGATATCTGCACGCCAATGTTCATAGCAGCATTATTCACAATTGCCAAGAGATGGAAACAACCCAAATGTCCTTCAACAGATGAGTGGATAAATAAAATGTGGTATATACACACGATGGAATACTACGCGGCAGTAAGAAGGAACGATCTGGTGAAACATATGACAACATGGATGAACCTTGAAGACATAATGCTGAGCGAAATAAGCCAGGCACAAAAAGAGAAATATTATATGCTACCACTAATGTGAACTTTGAAAAATGTAAAACAAATGGTTTATAATGTAGAATGTAGGGGAACTAGCAGTAGAGAGCAATTAAGGAAGGGGGAACAATAATCCAGGAAGAACAGATAAGCTATTTAACGTTCTGGGGATGCCCAGAAATGACTATGGTCTGTTAATTTCTGATGGTTGTAGTAGGAACAAGTTCACTGAAATGTTGCTATATTATGTAACTTTCTTGGGGTAAAGTAGGAACATGTTGGAAGTTAAGCAGTTATCTTAGGTTAGTTGTCTTTTTCTTACTCCCTTGCTATGGTCTCTTTGAAATGCTCTTTTATTGTATGTTTGTTTTCTTTTTAACTTTTTTTTTCATACAGGTGATTTGAAAAAAGAAGGGAAAGTTAAAAAAAAAAAAAAAAAAAAAAAAAAAAAAAAGAAAAAAGACAAACAAGGGAAAAAAAAAAAAAAAAAAAAGATGTAGTGCCCCCTTGAGGAGCCTGTGGAGAATGCAGGGGTATTCGCCTACCCCACCTCCATGGTTGCTAACATGACCAAAGACATAGGGGACTGGTGGTTTGATGGGTTGAGCCCTCTACCATAAGTTTTACCCTTGGGAAGACGGTTGCTGCAAAGGAGAGGCTAGGCCTCCCTGTATTTGTGCCTAAGAGTCTCCTCCTGAATGCCTCTTTGTTGCTCAGATGTGGCCCTCTCTCTCTGGCTAAGCCAACTTGAAAGGTGAAATCACTGCCCTCCCCCCTACGTGGGATCAGACACCCAGGGAAGTGAATCTCCCTGGCAACGTGGAATATGACTTCCAGGGAGGAATGTAGACCTGGCACCGTGGGACGGAGAACATCTTCTTGACCAAAAGGGGGATGTGAAAGGAAATGAAATAAGCTTCAGTGGCAGAGAGATTCCAAAAGGAGCCGAGAGGTCACTCTGGTGGGCACTCTTATGCACACTTTAGACAACCCTTTTTAGGTTCTAAAGAATTGGGGTAGCTGGTGGTGGATACCTGAAACTATCAAACTACAACCCAGAACCCATGAATCTCGAAGACAGTTGTATAAAAATGTAGCTTATGAGGGGTGACAATGGGATTGGGAAAGCCATAAGGACCAAACACCACTTTGTCTAGTTTATGGATGGATGTGTAGAAAAGTAGGGGAAGGAAACAAACAGACAAAGGTACCCAGTGTTCTTTTTTACTTCAATTGCTCTTTTTCACTCTAATTATTATTCTTGTTACTTTTGTGTGTGTGCTAATGAAGGTGTCAGGGATTGATTTAGGTGATGAATGTACAACTATGTAATGGTACTGTAAACAATCGAAAGTACAATTTGTTTTGTATGACTGCGTGGTATGTGAATATATCTCAATAAAATGATGATTAAAAAAAAAAAAAAAAAAAAAAAGTCTAGTTCTTGTGATTTGCCAAGTTTCCTTCTTTCCCACTTGATTTCAACATTTTTCGTGAAATCAGTGGCAACCCTAAACTACTCATCTCCCCAGTAGCTTCTCATGGAGATGCATTTTACCAAACACCAAGCAGGCAACATCAATTTCAACAATAGGGATAATTTTATGTTACTTTTGCAAACCACCTTTCTTGATTTCAGATTAAGTATCTTGTCCTTCCAGAGAATCACATGGAAAGTGTCTATAAATAGTAAAAGAAGTAAAAGATTTAAAAATCACCACAGTAAGAAATAGTTGACTATTTCCTCCAAGAATGTCTTCTTTGATCTTTTATTGACCCTCATTAAATGAACCAATATAAGAAAACAGATGATTCAAAATTAAATACTGTTAGATTATACTTGTGTCATACTAGAGTAGTAGCTCTAGATAGTCAAGCTGGGTCCAGAATCAACACTGTAAGAGTCAATTAATAAGGTACATAAAATCAGAGTTTTAAGAACAACCAAAAGTCACAGCCAGATGTCCAATCCCACCATTTTACTGAGAATATTAAATCCTCTAAAGGTTATCTAGTTGAATCAAGCATACACAGCCACCTAGCACTAATGCCAGCACCAGAACTCTAATCTCCCCACTCCTGGCCCGGTACTTCTCCACACAGCCCCACTGCCCAATCTACCAAGATGCCATTGGAATGGCCATTTCTAGGAAGCTCTGAGCAACCAGCCCCAGCCCAGTCACGCATTCCTCCTTCCTCTTGAATCAGAAACCAATGAGGGTGTTCTCTTAGATAAGGACAGTATCCATTCTTTATTCTGAGATACATTATTAGGAAGTGAAAACTCACTATCCCATTCCCTTTCTACCTCTTCTTTGTTGCACTCTGGTCCAAAGTTGATTCAAATGCCTAAAGAAATTATTGTACTTCCACTGGCAAAGCCCCAGAGATAAAGCTCAATTTCTTATCTCCTCCACACTCACAGTGAGAAAAAATATTGCCCCTTCAAACTTGCAGAAAGAGTTAAGTGTATCACAACCTAAAGAAGCTGTCAGTTCAGGCTCTCAGCCTATCAAGCAGTGATAGGGATATCCGAACATCCTTGGATGAAACAGATACTAATATCGACATCTAAAGCAACTTTCCAACCTTGCCAAAAAACAAAGCCAAAACAAACAAACAAGCAACACATTATTTAAACAGAGCTGTTTATGTCTCCTGAAACACCTGGCTATATCTCAACCACCCATTCCTCAATTCTCTGCAGGCACAACCACTGGGATACACTCTCCTCTAGACTGCAAGGAAACTCCGATACACACAGAACATTATTTTAACTCATAATACTCTATTAATAGCTTTTTTGAAGATGCTTCTCCTGAAATTGAGGTTATGCAAGTAATAAACCACCAAATAACTTAAATGCACAGCCTAGAAAGAGCAAGACCAGAAACCTGAGAAAAGAAACGTAACTGAAATTATTCTAGCATCACCTGACGTCAAATGAAAGGTGGGGGAAGTTTTCAGAGAAATGAATGCAAGATAAGTGGGATGAGCAGAGGTTAGGGAAAAATCATGAGACTCAAAAGAATATGCTTTCAGTTGACAAAATAGAGACAACAAGGATTTTTTTTTTTTCAAAATACTAATTTTTGGGCTGCCATGCTCCTCTCTATTTTCCTGTTAAATTTCTTCAAGGAGGTGTTCCTTGAAGGCTGCGGCACAACCGTCCAGTCATGCTAAACTCACCTTACAGCAGTGTCTTGCAGGACCCTCAAGCCCCTTTTCCCAGTAGAATTCACTTTCACTACATTATGAGAAAAGGTTCTCTCATCAGGAAGATCAAAACTAAGCATCCAGCAATCTAAAGGATTAACTTGCTTGACACCACAAGCTTGAGAAAAGCAAGGCTTGACTTCTGACTCCCTTTCACAATCTGAAAAGGCCCCAGGCTGGGAGACACCTTCATTTTCCTGTCTGTCAACCAGCAAGGACTCGTGGCATGTAATCACAGAGCACGGCACAAGAAGCGGTCCCGGAAATGCTTCATGGCACAACCACCGTGGATTTCACAGCTCTCTTAACTAACGCTTCCCGGGGAAGCCTCTAAATGGCCAACGTAAACAACTTCCTTGTAAATGCACTTATTTTTAACCTCCAGAAAAAGAAAAGGTTTCCATTGCTAATTTTACAATAACCTATGTCTCCAGACTATCAGGCTCACACTCATTCTTGTCCATTTTACACAACAGGCTGCATTTTTGTTTTTAAATCAGAAACTCAAAAGAATTGAGAATAGAAAGGATGAAATTACAGAATGAACATATGCAGAATAAATTTCATTTCAATGTGGAGAATATTTCTCCTTTGGGGGAAACAAAACAAAATTCCACTACCTAGTACATTTATTTATAATTCAGTTCTCAAGCTGCAATTCAGTAACTTGATATCCACAACTCTTGCTGCATTCTCAGAAGAGAATGCCTTTTCAACTGACTTCCTTTTTGGTTTGACAGTTTTAATCAGAAGCATTTAATAGGACCAATATTCAACTCAGAACACTGTCATTCAGGAAGATCAGGAGAGGGGAGAGGAAAAAGTATATGAAAAAGATACCTATTAATTTTCATACCTTTTGGCCAGGTTGAAGCAAGTGGAGACAGAAGCCCGAAGTCTCATCTCTACACCTACCCACAAATCATTCCAACCAGTCCATCCATATAAATCAAGCACGAGGCTCAAATTCCCAGGAATAACCTGAGGTGTGGCTGGCTCACACGGTCAATCCTCTAACAAGGTATGCCTAACAACCTCGGCTTGTGACCTCAGGGCCCAACTAATCTTCTCGTTCATTTTCATCTACAAATCTTCCATGTTTCCCTTCCCACCTAATACACACCTATAACCTTCTATTGATACCCATCTTCTAAGGACACAAATCAGGATTATCAGTTACACCTGTAACAACTACCCCAAATCTTACAACCGCTTCATGCAGTTTTACATAAAAGTCTTCTGTAAAGTTTAAGGAGCTGCATACGAAGTTATGATCAAACCAATACTAGTAAGTGATTTAATTCAACATTTACTCAGCATTTCCTATGTTCAGGGAGACTCCGAGGAGCAACTGTCTTTGGCCCAACAGTTGTGTAATCAACAGGGAACCTGGGGTTGCACAACATACGGAGCACGATGAGCGTTGCCACAGCAAAGGCACCAGGCGAGGGTTATGTGAACAAAAAGAGGGAATGATCAGCTCCAGCAGTGGAGACGGCTTTTGAAATGGGCCTTAAGGATGAAGACAATTTTGACAGAAAACACTGGAAATTCATTGGTAAGTGGGCTTGCTCCTTTGTCAACTATCAAAAAGGAAATATCTCTAGCTTGGAAAAAGCTAATATTTCGATGTTATATGCTGGATAAATTAACCCAATGAAAAAAATTATACTTCTTAATTTTTCACATTAAAAAAAAAAAAAACCATCTGTTAATTTACTAAAGGTAGATTTTACCAATTATTTTGCCTTATTCACTAGTTTTGAAATCAAACCATTATATGATTATAAATTCCTTGAGGCAGTACCATGAGTTAGTCATTGTGTATTTCTTCTTCTCAAGTACTTGGACATAGTAGGGATATTAATCCCGTGGTTGTAAGTGACAGAAAACCACCAGGACTGCACAAAGCAAATAAGGTAATTTTTTCAGTCCCTATACCAGACAATGATAGGCACACGATGGAGCAAGTATCAGATTGTTAGCATCACTGATGTCTAAAACACCATCAGGGCTCTCTCTCCCATCTGCCTCGAGTCTCTTCCTTCAGAGGTTAGCCTTATCCTCTCTGGCCATCTTCCTCAAGAGGCTGAAAACCTAGCTGCAGCCAGTTCTGGATTTTCAGTCTCAATGACTTAGCACCAGAGAAAGAAATGTCTTTCCCCTCTGATTGGCCTGTTGGTCATGTTCCCCTCCCTGGACCTATCACTGATGCCAGAGGGCGGGTTCTACATTTGGCTCAAACTGGGTCACTGAAGAGAGGAAAGGAAGAAGTATCAAGAAGACAAAAGCAATGACCTCTATAACGTTTAATAAAGGTTCATTATACTGTATATAGGCTTCTCTGAACCGATTTTATTATTTTAAGCATAAAACATATTCGGATTTAGGCTACTTTTATCTGCCAATTTTTAAATTGTGACTTTGTAGCCTGAAAGCCTTAACACATCCTCCACATCAGCTCTGCCTGAAATTGAGAGACCCCTCGGGTCTTCAGGGCTCCAAATCCACTGTCTGAGGAAAATGCACGGGCACACCATCAGGTCCACAGAACAAAGCCACGGAGATCACAGCTATTGAAACATCAATGCGCAGGGCAGTGAATGGCTGTCAGCGTGGCCTGTAAGAAAATTTAAGAACTGCTAGTTATTTAAAACTGCCAGGGTGGAGAAGACAACCAGATTCCTGTCACCAGTCCAGCTGGGGAAAAGGTGCTGTGAGGGCACGGAGAAATGAGAGGAAGTCTGAGAGGATAAGAGTCCGCAGAGTGAGATAACAGGAAGGGTCAAGATGAGTACTTTGCACACATCTATATTTTCAAGTAATTACTTTGAATGGCCTTGAGTTAAAAAAAAAAAAAAAAAAAAGTAACAAAAATTAACACATCGCTCCTTATCTTCAAAGTGAGTTCCAAATAGTATCTAAGCCAGTTTCAGTATTCTCGTATCAAGTGCTTAGCCAGATCTTCCAGTGACTGAGGAGCTATCCAAGCTTTTCCAGCAAACTTCCCATCTCCAATAATTAGCAACTCTTTCAAGCTTCAGTTGATTAGACCAAAAAACTTATAGCTACCCTTAACTATTCTCTCTCTCACACCCCACATCCAACCCTACAACACACAACCCAAATCTGACAGTTTCTCACCATTTCTACCAGAACAACTCTGATATAAACCACTGCCATCTCTTACCTGGACAAGGGCAACTGATCTCCTTGCTTCCCATACTTGTTCTGCACTTCTCAATCAGCAGCCAGAGGAAGCTTTTAAAAATATTATGTCAGATACCAGCGTTCCTGTTACCAAACCCTTGACAATAGTGCCCCACCTTTTTCAGAATAAAAACCAAAATGCTTACCTTGGCCTAGAAGGCCCTACATAAACTGTATCCCTCTGATCTAATCTCCTACCATTCACTCTTGTTAGTATACTAAGCCTTAGCACTTGTTGTTCCCTTCACCTAAAATCTTTTTTTTCCCCCAAATGGTCACATGACTGATTCTTCTTCTTCAGGTCTCCTCTCAAAGGTCACTATGGATGGTTCATCTCCCCTTATCAGAACAGAAGCTCTGTGGGAGAAGGGATTTTGTTTCCTTCACTGCTGTACCCTCAGCACCTAGAATGGGGCCAACTATAGAAGAGGCTCTCAGTTATTATTTGTTGAATGAATGAATGAAAAAGCAGAATGGGCTTAATAATCAGTACTGGAAATGAGCGTTATTTTCAAAATTACAACTTACAATTCTGTTTACTTCAGGTGAGTCAAACATGGAAGAGGGAAAAGAGCCTGTTTCACAAATTTTCCACCAAAGTTTCCCTAACAGCCAAGGAAAGAGAACGGCACCCTAGAGGAACTTGGGACTGAAGCTGAAACACCCTCCAGGAAGCCCCAAATTTCTTTGAATTTTAGCTTAACAGTTCAAATTTCTTTGAATTTTAGCCTAATGTTTCAATGCAGGGGTGTTTCCCACAATCATCAAGCAAAATTTATTCTCCAGGATGCAGCATGTGTTTCTCTGGATACTATCTGCTTTGAAGATACATATACCCTAGTTGGAGAAGCAAAGATATGAAAGAATATATGAAATGCCTGAGCCTCAACAACGGATGGTTATCACTGTTAATATTATTACAACCCATGTGAAATCAGAAAACAGAACTAGTCCTATTACTCCCACTCATGGAGAGAAAAGCTAAAGCACAGAGGATAAAAGTAACTTGCCAGCCTTATACCATGAATCAGTCGGATATCAAGAACTATAACATAATTTTTTGGATTTGAATTTTGGTACAGGAATTATTTTAGTGATGGAAAAGGCTTGGAGATCTAATCCACATGGCTGGTCTTTAGGTGGAAGTCTACAGAGGTCCAATTATTTGCCCATGGTCCCATAGTCGATTTAAAACAGAGGCAGGACTTGAGCTCAGGCATCCCGATCTAAAGGCCAGAGCTTCTATGACTAAATCATGCTGCTTTCAATGAGCATTAAGTGAATGAATGAACTCCAGAACAAAGCCTGGCACAAAACAGGCCACCAAAAAACATTTGTCAAATGAATGAACAATCATATGTAGAGCAATGAGAGCAGGCCTGGAACTATGCTAGACGTTTTCATATTCATCAGCAAAATTTGTTCCTCACAATAAGTTTATGTGGTAGAATATAACTCTCTTCATTTTAACAGACCAGGAAACCAAGGTTCTGAAAAGCTAAATGGCTTACAAAGTCAGGTCCAAGCCCAAATCTTCAGAACATCTAACAGAACATAAGCAGCTCAGCAAAAATAATAATAATAATAATATTTCAAGTCACCAAAAAGTACCAAAGTACCATCCATACACAACATTTAAATTTTATTTTGATGGGATTTAAAAATGCATACACACACAAACACAATATTGTGAACACTATTATTAGCTATTATAATAGCCCTTCTGAACCCTTTATTCACAATTATGTCCTAAGCAGAGCCCTTCCTTCGAAATTGGTGGCTTCTTTCTATCATAAGGAGAGATAACAAGCACCAAGTTTATTAAAACTGTGTGCAAAACAGGAACAAATAATTAGGTTTGAATGAAGGCCTGAAGATACTTCTGTAATTGTTTTCACCTCTGGATTCTAAACCATAGCACTGACATTTTTGTATAAGATGGATATTGTTGCACAAAACCGACCAAGCTGACAGTCAGTGTTACCTCAAATGTTCAAAAAACTATGGGAAGACTAATAGGTTATTTTTGCCTATCTCTAAACTTTAGCCAAATCTCTTTCAAATGAAAGATTTTAAGAAAG
Organism: Choloepus didactylus; assembly: GCF_015220235.1. Lineage (NCBI taxonomy): Eukaryota > Metazoa > Chordata > Mammalia > Pilosa > Megalonychidae > Choloepus > Choloepus didactylus. Next base: position 158,739,361 of record NC_051309.1, read on the forward strand.
ACATTAAGCAAGAGACACTTTCTATTCCTAAAGCTACTTAGAAATCTCAGAACAACAAAATATTCACCATCATTTGGATTGTAGTAAATTAATAAGAAAGACATAGCTCAAAATATAGCTTGAATTCACTTACCAGAAGGTCAAAATCTGGGGACCAAAACAATATTGGTTAGTCTATGGATTGATTACTTGCTCCTTCACCTTTTCATGCCCCTCCATGTTATACAAAGCATGTAGAATCCATCCCCTCAAGCAATCAGAAGTAAATTTACCATAGCTACCACACTGTTATCAGAAAAATTGTCTGCTAAGGCTGATAAATTGGCCGATTATCTGCTTCCTTGACTTTTATTTTCTTTTGTACAAATGTTTTCATCCTAACATTACCAATACCTGTTATAAGATGAACAATAAATTACCAAACTACTGAAATCAACAGGAAATTCTTAATAGATCAAAAAAGAACTTAAAAAAGAAAAAGAGCCCTAATAACCTAATAATACATGCTGGAGTCTAAAAAACTGCACTCTGTAGATAGATGAATGGCTACTTAGAGAGAGTTTATTTTACACATAAAATGATACATTATTTCATGGGCACATATACCAAGCACAAACATCATGCACCTTGTAATGAAACATATTATGTTCATAAACATTCTGCCCGCCAAGGGGAAATTTCACACAATAAGTCCTTTATTTACTAAAAATATATGGATATCCAGAAAGAAAAGGGTGTTGGAGGGAGGGGTAAGGGATTTAGCAAGGGAAAGAGATGAAATTGCTTTTATTTTGTGCTTAAATACATACAAAACAAAAGCTGCGGAGGAGACATCCCTCCAACCCCCCCATCCTCACAAAAGGATATTGGCACTGTGCAACTGTGTGGGAATACTTTCACTAGTCATGCAAGAATCTATGACACCAATGGACAACACATTACTAAAACAACCCTAACTCAAAGTTAACTTTAAACACCTTGATTTAGGCCAACAACATTAACCTTTGCCCCTACAAGGCTTTGTGCCAGGGATGCTATCAAGTGGTCACATGTATTCTTATTTGTTGTCCTTTGCTTTTCCCTACCCACCTCTGGGCACAGACAAAAGAAGTGAACAACAGAAGGCCAGAAGACAACCAGCCAACAAACTAGGGCAACGCCACCTCACCACTAGATTAGCATCCCTTAACAACTCCGGTTCCAATGGTTATACCCACTTAACTCCCGTTGAAGAATCCCGGTGTGATTTCCTTTCTTCTTGGGCATTCTTCAGGCATTCCACTTGGAGTTTTCACTAAGAAACTTTGCTAGGTCTTTCACCTGAAAGAAATCAGGTTTTCTAGTTGTCTGTCACTATCAAAATGCCCAAAAACAATAATCAGGCTCGGATGCAGAACCCCAGGGCCTATAGCAGCAAGAATGGTATTCTCTGGGTAAACCTTATATCACTGAACACACCTCTGAAGAAACACGAAGTGTGGTAAAAAAAAAAAAAAAAAAAAAAATTCACAGAGAGCTCCTGTAAATGCAATGCATCAAATAGTAACGATGAGGTTAGGGAATATGCTCTACTGCTATTATAGATGAAGGCTCAACCCCACAGCAGATGCTCAAAAAAAAAAAGGAAAAAAAAATCCCTGTGGCATGCATACGTGACCCATGCCCCAAAGTGACCACAGCCATTCCCCATGAGTGTGACCTAATTCATGCATCAGTTCCCCTTTCCTTAGCCTTTTGGGGAATCTATAAAATGCCATAATTTTGTATTTGAATAACCATATCACTTCTTTTTCATCTTCCAGAACTGTCTGCAGTTCTCTAGCTGCAACATCTTTCTTGTATTATGCTACCTTCATTAACTAGCTCAGCCTCCACCACAGAACAGGTATTTGAAAAGAAGGGTGAAATGTATTGGGCAATTTAAAGAAGTTCATTTGAGGAATACAAATTTGAAAAGATTTCGGATGTGTATATGTTCAACTAATCAAGCTTTAAAAAAAAATGTTCTGAAGTTACATAGAGAAAAGCAAATTGTTTTTATATTACTATGTTAATATTAGCAGAACTCCTCTAAAGCAGATGTCAGCAAACTTTTCCTATAAATAGCCAGATACTAAAGATTTTAGGCTTTGTGGACCACATTCAGTCACAGTCCCATATTATTATTTTATTGTTGTTGTTGTCGCTTTTTTTTAACAATATTTTTAAAATTGTTAGCTCAAGGGGCTGCACAAAAACAGGCCACAGTTTGCTGGCCCCTGAAGTAATAGGTACTTTTCCTTTATAAAAAAAGGAGAATAATGCTTTAAAATAGCATTATTTGAAAATTCAGACACATGGCGACAAACTTCATCATTATCTTTTCAATCCAGTCGCTTGTAAGTCACTAAGCATCTTTGTGCATCAGTTTCTTCATCTGCAAAATGAGAGGTTAGAATAGATGAGTGATTTACAAACCATATTTATAGGATTCTAGGGAAAGGCAGGCTCTATCAACCAATCCCCTCCTTCCACTCAAACATTCCTGCTTTGATATTTCCTCTGTATCAGAGCTCTGCATAAAGACAAGGATTCCACGAATAAATATATGTGTGTATGTGTGTGTGTGCATATTCATTTTGAAAAACACTGCAATAGATGATCTCAGGAATTGCCTTTCTGGTGCTAACACTGTGAATCCCTTACTGGATCGCTACTCTTTTCTAATTATTTTACTGGGGAGTAGGTATCAGGCAGATAGGAAATATTTTTAAATCCTATATGGAAGTATCTATATGAAGAGAAGCAAAAGCAAGAAAGATCTTATTCTAAAGTGTCACCTGTCATTATTTAGATTGTGGAAATACATCGATTGCCAAATCAGAGGGTTCCCAAGTCCCAGACATGCTAATGAGGGAGAGTTAATTCTTGAATCCTTCTGCTTAGGGCTGCTTAGGGCTCTGGGAAAAGCAGGATGGTTTGGTGGTAGAAAGAGCACTGAGCTGAGACTTGAAGACTTGGGTCTGAATCTGGGACCTACCAACTACATCTTTCCTGATGTTGATTTAACAAAAACTGTAGAGACTACCAAGCACTGACCCGCAGACCAGGTGTTGGGAACAGCGTGATGAGCCAGACATGCGGCACAACCTCCATGGTACTCACATCCCTCATCTGTAAAGTGGGATGATAACACCTGCTCCCCCACCCACACACACCCACCCACCCACCCACACACACACACAGGGTGGCCCTTTGGATGTGCCACAGCACTGGTCAACTGCTAGACAGCATTAAACCAGAAAGCTACAGATTCATCTCCTTTTAAGTAAAGGAAATACATGAACTTCAAGAATTTACCAAGTTGATAAAATAATTTGTTTTGCAGAGCAAGCAACTGTTTATGCAATGTGAGGCCACACAGCAAAACAGAAAGGGCACGGCTTTGGGACCAGACACTCCCACTCAAATCCCGCCCTGCTATGTACTAGCTTCAGGCCACAGGCAGCCATTGGACCTCTCGGAGCCTATTCTCCTATTTACAGAATAGGATACGAATACCTGTAACTTCACAGGGTTATTGTCAAGGCAAATCAGAATTATGGAAGTACCTGGCATAGAATTGGCACTGCGTGAATAATAGTTTCCTCTTGCTCTCCCTCCCAAGCACCCAGAAATCTCAGGCGGGAAAACATTACATTTTATGTAGTTGGGCTTGCCTCAGTACTGTTGCTATTTCTACCCAGCTCTATATCATAATCACCTCAACCAAAGAGGACAGGAAACTTCTGGTCGTTATGACCATGGAATCCAGATGCAGAGTATGCCCAGTCATCAGGAAAATCTTACAGTCTTGGCACAGTATGAGGACAGAGAAAGAGCAACAGCCAATAGTTTAGGGAAGACTCTACAGTCTGGAATGTGCCACAAACTTCCAACCACAAAGTTCTCTCTTGCACTTAGACTGTGGTTGGAAGTTTGTGGCATAGGCCATGGCCTTCTCCTCTTCTTGGCAAGCCTCCTCTGGAAGTACATGACATCTCAGATCCAAAGTGCCCCTTAAATACAAGGAACTCCAAAATCAAATTCCATGAACTGTTCCCAATCATCTCTAGGCCACATCCGCATGAGTGTCCATGATGCTGGCCATCACTGCCTATCCAGCCCAGTTGTTTAAGCATGGCAAACTGTTTTTCTCATTTCTGAAAGAGAAAGATGGCAGGAGATGCTCTCCAAAGTCCTTCCACTTCTAAAATCCTTTGATTCTATGCTTCACTTCTTCACATATTCCTTCATTCATTCAATGTTTATGGCACATCTCCTACCTCTCTGAGTCTATGGCTTCTTCTTTACTTCTTCCTTCATTGATTTATCCAGCTATATTTACAGACCACCCTCTATATACTGGGTACTGGGTAAGAATGTATAAAAACAAATAAGTAGTAGTCCACGCCCTTAAGGTCATGGCCAATAAGGACACAGACAGGTAAGCAATTACAATACAGTATGGGAGGTATTACAATAGAGCTATGCACCAGGTGCTATGGGAACTGGGAAGTGGATCCCAAATTATGCACAGTCAGCAGGACAATGATGGGGAAGATGGCGATGCAGGAGAGGCTACTTAGAGAACTAAGTGATGAAGGTTGAGCAGGAGGTTACTGGGCAAATCAGATGAGTCAAAGACATTCCATAAAGTGGGGAAAGAATATGCCAAGACAAAGAGGTATAAGCATGGTGTTTTAGAGAACAAATAATTCAATATGAATGAAGCAATGGGTATACAAGAATGCAGAGGAAAGGGGGAGGGTCAGATGATGAAGCACCTTCTATGTTCTGCTAAGTACCACAGTCTAGAAGTCCAACATTAACATTAGGGGGAAAACCTAAAAGACTCTAAACAAAGGATTATCAGGATTACATAAGTAATAGCGAGTGGGTTCGATGAATCCAAGAGATACTTTGGAAGTATAATCAACAGGACTTGGTGATCCTTTCAGTGAAGGTGGAAAGGGAGAGGGTGGCATCTAGGATTATGCTCTGGTTTCTGTCTTGGTGAGTGGGTTAATGGGTGGTGAGGACAGCAACACAGAAAGGGAACACAAGAAGACCAGAGATACTCCTAGTTCCCCAGGCTTGGAAACCTCAGCACCTCTTACATGCAAACATATGCTCTCCAAGATAAACCATGCCAGACCCATGGTAACCACCAGAGCTGTCCTTCCCCAAGACGGGTGCAGGGGTACAGGAAGCCACAAGGTAAGCACGAGCATCTTCAGGGAGCAACAATTTTACACGCATATTTGTGGGAAAGAAAAGTAATGTAACTGATGAGTTTATTTAAGACAATACTTTTATTTTAAAACAAACACATGCATATTACGGGGTAGAATGCATATCTTCATTCAAATTTCTAGGCAGAACAAGAGACTACAAAGGTACATCAAAGAAATCTCAGATATTCAGATTGGCTCTGGGGTAAGGGTTCCAGTCTTCAGGGTTCTCTGCCTTTTGGGTACTTCAGTGAAAACATTCAACAAGTGCAGCTATATAGCAAATCTAGTAAAGCTGAAGAAGTACAAGCACCAAGACTCAGCATTTCCATTCCCAGGTAGATACCGAAGTGTGGCCTGTGGACCCCTTTCAGAGATCCTCAAGATCAAAACTGTTTTTGAAACACTAAGACGTTATTTGCCCTTTTCACCTTGTTGGCATTTGCACCGATGATACAAAAGCAATGGTGGGTAAAACTACTGGCACCTTAGCACCAGTCAAGGCAGTGGCACCACACACGGGGTAAAAACAAACAAAATGAAAAATAAAAACCCTGCCAGTTTCACTTAATGTTTTTGATGAAGCACTAAAAATACTATTAATTTTATTAAATATTGACCTTCGCGTAAACATCATTTCCGTATTATGTGTAATGAAATGAGAAGTATGGAAAAGCTCTTTGCCCATTATCAAAGCATGAAGGCTGTCTCAAGGAAAAGGACAACAGTGAGCGTGTCAGCTGGGAATTAGACTAGCCGCTTTTATCATGGAGCATCATTTTTACTTGAAAAGTACACAACCTGACAAACTAGGGTCATTCATATTTTGGTATTTGCCAGACTTTTCTTGAAGATAAATGAAGTAAGGCTGATACATTTAAAAAAAAAAAATAATAGAATTTGTTACCAATGAAGAAGTCAAGCTTCCAAGAATAAAAATTTTGGAAAACACGTAACCTACCCTGTGAACTTGATAAGATTCCCATTATAGCATTTAAAGAATTTTTAGGTAAAGTCAGTGGTGATAGCAACAGAAGGATTTTTTTAATATCAAATAATGAAATGTGTCAACATTTGGAAGATCTACATAACTCAGTAAACCAGTATCTTCCAGATGATCAATAGATGATGTTACATGCAAGATGATCCATTCAAAGTGAAAGACAGACCAATGGATTTTAAAGTAACAGAATAGGAAAAGTTCATTGAAATGGTTTCAGATTCCATATTGCAACTAACCTTTAAGAAGCTGTATCTTTCTGAATTTTAATTTAGTTTCAAAGACAAGTATCAACAATTATCTGAAATGGCTATTACATATATATGTGAGAACAAACTTCCTTGATACACTTTATCCAAAACAATATATGGCAAGAGACTAAATGCAGAAGCAAATATGAGAATCTAGTCTTCAAGAAAGCCAGATATTAAAGATAGTTTAAAAATACACTCTTTTAGCTAACTTTTTTTGGAAACTATATTTCTCATTCAAAATATGCTAGTTATAGTAAACGTGTAATGGGTTACAATCATTATTTTTAACAGTAAAAAGACTTTCTCTGCTTTAATTTCTAATATGGTAAATATCAATAGATACAATGCATATACACAAAAGCTCTTCCGAGTCCTCAATAATGTAAAGAGATACTGCAGACCAAAATATTTTGAGAACCAGTGCCTTAGAGAAATTTAAACTCTGGCCAAAGTGATATGTACAAATCAAACATCCACTGTTACATTTTTACAGTATAATAGGAGAGAAAAGTGAAAAAGAATGCACCACAGGTATCAACATGGATAAATCTCAGAAACATAAGAGTTGAGTGAAAACCAGAGATGCAAAATGCATGCAGTTTGGTACCCTTTTTATAAATTTCAAAAACAAGCAAAATTAAACAATATGGTAAAACAATGAAAACGCGATCAGCAGAAAATCCAGGATGATGGAAAGCCTTGACAGGTAAGGAGAGTCGAACATGAAGAGGTTCAACAGTATTCAAACTTGTTAGGTTGGGCGGTGGGTTTACAGATGTTCATTTTACTGTTATGCTTCACTTTATGTATATTAATGTTAGCTATAGCGTTTAGCTATGGCACATGCATCATAACCTTCAAGGGGGAGGGGAGGAGCACTGGCCCCAGAGAAGCCCATCAAGGGACAGGTATCTTCCCATGGGTACCCTCAGAGGTCCCATCCCACTGCCATTTATCTTAGTTTGGTTCCTCAGCAGTTCTCTCTACCTAAAAAGGCCATTTCTTCCTTCAGGCTATCATCCTCCATCCCCATTTTTATCACAGGAAAAGCAACGAACACACTTCACAGTTGTGTTTTAAGTTATATTCAAACCACTACACTTTGCAATCATAATCCTTTGTCACCTGGGGCAGCTCCTACCATATTTTGTCCACCTCCCATCCTTACATCACCAACACGGCCCTTCCAGTTCAACGATGTCCCTTCTCCTAGTGTCTCCTGTATTCTTTTGGTTTATTTCAAACTCTTGGCTAATGTCATTTCTTCTGCTTGGAATGTTCTCTCCTCTCTTCTCAAGCTCTAAACCCATCACTTCCTTTAGGATGCTTTAAACATCACTCCTCTCCAAGAATCTTTTCCCCATTACTCTTACTCCTCATTTTCTCAAAATTTATACATCTAATTCATATCATATTGACTTGTACTTGTTCGCATATTGATTTGTACTTATCCTCTGTGATTGTTTTGGGTCAACATTTGAAAGACTTGTCAGTGGACAATGCATTCTATACTACTTTGGGGAGACAGGTAAATGCTCAAAACTTTTTCTCAATGAATGAGCTCCAAGTGAGTCTTCAACTCTCAGTTGACTGAACACTCATTGTGTGCTAACAGGACACAGTGGGTAACATGACCCGGGCATGCTGCCATATACTCTTCTCCCCAAAGGGTTTCAGTTCAGTTATATTAAAAGATGTTTGCCCCAATATAGGAAGAGATTTCCTATTTTAGAATAGACATCAAGCAAAGCAGCATTTGCTTTACAGAATTCTTTTTCATAATATTAAATGATTTTAGAATTCAACCTTTCTCCTCCCAACCGCACCCATCTTATTTGAAGTCCTTAGAAAATGACCTCTAATAAGTGGTTAAAGCAGCTCTTTCACAAACGTAAGATTTTTCTTTTGTTTCATTTTTAGACAGTTTTAATTATTCAACAGGCCTTTGTATTATATTATCAAATCAAAGTTATCTTCCCTATAACTTCTAAACCGTTGTACCTAGTCTCTGTTTTCTGTTCAGAAAAATTCTTTTCATGCTGAATTTTAGTGATCTGTTTCCATCTTTCTCCTCCCACTTGACTCTGAGCTCCTTGAGAGCAGTGACCATGATTTACTCATCTCAACACATCCCTAATCCCTGGCACAAAAGCAGGGATTGAATGAATGAATGAATGAATGACACATCAGTTATCACGCAAGCTGGGAGCACATCATCTATCCTAATGAGGCTACCATGCACGATTTTCTTCCACCTCTACTCTTTTCTTCAAATGAAGCACTCTCAATTGCCTCAATAATTAATTCCTCCAATGATCTCAAGTGCTGACAACATCTTAGCTGCCTCCCTTCTGGTGAGTAGTTTATCAATTTCCCCCTTTAAATCAGGCTCCCAGTCTAGGAGGACTCAATATTACAGATGTGATCTAATCAGCAGACATGAGCAATACTGCAGCCTTTTTCTGAATGTGGTACTTAAATTAATTCAGCCAATCTGCTGAAATGCACCCATTTTTCAAATGAAGGCTGAATTTTCAATATTGCTTGTTGGTTAACAGAGTACAAGTGTAAAGGGACTTTTACATTTTACCTTAAACATTTCTGCATGGTTTTAATTATTTATAGTAAGCATATACTACTTTTGTCATTTAAAACCTAGACAGAGTTTTAAAGATAATAAACAGGGTTAATATCTGTAATTTCTATGATTTTCACTTTATGGAGTATACCCATCACATTTAAAATACTTGATTTCTTTCTCTTCATATAGATAGATAGATAGATAGATAGATAATTTTTTTTTTCCCCACCTATCAGCAAGTATTTGAGTAGCCACTGGTGCAGTTTTCTAGCTGTGCTCTAGTAGTCTGGCCAACCCAGAACCAACTTTTAGATTGCATAATTTGTCTCTTCCTATAAATGTCAGAAAGCAGCTCACTATAATTTGATTTCTCTCTTTCTTAAGGTCAGATTACAACCCAGTAGATTATTATTTTAGGTTTGCTTTCCCCTAGAAGGCAGAAATCATACTACATTTCAGGAACATTTCTTGGAGCATAGAGTCTCCCACACTTTGTTTCCTCCCAAATACAGCTGTGTTTTGTGCTCTAGAGAGGATTGTTGGGTTAACAAGCAGGACCCAACAAGCACAGATTCGAAAACGATTCGTAATTCTAGGCCATTACACAAAGGTAGGCTCTCCATATGGAGTACATAATTTGGACCTGAGAAAATGTCACTGCATGTGACTCTGTTCTATTACTCTCTGCTTGGTCTAAGGTCAAAAACCCAAACTTTAAATCTTTGAGGAAAGAAATACTGGCATCATGAATTTTCATGAATCACAGAGCCAACGTGTTCTATCAGCACCTAAAGACTCCTCTACCTAAGAGGGGCTTCAGGTGGCAAAGGATAAACTTCTAGTTGTGAGATCCCATGCAGATTTCATAGACCTCAGAGCCGGAAGGGCTTCAAAAGACCATCAGATGACGTGGCTTTTGGTGGTCCCAGACACTGATGACCCCGAGTTAGTTTCTTCCTCTCTCTGTGGCTCAGTTTCCATTTCTGTCCAATTAGTGGAAGGAGACCCTCCCTACCTTCCTGGTGGGCAGATGGTCTGAGTGAAAGTGCTTTGTGAACAATAAAGCATAGTACAAATAGGGAGCTTGGTTAATGTTATTATTATCCATTTTATAAGATGGAGCTACTAAAATAAGAAAGGTTAACTTTTCCAAGGTCACAAAGCTAGTAAGAAACCCTGGGGACGATGGTGGGAGAAGGTGACAGAAGACCTGAGCCTGTGTCTCCTGCGTGGTGCAGGTTCCTTCCCCAAGCCTCTGGTTTTCAACCAACTACTCAAGTCCATGAGCTATTTTTAGGATTTTAAGGGTCTAACAAGGGCTCATCATTAAGCTGCCCAGGGTCAGCTTTATATCTTTGTTTTTGGTTGAAATGACATCACCCCAGAGTGGGAGTTCTGGTTATTCCAGGGATCCTCAACCCTGGCTACACATTAGAATCACCCAAGGAGCTTTGTAAAAACATCCATGCCAAGGCTCCATTCTGGGTCAATTAAATTAAAACTTCTGGGAAGATGTGCATTTTTTAAATCTCCCAAGTGATTCTAATGTGCAGCCAGGGTTGAGAACCACTGGGTTGGCTGATGGTGATCAGACACCGATAGGCAACAATAGATGTGTTTCATTAATTACATAGTACAGTTAAAGCAATCCTACTGAGCTCCTTAACAGCAAATGAAAAACCTCAGGTGCATTAATACGGTCAACACAGGTCCAAATATCTACATATATGAACTCAGTTTCCATAGAACCTACAATGTTCCCCCATTTTACAGATGAGAAAACTGAGAGAGATCAGCAGCAATTTGCCAAAGTCACAACTAGCATGCATGCAAGCTCATGCATCTGGTACTGGGAACTTAATCCCTACCCTATACTGCTTCTTGATACTTTAGCCTCAGTGATGAATTAAAAGATCAAAGAATGTGGACGAAGGTAGACTAGTTTCTAATCCAAAGGCCTGCAGGGGCTGGGAGGTAAAATGCATGAGGGCAGCAGGCAGGTGTCCATGCATATGGGGACATGACAGCTGAGTGGTAGGAACAGTGGCAGACTGAAGAGCACATGCCCGGGGTGGGAGACGGCAGCCAACGACTACAGCAGATTGCTGCCATGTGGGGAGGTGGGCCCAGGGCTGCCTGCTCTTCCAAGTTTTCAAAAGAAGCTGGAAATATGGATTTTTATGCAGAACCTCCCATTTCCAAATTGTTATCTCAACTTTTTAAACGTCCTGTGTGCGTCAAAACACATCAGTAGGCCACCAGCTTGCAACCTCTGATATGATCTATCACACACCCCTCATACAATCCTTCATTTAATATAGATAGGCAGTAAGCATACACCCTCAACGCATTCTCTTGGATTGGTTCTCTGGGATTAGAGAGGGCAGACCCTGCCTTTCCTTCTTTCTGTGCAAAATTTGATTACCTATATAACATATGGAAACCCCAGTATAAATTTCCCCGAGGCAATTTTAATCAGTGAGCTGCCTATTGAATAAATGAATAAAGAAAGATGCATTTGTTAAACACCTATTCTCTCATTTAAGTCTCACTACAAGCCTGTGAAAGAGGATTTACTATCCTCACTTTACAGTTAAACCCAGTCATAAATTCACAGGATTATTACACAATTTAGATATAGTTCAGGTCAAATCATATAAATAGCGGAACTCGTCCCTATAGTAAAAGCCTAATATAACACTATCGTCCTATGAAACAATTATTAGTCAAACTCTACAATAAGAGCCTTTATAAAAGAATTTTACCATATTATATTATTACTCATCACTGTAACAAGATACGTGGAAAAGAAAAAATAAATAAATAAAAACAAAGAAACCAGCAAAGAATTCTGGATCAGAAATGCCCATAGTCTAATCACAATCTAAGCAAACTGAAACTTATTTCATATTCTTAATAACAGCTAACACATTTTTTATTTGTTTCTTTTGTTTCTTTTTACATCCCCCCCCATTATTCCCCCTGACCCATCCACCCAGTAACCCCTAATCTGCTTTCCATCTCTGTGAATTTGCTAGCTAATGCTTATTGAGCTCCTGCTATGTGCCAAGCACTAATTAGGCATGATTTTGTATGTGTGTGTGTAATATTTACATTTATGTATATTTTCAATGAATCCTTATAATAACCTGATAATATGGGAACTACTGTTGCTATTTAAAGATGAGGAATCTGGGGGACAGAGAAGTTAAGTAATTTGCCCAAGGTCACACAGCTCGTTAGTGGCAAAGCTGGGCTCTGAACAGGACGGTGTCAGAGTTCATACACTTTACCACTACCCTATGAATTTAAAAAGCATGTGAGTTCTCTGTTTTTACCGTATCATACCATATACAGTAAACACAGTGAAAAGAGGGCAAAGTCACAGATAATGTTTTCTCCCACTCATTACAAACCATCAAAAAGATTTTTAAAATATCTCACCAAAGATTAATGCTAGCACCAAACATGTATATGCTAGCACTATATAACTTTAGAAAAGTACAGTAGCTTGTTTCAAACGCTCAGATAAACAAAGTGCTGCTGATCAATCATGTAAAAGATCATTTTCCCCCAGGCTTCCCCAGTCTCCTCTGGAGGCCAACTTCTTCAGAACCCTCAAAACAATTCACCCTGAGATCTGCATCTCTCTCACCCCTTCCTTTTTCCTTCACGCCACTGTTCTAATGGTCGCTAACCCCTTTTCTGCTCCATCTAGAAATTACCAGAGAGACACAGAAAGACGTTATTTGAGGGTCTGCTTTTTCAGGCCCAAGTCTCAGAGAAAGTCCATGCATTTTTCTTCCTTGCTGGTGGATAAAACTTAAGTGAATTTGGATTTTCGTAAAAACAGAAGCAAAGAGCACCTGAGCCTTTGTCATTTAAGAGCTCTAAGGACTTTTTTTAACAGGGGAATGGATGGTTGGAAACAATATCCTTTCTAGCACACAGCAATCTGCTGCATTTAATACAACCCTGGGTCAGTTAAAAGCAGAGTTGCTAAAGGCCACATTCTGATCTCCAACCATGGGTGTGTAATCACCGTACATTTTATAAAATTAGCCATAGTGTGGCCTCTGTGTGTGCGTGCACACGTGTGTACGCATGCAAGAAGGCTGACTTTTATAAAATAAACAGCCCTATGCACCCATGCAGCTTAAAATTAGTATCAAGCCAAGGTCTGATTTTAATTTATGAAAACTACCTTGTAACTACAGCAATTCTACCCCAAGGTGGGCCCTTGGGGAATGAAAAGAGTCATCTGAGAGGGCCCTTGCTTCAGCATCTAGTCATACACTATTCTCTAATATAAAAATGTAATTTACAGAGTATAGCAATACGAAACTTGCTCATAAATAGAAGGGTGAAAGAGGCTAGAAACTTCCGCCCATCAAGCACTCTTAGCTATTTCTCAGGTCTATGCTTCACACATTATTTTCTTATAAAATATGACAAAAGACATTTCAACTTCCATGAACCATAAAGTGTTTTGTACACTTAGCCCTGGATGGTATGAATTACTGAGCTACCACTAGCAAAGTAGGTGACAGAAAAGAGTACATCAGAAACAGGACACAGCATTGTCATTTACAATCTATACCTCTAAACTGTGATTCTAGAATCTGTTAACTAAGCCAAAATATTAATGAAATCTTATGGAAAAAAAAAAAGCCAAACATGTCTTACCATAACTAGACCTGGTCTGGATTTCTTTTCAATGAGAGAAAACCCAACATCTACTCCTTGACCACAGAGCCCATGGTCTTATAAAACCTGATGCTAGAAATCCTTTGATGCCCTCAAAAGTCCTATTGTGTAGATCACACTCTCGTTATCTTGTTTGGGGATCAGTCTGATTAAATTATAGAAAATTACTAATACATCACGCAGAACAGAAAGATCAGAGCTCCCGCCTGTCCTGTTTGTTTTCCCTTCCTTCCATCCTAATACTCCAGCAGATATTTAAAAAAGGAAGAACAGAGGAGGACGTGGCAACTTCAAACGAGGAAAGCCAAAGAATATATCAACCTCCTCTCAGGAGGAGGATGGGCCTTCAGCTTTCACAGATAGTGTTATTGACCAGTCATAGAAACCAAAGGAGCTTTTTACAGAGTTACAGTTTGGGCTCCACCATCATTTCCTTAACACCTTGTCATCTTCGAGTGCAAAGATACCAGTTCCTTATCAGGTGACCAGGGTTAATGATACTAGATAAGAGTTTTTTGCTTTTGTGAAAACTAACTTGTCCAAACATGATTTAAACCCAAACCATTGGAATCACCAAGTAAGGCAGATTACCGATCCAGCCAGGCACCATACGTTGGAGTATCTCCACATTATTAGGACTACTTGTTTTTAAACCAACTTTTGATTCCACGAGAAGCCTGCTTGGTTACTCACCAACACAGCACTCTCCCTTGGGTGTTTCCAAGGCCTTTGCCCATGTAATTTTACAAGCCCCAGAAGTCAGAGATTTTTTCACACCTCCCTTGGAACTCTCCTAATAGCAAGCACTAACACTGTGGCCGAAAGCTGTCCGAATTATGCTTCTTCAGCATGATTCATTAATGCTTTGTGCAGAGAGAGTGACCAACCCACAACAGTTGTGTCATCCCCAAAGTGAGAAAGTAGACTCCAGTTAAATTAAATATCAATTTTTTAAATTAGAAACTATTTTGAAGCATTAGAAAGAATGTGGTTTTAAACTATCTTCCTCATTTTAACAGGAAAACTCAGTGGTACCCTACTTAGTATATTAGGAATACATGAGTGTTCTTTTTGGAGAACAGAGAGGCACAATTACCTGGTATCAACCTAGACTGCTACTCAATACCTCAGAATCATTAGCTCTGGCTGACAGGAACAGTGATATATTTTGCTACTTCAGACTCAAAATTGTTCCCACGTGGTTCCTGCCATGGTTAGTCAGGTATTGCCTGGTCACTGCAAAAATTGGTAAGAATAAATAAAGGGAAAGAGTTAAATCTTCTACCCTTCCTCCTTCATCAGATTAGCACATAAAGACTAGCAAAAGTAAAAAAAAAAAACAAGAGATCTGTTGCTTTTCAGTCATTTTGCTTCCCAATTTTACTAGAAAGCAAGAGAGAATTTTTTGAAGTCTTGTTAACGAAGAACATAAATAACCTGTTCTGGTCTTGACCCACAACTGAGTAAACAATGAAAATACTGGAAAAACAAAATAACTTTTACTCACTTTTCCTTGTGCTCCCCCTTGGGAATAGGCATCCGGTGAATTTCCAATGATAAGCACGATAGGCTCTAAACTCATACACATTTATGGGTAAGTTAAATCTAATGAGGAACTCCTAAGAGGGCACTAGCACCAGTGGTCAAAGGATTTAGAGAAGCAACACACATAGGAGAGAGCCCTTCCTTATCCTTTTACTCTTCAGTTTGTGATCCTAAGTGAAATAATGTTCATAAAATGCTTAACCCGGTGCCTGGCAAAAAGTCACAGTATTAATTTACCTCTTTCTTTCTTAGACTGAGAAATATTTTTAAGTTACACGGTTTGGGATTCTGCTGAAAACAAGCAAGTGGTGCATCTCAAAGGACCTCTATCTAGGACAGTTTTTCCAAGCAGGGTGTTGGACCTTATTCATGGAAAGAACTTTTTTAAAAATAAACAACAACAACAAAAACCCATCAACAGCAGCAGTCATAAATATATTTAATTTAAATTTAATTAAATGATAATTACTGTTCGAGGCCAAGAAAAAATGGCTTCATTTTGAGTAATAATTTTTAAAGAAATAATATAGGTTTAACACCCTTTGTTGAGGGTCACCTCCAAAAACTAATACAGAACCTCCTTTTGATTTATAGATGATGGGATCATCATTCAACTTTAGAGGACTAGCCATTTTTGTCTGCCTATGTATTAGGTTCATATAACAAAAGCAAAATAAAACAAAGCAAAGGAAACTTCAGAGACCCGGGAGGAAAATAACTTGTACCATTTAAAATCAGAAACCTAATGCTTAGGTTAGTAGTGTCAGGTTAAAGGCTCACCCATCCCCAAAGCTAATTCGGTTCTGAACAGTCCCATGGGTGTCTAGTTGAACAGAAGGAGATAGGAAACCTTACCAGGCTGAGGCCCAGCCTGGGGAATTGCTGGGACACAGTGCCAGGGACCAAGGCTCACCCCAGACTCCATATCAGATAATACAAAGTGCTCGTCTGGATTTCCAGGACTAATCCACTCTAGGGTGGAACTTCCAGGTTCCCTGGTGTTCTCTGCTGTAGAGTGGGAGGGCTGCAGGCTTTGTACATCCCAAGTGTGCCTGGTTAGTACAATCTTTATACTATATTTAACAACAGAAAAATAGATGCAACAAATATAGTCCATGGGTAGCAGTGGCTTATGCTTTAGAAATCTTTAGTCATATTTTCAGGGGTGCAGAGGCAAAGGGAACCTAAGAGGAAGTGGAAAGCATTCAAAATTTTCTATAGAATTGTTTTTATAAGTAATCTTTTGTATTCTAATTTGCACTTTCAAGATGTGTTTATAGGTTCTACAGATTCTTAGAACAATATATCAGTAATGGCTTTTAACCACTTTTGTATTTACTCAAGGGGCTCAGAGGGGCTCTTTGGCTCAACAGCAATTTTCCCCATTTATAGTCCCCCTGCCTACAACCACCCAACCTACCCATCCAAATTACACGTGACACTGTTCTTTAAGGGTCCAATTTCAAACCTGCTCCTGTTTAACTTCTTAAAAACCTGAAATGACTTCTCTTATGGCAATTTAAATCCCCACACTTACTACAGTTTAACTTTGATACAAAACTCTTCTCCAGGGGGAAAAAAAATCTTTCCCCTTAACATAAATTAACAAACAAACAAGAGTTTAGCATTAAAACTGGGACTGAGAATCACAATTATATTCTACACTAAATATAAATAAACACTAATTTTATCAAAGTCAGTATTTATTACATCTCCACACACAGCAAGTTTTTGCAAGATTCACTCAGCACTTAACAAACGTTGTTAACCCGACTCAACTGCAAAATACACCAATTGCCCAGAAATTGCTCTTAGTCCAAATGCAAACTGCCTACAAAACATGTGTAAACCACGCGAAGAAAAGGCAGGCATCCACAAAAATTCATTCAATGCAAAGGTAAGTGGAAAAGCTTCGCAAATTAAGGCTTCCCTTTAAAAACTGGAGGGACGTTTACGGTGTTTCCGAAAGGTAATTGCTTCTTCGGTAAAAGTAACTTCATGTGACTGAAAGAGGGAGGTGATTTTTTTTTTCAAGTGAGTGGATAACTACTCAATTAGAGAACAGGGTGGGAAAGCCCACTCTCAAAATATAACTCAATCACGAGCTAACAAAGTGCAGGAGCGGCCCATCAACCACACGAGCTAAAATGGAGCCTGAATTTCCTCTCAGACAGACAGGGTAGTTGCACCAGGTCAGGGTCAAGGTCACCAGCAGGGCAGGCTGCAGCTGCCCGAGTGCGCTACACACAACGGGAGGGAATGCGTTCCGTCTCCGCACAGCAGAAACAGATAAATCCCTTCTCCTCTCCCACCCTCCCTCTAACCCCACCAACATTTTTCTTTTTTAAGCATGGGGAGAAGAGAAGAAAGGAAAGTGACCAAATAACCCTCACCGCCCTGGTTTTCACACACAAGCTCATCAGCTCCCAAAGTTGCCATCTAAGGGCAAGTTCGCAGAGAACACTGAAGCCCACTTTGTCTGAGCAGGGGAAGCCTCCCCCCGACCCCCAGGCCTCC
This sequence comes from Choloepus didactylus, assembly GCF_015220235.1. Lineage (NCBI taxonomy): Eukaryota > Metazoa > Chordata > Mammalia > Pilosa > Megalonychidae > Choloepus > Choloepus didactylus. The sequence continues at coordinate 158,757,217 of NC_051309.1, forward strand.
CCACCCGGATTCTTGCCTTCCGTCTCTCCAACACACCCCCGAAAAAGAACTGGGGACTGTGGCCGGCCGGCCATGTGCACGCACACACTCTTCCAACTGCTGCGAGTTTTCTGTGAATCGCAGCGCGGAGCTTCCCAACTCGCCCTCCCCAACTCCACCGCCTTCTCCTTCCTCGCTCAAAATTTCCCTACACACGCAGCCGCTTGCGAGTGATTGTATGTGCAAATATATTACATATGTGATATTATCCTTAGAACCTCTAGCGGGCAGACGAAGAAAGGACTGCACAGGGGCATTTTTCTTTTTAAAGGAAGGGGGAAAAAGCACAACCCAAGCCCTGTGCGTCGGCTCCTGCGTACTGGGAAGGGGAAAGAAAGAAGAATGTTTGCGGAGCAGGCTGCCTGCAAGTGCCCTTGCTCGGCACTTCGGCCGCGGCCCGGGTGACACGGAGCTGCGCGGGCTCCCGGCCCGACCCGCCTGCGCCCCCCTCCCGATCCCCCGGGCAGGCACCGCCGCGGATATTTCGCGAGGGGGAGATCGATCGCGCTGCCTGTCTGCAGCGGAAACGCACACGCTCACACACAACCCGAGCCCGAGACACCATAACCTTAACCCTTCCCCCACCCTCCGTGAACTTCAGGTGACCGACCACGTCGGCCTGACACCCAGGCCGGCGGGCGCTCCGGCTCCACTCCTGTCCCCAGCCCGGGTTTTGCAAGATCGGGCTCCGAGCAGCGCCAAACCGCCGGGAGAGGGGAACAGGGGGGCGGAGGGGGGGTTTGAGAAATTGACCCTCTTCTCCCCCGACCCCTCCCTCCGACGCCTCCGGCGTCCCCTCCTCCCAGTCACCCCGCCCCACGCCTTCTCCCCTGCCCCCTCCTCCCTGCATTCAAGGAGCCCCGCGGCCCCGGGAGATATTTTTAGTTGCTTCTTTCTCCTTCACTTTTAGCTTTAGCAGCATCTCCGAACACTCAAAGCGGAGAAAGATTGGGGGTGGGGGGATGAGCTAGAAGAGGGAGTGGGGGAAAAGTTAAGAGTCTCGCAAAGAAAAGCCGGAGGGAGGGCGGAGAGGGACTGGGGGCGCGGGTGGAGGAGGGGAAGGGGACCGGGCCGTGCCGGCGGGTATGTGTCTCCAGTTGGTGTGTGTGGTTGCAGCCGGGGAGGGCTGTGATGCACTTTAGTCCTGGACTCTGCTCAGGCTCGCTAGGGAGGGGGGTCTGAGAGCCCGAGTCTCGCCCGGCTCCGTCTGATCCGACTGACCCCGCATTTTATTGCGGCCAGGAGCCCTGCTCCTCCCTCCCCTCGGCTCTGCAGGGACCTCGCGCGCCGCGAGCCGCCCTGCCTCCTGCCTCCGCCTCGGCGCAGCTCCCGCACCCCACATCCGCCCGCCGCTGCCCGGCCTCGCCCCCCGCCCGGCTGCCCCGCGCCCCCCGCGCTCCGGTGCGCACCCTGGCCCGGGCGCCGCGGGAGCAGCCGCCCGGTGGCGCGTGTGTACCCGTGTGTTTGTGTGCGGCGCCCCCACACCCTCCCAAGCCGCTCCCGCTTCACCCGCCCCCGACTCCCCTCCTCCGCCGCCGCCTCCTCCACCTCCGCCTCCTCCTGCTCCTGCCGCCGCCGCCGGAGGCTCCGGGGCCGACCAACCCCGGCGCAACCTTTAGCCGGAGACGGACCTCTCCCTGGATCCTGTACCCGGCGGCGGGCCGCTCGCTCTCGCCCGAACACCCCCAAACGCCATGTCACGGCCCCCAGCCCTCCGCGCGGCCCGACCCCCGCACCCCCAGGCACGGGAGCACAAGGAATTTTTTTTTAAAGATTCCAACCTCTCCCACCCCCCACCTACCCCTCCCCCGACAAAAAGCCCGGCATCCCCACTACTCCCCCCGCTTTCTCTTGCCCCCTCCCCCCAGCAACCCGGAGTGACGAGGGGGAGGGGGGAGCGAAAGGGAAAAAAGCCCGATCTCAAGGAAAAAAAGAGGGGGTGAGAGAAAGAAAGAAAAAAGAGAGAGAGAATAGAAAGGGCACGGGGCTGATCATCACCAACATGGCTGCCTCAGCATAGACCTAAACGAGGAGTAACCCAGGCTGTGTCTTTGTCAGTTTCACCTCTGTAACCCTAAACTAATGCAGAAAACAACGGAGGAGGCTGCGGAGGGGAAAGAGGAGAGGCAGGGCGAGAAAATGGCACGAGAGGAGGTGGAGAAGGGATGACTTACGTGAGGGAAGGCGCTTGGGCTGCTCCTGCTTCCTCCTGGGCATTTTCCCCCTTTTCTCACATTCTCCTTGGTTAATGTGAGATCAAATAAACCCCCGTGGGGGCAGAGAGGCAGACACTGGCAGGAGCGGGGAGGTAGTTGGGGGGCGGGCGGGCAGGGGGAAACCCCTTCTCTCCGGTGTGTGCAATGGGTTGAAGCTTGTTTCCTGGAGCCAGAAGAGGGGTTTTCTTCTTTTCTTTCCTTTCTTTTTTCCTTTTTTTTTTTTTTTTAATTTTTGGTCGTGCACCTGGCTTGTCCCCGAGCGTATTATTCTTCAATGGAAACGGTTCTAATAGGTGTGAGTGTGTGTGTGTCCTATGCTCGCGTGTGTGATGGGAGGTATAAATAAATGAGTGCCGGTGCGGCGGTGTCTATGGCCGCGCTCTGTGTCTCCGAGCCCCTAACACTAATGTCGGGATCAAAGGGCAGCGGCGGCGGCGGCAGCAGCACAGCTCACAGCTCGCTCTCTTGCTCTCTCTTTCTCGCTCTCCCTCTCTCCTCTCGCTCTCTCTCTCTCTGTCACACACACACACACACACACACACACACACACACAGAGGCACAGACTGAGGGAAAGAGCGAGAGCTAGACACACACACACACACACACACACACACACACACACACACACACACACAGAGCAAAGAGGAAGGTGCCCTAAGGCTCCCAGGGCGGACTCAGCCTCGGATTTGCACAGCTCTGTCTGGAAAGAATGGGGGGCGCGCGTGCGGGGGTGGGATGGAGTTCTCCGAATTTATCCCGCTAGTTGCCAAATCTAGGGGGAAAAAAGTTTTTCCTACTCTTTAGACAGCGATTAGTACATTATTCTTACTGATTTTTAAAAGTAAATAGATTTTTCTCTTAACTTTCTTTTGTTGATGAAACTAAATTTTGTTCTGTATAAAATTCATCAGGCTTTTGTCACTAAAAATATTACTTTCTCGCCTTATCACCTTAAGTTTCTGGAGGTTACACACTCACCAAAAAACAATCCAATAAAAATAATTTAAAAAAATGAAAAGATAACATATGGTGAAATCAATAAGTAGGTTGATGGGAATAAGTGCTGGTTTTGGAGTGCCCAGTGGAGTTAAAACTGAAAAATGCTGCCTAAATGAAAATTACAGCTCCTTGACAAAGGGGGAAAAATAAGATTAGGTCACCCCTGATGGTTGATTTAACTGCTACGTGATATTCCTACGGTGCACACAGCAAATTTGGCTTCTGAAATTTACTTTTTTCCCTGCCATAATGCAGGTATATGAAGCTTACCCTGAAGTAATGCCAGTGAGCATTATGAGCCCAATATAGCAGTTTTCATTAACTGATACATACTTTCATTACTTTACAAATCACACATCTTTCTTCAAAGAGAGACATAAACGGGAAAAATAGAAAAGGATGGGTCTCACTCTAGTACAAAAGGCACTTGGTGAAAGAGGACTGTTCTCTTTATGACTTGCAGTCATTTGGATAAAAGTTCACTCAGAGGTTGTTAATGATTTAAACTCCAAAACCTGCTACTATAATTGAAGTAAAAATGGTCTGAAGAAGAGTTGTTTCATAGAACTCTCTTTGTAAGAGGAAACTTTGAACTTAGCAGAATACATTATATGTCATGAGTCAGATGTAGCTAAAAATTTTAAAAGGTGCATTATTTAACTGCATCTTTCCTTTTTAGCTTTTTAAAAACTCTGACTCATCATCTTATTATGTTAAATATTTTCCTACCAATTTTAAAATAGAATTTTTCATCAAAGTAGGTGGAGGCACAATGAAGATATAGAACACTAAATGACACTATATGAGCTTACAGGGATAACTAATGCCTCTTTGAGATTCCCACTTAAATCTCACAATTCCGGTAGTGCTAACAAGAGCCATGGGGGTTAAGTCCCTGTGCACCCCTTTAAAAATAACGATAAGGCTTTAGAGTGAACACTTTATTGGAGAAGCTTAAAGAAAGCTCTATCTCCCAAAAGATTTTTTTCATTGATAATGAAATCTCAGGATAAGCTCCTCCCTGCCAACTTCCCACAAGATCCAACTTACCAGTGACAAGTAATGTTACCTGAAGCAGGTTTTGAAACACCTGCTTGAGTCCAATCTACAACCAAAGCAAAGATCAGTCAAGTTTAAAATGTAGCATCATCCTTAAGCTAATTCTTCCTTGAACATTGGTTTAAGTACATTGGTAGTTGTTTCCCTGCATTATATTTTGAAATACAACTATCTTTCAGATCAAACTCAAGTTCCCATGACTTTGAATATTCTCAGTAGTGATGGACTTGAAATTAATATATGAATATAAATCAGAGCATGTCTAGTCCAAGAAAACTCATTGCCCTGAGTGGCCAGGATCTTTAAACCTAACACAGGATAAACAGAATGGTCACAACACCCCACCACTGCTCCCTCTGAACCTTTGGCTAGAATGTTGAGGATTATTATTCTGCATAAATACACCACTGCATTTTCCTGAATTGCTATGACTCTCTATAGTGCTTAGTACACTATAATTGAAAACACACTTTGGGCCTTTCTTGTAAGCAGAGTACATTTCCTGGGACCTTTTGAAGGCATGCAGTCAAATGCTGTCAACTTTTAATTATATATGTGTTCGACAAAAACAGCCAAGAGAAGTTTTATAAAATTGAATTTATTTATACCACCCCCTCTTTTCAAAAATTATTTGAAGTAGTAAACAACAATAGAAAATGGAAATAAGGATGGAGTGATTTCTGTTTAAATCTCAGATTGGTATCCCTCCCCTGCAAAGCACTCCTCCAAAGTACTTTCTCTTACCCTCAACTGCTATCTGCTCAGGGAACACAAACTAATTTTAATGTCAGTCTAAAATTTTCAGAAGATAAACAGCTAGAGATTACTACAATGTATTTCAAAACCAAATGAATAAATCATTTCTGGAACATATATATTCTGGAGACACGCACCCGTGAACCGTTGGCTTGGAATATTGTTTACCATAGTCGTCGGATTGGAATATTGTATATGATTCATACCCATAGACTAAGCTTTCAAAATCATATTTTATCTTAATAATTATAGTACTCTCTCCACCCCCATCTCCGTCACTTTTCAAATGTGAAATTAAAATGGATTTTCTCAGAATTGTTCATTCTAAGAAGATGCTTCATAAATGTTCATTCTCACAGGAATAAATCCTATCCTGGTCCAAGAATTGCTAAGGGTACCTCAGAGTGGGGTCTACAGATGAGTCTGTAAGGTCAAAACTATTTTCATAATAATACTAAGATGTTATTTGCCCTTTTCTCCATGTTGATATTTGTGCTGGTGGCGCAAAAGCAATGGTGGGTAAAACTGCTGGCACTTAGCACCAATCAAGGCAGGGGCACCAGAATTTATTAGTTGTCAGTCTAATCTTCACCACCATGCACTCAGAGGGGAAAAATAGGGTAAGATCCATTTAAGAATGCCCTTGATGAAACAGTAAAAATTACTGATTTTATTAAATCTTGAACCTTGACAAAACAGTAGGTACATGTAAAGCACTTGTGCTGCATTCCAAAGTACATCAGTTGTCTCAAGGAAAATCACTTGTGAGATTGTTTGAATAGACACTTTTAAAATAGAATATAATTTTTCCTTAAAAGAAGGACTGACAGACAAACTGGTTAGTCAGACATGCATATTTTTCAAAAGTTGAATGAAGTGGTCTGTAACTTCAAGGAAAACAATGGATAGTAATTTGAGAGCAATAAATTTTGCAGTTCCAAGAGGAACTTTATATCCATCACTGTGAGTTTAACAGCTTACTAAAACTTAAGACTTTTCTGATGAGATATTTGGTGATATTAATGAATGTGACTTTTTGATGTTGTGTTAACATTTTGGAATATCTATATAACCAATAACCAATAGAATGATGCTACAAAATCATGCTCCAATAAAAGATCCTTCAAAGTACAAGATAGACCAATGGACTTCAATGTAAAAGAGTATAAAAAGCTCATTGATATAGTTTCATATTCCACATTGTAAGTAACCTTTAAGAAACTACCCCTCATCAAGTTTTGGTGTAATATCAAAGAAGAATATCCACAATTAATTGAAAAAGCTATTAAAATATTCCTCCTTCCAAATGCATATCTGTGTGAGGCTGGAATTTCTTCATGTACATCTTCCACTACAGCAACATATCACCACAGATTGAATGCAGAAGCAGATGTGAGATTCTGGCAGTCTTCTATTTGCTATATATTTGCATAAAAGTAAAACAATGACACTCTTCTTACTAAGATTTTCGTTTTGAAAAATACAATTATTTTTCATAAAAGTGTGCTAACTCATTGTTATTGTTATTTCTAAATGAATTAATAACAATTATGTCAATAGTCCACAGTTTAATATCTAATATAGTAAATATCAATAGCATAACCCATATAAAACAAAAGTTCTCTGGGATCTTCAGAGAACACTTTAAGAATGTAAAAGGAATCCTAATTCCAAAAAGTTTGAGAACCACTGCCCTAGAAATAAATTTAAATGCAGTTAAAGAGACAAAGAGAGGGGTCTCTGAATCCAATCCTAAATTCCTCCTGAAATATGAAGCCCATTTAGCCCCTGGAGCTGAGTGTTGGTTCTGGGTTCCTCAGGACTGGCTCCTCTGATGGAAGCCTTAGGGAATGTGGGGAGATTCAGTCCTCCAGGAAAGTAAAACCAGCAAGGATCCCTTTCTCTTTCCAGGGCCTGAACTGTCTGCCTCAAGAGTTAATTAAGACAGGGACACTCTTTACCCCAAAAGTGTTCAGAGTCTGACATTTTAAATACTGAGCACCAGTCTGAAAGCCAAGATATGGGTCCGGTGTCTCTTCCGGCTGGAATCTCACATGGTATAAATCAGCATCTGGTGACAATGACCAGCCATCCTTTACAGGGAAGGCTTTTTGCTGTAATCTGTACTTGCATTCTTAAGAGGCTTGAACCAGGCTGGGGATCAGCAAGTTTTGTCACAATTTGGACAAACTATGTTTTTACAAGTATGTGCAAGCACATGACCTGACAGAGAAGCTGGCAAAGGAAATACTTCCAGGCATTTTGAATGTCTTTCATCCAAACTCATGTGTTCGGGACCTTTCCCTTAAACATCCTTCCAATAGTTCTTCAACTCAACACCGTGTATGAACATTTCAGAGTACAAAACCATAACTAGGTTAGGTAAATTCCGATCTCTGTAGTCTGTGTGCCCCTTACCTGCTTGGATCACCAAGTCCTTCCTTGTTTACTCCTAACTCGAGCTCCAGTTTGGAATAAAACTCCCGTCTCTGAGTGCTTATTTGCCATTCTCGGCATCGCTATCAATTTAGTTTCTGTGGGCATTTTTTTATCTGCCTGGATGCAAACTCCCCTAAGCAGCTGCTCCCCACTTTCATGCTTTTTTAAGCTGATCTGTCTGATGGCTTAATGTACATCTTTCCTGCCAGACCCAATCACCCTCTGACCCGCCTCAGATCATACTGCCGTCTCCTGGCAAGTCACCTCATGCATTGTGGTTTCTTTCATAGCCCCTCTCTTGCTGCAATCAGCTCTGACTCATTTTCTGTCCAACATCTATCGCTTCCTTGTTGATCCTGCCCTCTATACCCTGTACCCACTGGGGTTCACACACCCGGAGCATTTTGGCAAGTTGTTTACCCAACCCACATACCAAGCAACTTCCTCCTAAGAATACAGCACTGTGTGATACAATGCTATAAGAATAACAAAGGACAAAATTATTACACACTCAGGCTCACAATTTTTGGAGATCAGCAAACAGAATAGGAGTGGAAGCCAATCAAAAATCTTCCTGCAGGTTTCCTTTTTACTCTTCCTTTGGGTTTTCTTTGGGTTTCCTTTTCCACCATCTCCATGATGCTGATCACTGCCATCAGTAGTCACTCCCAGTCTGCATCCATTCCTGGAATTCCACTTCTACTTCTGCCCGTTTTATGCCAGATTTTAGGTAGCTGAGTACCTCCTGAGAGGTAGGACCAAGTCACTTTGAGCTTCAGCTGTATCTTTTTGGTAGCCAGGGGGTTGCCTGTGCCTTTTTATAAGACTAAAAGTCTTTTCCTATAAAAAAGCCAATGGTAATGTCTTAGACATGGACACTAGCCATTCTTGCTCCATTTCTTCCATCATTTAATCTCATACTTTACTATTTTCAATAAGGAGGGGAAATTAGAACTTCAAATTAGAACTACAAAAATTTAAGGCTAGAAGGTGCCTTACAGAACATTTGGTTTAGCCCCGGTATTGCACAGATGAGGAGCCAGAGGGACTGAAACTTTGGGTGACACTCTTGGCTGACCTCTGACTGGTGAGCTCTCCACTAGTCAAGAAAATTAGAGACAAAACATAGGATAATGTGAAGGTGTATTTGTGCATCCTGATGGATTTAGACAAACCAATTTTGCAAACCAGAATTTAGAAGCATTTGACATGGCAACATGCAAAATTAAGGTATTCAGTGCTTTAAAATATTTTACATGGATACTTTTGCATGAGTTCAATACTGTTTTGCTAACTTCCAGAAAGTTCTTTAAATGTGAATGACTGGTAGCTATGGGGTCTAGGAAGAAACTTTCAAAATTACCCCCCCCCCAAAAAAAAAAATTCACAAGCCATAGAGACAAGCTCTATGTTAAGAATATAGATAATATTGATTAAAACAAGGAGACTCTTAAACAGCAGACAAGGAGAGCGTTACATCCTCTGAGCAGAAACCTTGAAGACGTTTCAAAATAAAATGTTTATACCTTCATGTAAAAGAGTGTGTGTGAAGCCAAGGTTCAGATTCCATTTCAATAGCCAGCAATATATTTAGCCTTAGCTAATTGTCTTACAAAGTCTTTCAGTGAGGTTCATAGGAAACCTTGGAAGGACGTCAATGTACAGTGCAAATCCATTACCCTTAAAGCACAAACCTTAAAGTCATCCAGACCAGCTCCCTCAAGGCAAGTCAACAGGGTCATTTTCCCATGGGATTGACAGGCACTTGGATTGTGGCTCCTGAAACTTCATCCTCCTTCCGCTTTGCATTTGGAATTCCCTATCTGAGGGACAAAGGGGAAAGGGGAACTTCCCAAAATGTTTGTGACAAAAAAATGATTCTTACAAATTGCTCAAAACAACAGAAAGGAACAGAATGGGTAAATTACAATGCACATTCTTGCCTGTGGTCTGAAGCACAGCTGGTTCAGCAAGTGTCCCTTCAGTAAACAGACCCCGCTGAATGGATTAATGAGTTAGTGTGGAGTTACACTATGATAGAGGAGCTGCACAATGGAAATATTATTGTGTAAAAGCTTCACAGACCAAGGCACCTTTGGCATATGTCTTGTTCCCATTCAGAGCAAAAGACTGCCTGTCATCTAATTCCTATTTAAAGTGTCCTGAAAAACAGACAACAGGCATCACAGGAATTACTTAATTTCCAAAGGTCATGCCTCTTGTACCCCAGGAGGTTCAAGATCCTCTTGTGCCAGGTTGTTTGTTGTTTTAGAGAAAGGTTAGGTTGCTGACTGCTTTTTTACATATTGCAACTCCTCTGAGAGTTTGCTTCTTAGTAGGGTGTCCATGGGTAGCTTTGTTGTGATTTTTGAATAAGATAAATGTGTTTTGTTCGATTTGTGTCTGTCCACATCATTACATATAGGAAGAAAAAACGGAAAAGAACATGCTGTATCAGCAAGGGCAATCTAATTCATCTTTACCTCAACTCTCTAACCTACTTCTTTCTTCATTTATGACTGGGGAAACTGAGGCACGGGGGCAGGTGAGACACTGCCCCAGGTCATATAATTAGACCACATTCATTTGGGGCCATAGGCATTTTAATTAGATGACTAGAATTCTGCTTCAGCCCCAGTGATCTTCCTACATCAATCAGGCAGAAGCCGGATGAACAGATGGACTACCCTTCATGCCCTAGGGGCCAAAGACTGCGACTTTTGGCTAACAGGAAAGGAGTAAACCCAGACGCCTAGGTACTCTCCCTAGGAAATGCTGTTTCCAGTTCCCTAAAAGACAAGTATGAGTTCCTCTGTAGATAGGAATTGCTATGTTATCAAAGAGAGCAAAGTAATCTCCAAAAGTCACCAGAGTGTAAATAGTGCAGAAATTTCCATTAAATTCCCCACGTACTGGGAAGATAGCATGGTGCTCATTCCTTTACATTTGCCTCCGCCAACTCTCTTCCCCCCTCTTCTGCCTTGTTCTGTGCTCCAGGAGTTGGCTTCTACTGACTGCATCTCCAAGCTCCCTTGCTGGGCTTGACGTACAGTTGGGCTCAGCCCATAGGAGGTAGCAGGAAGACATCAAAGATGAGGGGGGAGAGGGATAGGGACATTTTTTCTTTCCTCCCTCCCGGCTTTGATGGCTTTTCTCTGGCTGTAATTCTGTTCCTCTTTGACTACAGCTCCTGAGCACAGCTCAGACTTCACTGGATTTGGGATACACTATTTCCTCTACTAGGGGTGGAGACCTGGGGGTGGAACTGGCTTGCAACTGTTGCTAGTCTCTGGATGCCTCACGAGCCTTCATTTGTTCTTTCACCTTATCCACACCTCTGTAAGCAGTCCCTTCATTCAAGGTCTTCATTTGAATCATCTGGAGTAAATTCTTTTCCCTGCCTGGACCCAGACTGATACAAGCTCATTTCATTCATTCACTTATTCATTCATTCACAAAATATTTAATGAGTATTCACTATGTTCCAGGCACTGGACAAGCCACTGGGAATACCATGGTGAACAAATAGAGGTATTATACCTGACACTGTAGAGTTCACAGAATGTCATGGCTTATTCTAGTTAGCCCTTCTTTCTTATTTCCCATAAAACTGATATGACTTTTTCTTTATTTAAAGTGAAAAAATTCTCCAGACCGTCCAAAAACTCCAAAACCTGGGAATAGGGCTATGTGTGAAATAATAATAGGCTCCAGCCCAATACTAAGCTCATAATAAGCAGATTATAAAAAAGTGGCCAAGCATAATCAGGTCCCAGAAGAAAGCCTTGGTACCTCAGGATCTGGGACCATCTCAGTTCCATGCTGTCAACAAGTTAGGGATAACCAATTAGGTTACCCTGAACAAATAAGGGATAAGCAAAATAGCTAAGTGGGCCATGTTTTTCTTCAAGACCCTTTCTTGCCCTCTTGCCCTCTCCTCTGTCCTTTCTCCTATCCCTACTCAGAGCATATTTGATATCCATTTTAACATCCAGCTGTATCCCTTTTAACATCCAGAAATACGCACTCTGGTGCCTCACACAAACTATCCTCTCATGATGGATGGGGGCCCATACAATTTCTTCGTTCAAAATATAACCGTTCTTCCCCACTCCCCATTTCCCAGGGCCTCCTCACCTCATCCTTTTAGTTCCCCTAAAAGGATAGTCAGTGGGATCATGAGTATTGTTCATTTTTCTCTCTTATTTTCCAAGTTTTCAGCAATGAAGCATGTACTATTGTCATAATTTCTAATTTTTTTTTAAAAAAACAATGACAGTAAGTTAATTTGCCACCTGAAGTCAATGTCTTTAGCAGTACAAGTAGCTTGTCATCATGTTTTTCAAAAAGGGATGTATATAAAGTATCCAGAGAGTGAAAGGCAAAACGGGATCAACAGGCCGTCTTTCTGGAATGCTCCTTTCACTCAAATATTTGATGGTGGAAATTAAGTAATTTAACTTTCAATAATTTAAAATATGCTTTTATTAAGATATGTATGGATATACCAAATGCCTTGATTTTTCTCATTTTCAAATGGGAATAATGATGGCATTGCACTTACCCTATGAGGTTGGTGCGGGATTTAAGGGAATCTTGCACATAAAGTCCTAAGCACAATAACTATTGTGCTGCCCCTCTGATGGCTTGGAATACACTATGAGATCCAAACTCTCCATGAATTTTAAGTCAAAATGCAAGGTCTCAAAGAAATTTTGCCCAGAACCTTTTTCAGGCTCTATCCTTAGATTCCCAGGGGATATTTTTCATTTTCTTTGGCTACTAGAGGAAAAGTCTGAGAAACATTAACTATTTGAATATATTATCTCTGCTTTCTGGATTCCCCATGCTTTATCTCAGAGCAGGGACTGTAATAGCAGGAATTTTAGGCATTGTGGCATTCCTTTAGTTATAAATTTCAGTTATAAAACATTTATTGAGATTTTTGCGATTTGTCTTGTTTTAAACCAACCCATTTCCCCACCCCACCCCCACTGTTGTGCCTGAAACAAAATAAATGATCCAGAATTATTTGGCATTCATCTGACATAAATCATAACTCATGTTGGACTGCTTTCAAGTCTGGATTACAGTCCTAAGGGAGGTATAGTTCTGAATGAGGAGTACCCCTTCCCTTTTGACACTTCCCTGACGGTCCAAAACAAACAGATAGGCAAGCAAAATTTTTAAAAAGAAAGTGAAAAAAAACAAAAAACCCAACATCCAAAACAACATTTATTTTATAAGCTAGGATTTTCTTTGAATTCAGAAAACGATTTTTATACCACAAAACCCACATATATAGAAATTTTGATAATGTTTAACTGAATTTTCGGTTGGAATCTTACCCTTGAAAGGACTAAAGTCTGGTTGTCTCATTGTGCTTTGAATGAATGCTTTTAATCACATTGTATGTTAAGTACTTGTGTCACCCTATTAGTTATTGTGTTGGATGACTGCATTCAACTTACTACAAAATATACTCAATTACTTAATAATAATAACATTACATGCATAGTAATGGTTTATATTATCTATACAAACCAGGCTTCAGTTATACAGTATGTAAAAAGGACCCTGCACTTGTGGAACAAATATAGTGACAAGTCATGATCACAAGTCTCTAAGGGTGACATCTTAGACTTTATCCAGTTATTTTTGTTTAAAAGTCAACAAGACAAACTATTGAACATGTGAATATTTGAAAAGTTATAAGTATGGTAACATTCTCCTATTTCAGATGCTTTGGTCAAAGAGCTCTTCTCTTATTGAAATCTCTTCATACGCATAAATCATTTAAATTCACAACTAGTGTATAATTGGTATCTTGTCTAAATGGAGACAGGGCTGGGGAGGGAGGGGATTGGACACTGCTGAACAGAGTGGTGAGGGCACCTCCTGTTTCTCCCCTGCAGGGACTGTGGGTCCATTGCTGCTGTGTCTTCCCATCTTTCAAGGGAAGCAAGAAATCTGGATTTTATTGAGAAATCCCCAAGTTTGGGAACACGTATACTAAACCAAATTCATCTGTAGGTCATATCTCCCCTTTATATATACATAACTCAATAACTCCTAATAACTCATTGCAATTCAGAAATTGTTCTTGTCTTATATACATCAGAAGAAGAAAAAAAGGGTGAGAGGCACTCAAATGCCTTTGTGTGTCACAGATTCATAGTTTCTCAACTTTGGAAGTGGTTTAGCACTGATGAAGTCTAATGCCTGACTTGATCATTCCTAGAAATGGGGAGCTCACCACCTACAGAGGCCAACACTTTTTGGGAGATAGCCATTTCTTACAGATATGAGATAGCCATTTCTTAGAGTCAGTCAAAATCTGGCATGTCCTCTCTCTGCTGTTTGTCTGCCTGCTGAACCTATGTAGTGTAGGTCTGCTCTTCCGTACAGTGATCCTCCAAATACTGGCAGGGAGCAGCCCTGGGACTTCTCAATCTTCTCTCTTGCATACTTGCTGCTCTCCTCTGGAAGTCTTCTGGTCTCACTGGTCCCTGCTCCCAGGCCAGAATGCAAGGAGGAGGAGAACAACTTCCCCTGCTGTGGACACCTGACTTCTGGGAGGCTTCCTTTGATTGCATGCCGCTAGCATTTTAGGCCTTATCCCATTTTCCTCTGGGCCCTGAGAGAAGGTGGTTCCAGCTTTACTAGTAAAGCTCACTTATTTGTAAATAATCAATAACCTTGAAGGAAAGGAGCAGAGAACAGGAGACACCCGGCCTGCTATTTCCCTATCAGACATCTTCAGAGACCATCTTTCACCAATGCTTTCATTTCTTTCTGAATTCTGAGACTGCAGCATGGACGGATTTGAATTTCCACTGAGAGTTAACCTGTAGTTGAAAAAGGCCCCAAAAGGAGGCTTTCTAGTTCATCCATGGGCTTTTTCATTTTCAGGCTGTGTCTGTGAGAAATCAGATCAGGTCCAAAAAGGAGAGACTGAAAGATGCTAAAACAAAACTCGTTTTTTTTTCTCTCTGCATCTTGTCACCACTTTTACTGATTGAAAGGTAAATGTAGTCTTCCAAGATGAAATTTTGGGACCCCAGGCATTCCATTACAGCCCTTCCTACCCTTAGGTATCAATAAAATCAATTGTCCTCCTTCCTGTAAAGCCGTCCCCACCCCTAAAATACAGGGTCCCTTTTATATTATTTCTACTTTGATATTTGTCCATATGGGAGCATGCAATATAAAACGACTTCCTAAAGAAGCCCTGACAAAATCCGTGAGGCCTTTTGACCTCACAGACTTTAAGGCCTCCCAACTTATTTCCTTCTAAGAAGGGAGGCGGAAAGAAAGGCTTCCTTGCTCAAAAGGCTAGCTTTCCAAAGGACCTTGAAGAGATCTGGGGGATGCTGGGAGTTCCCAGCTCGCCGGCTCAGGCTCCAGTTCCACTAGGTCACGTTAAATGTGAGTATGCACAATAGAGAATGGGAGGTGACCTCAATTGTCTCAACAGGATATAGGACAGCAAAGGGGCCATCCAGCAAGTGGCTCAGGCCTTCACTATTAAGAGCTTTAAATATCACTGGTATTAGTAAATGAGCAGCTACAAGCAGTGTCATAAACTTTATGAGTTCACAACACAGTGTGACAAATCCTTCTTGAAATATTGGTTGTGGCTGAGAGATTCCTGATTGTGCTGGGTATGAACACAAGGTAGGTGAGCCAGCAGAAAAGATCATTTGTCTCTAAGCCAAAGTCCATCCATGGGCAGAAGCATTATCCCTTATTGTTAACCATAATGACAACAATATGCACTTTTACGGTATTTGAATATTGCAAAGTGCTTCAACATCATTCTATGATGTTATTCTACCCTACCATGGAGCAGGTCGGAAGGTCAGAAGGAAAACATCAAGATCAGATGCAAAAGAAGCCAATCTCAGGATTCAGGTGAGAACAAGAAATCGTTCATGTATACTGACGGAAAAGTAACAAGTCAATGTAAGCACCTTGCCGCAAAGTGGCCAGAAATGTTCAATGTTGCAATTACAGACTTCAACAAGTCAATGATTTTGAGCACTCTGATTTTTCTTTGCTCCTCTCATTCCCTTTCAGCTACCCCAAACTCCTCGCCAGGACAGGACCTGAGGCTCAATCTTCCTGGGTCTCTGCTTACCTCTCTGAATCATCTCCTGCCACTCTCCTGCTCTATAACTCCTCTCTGGTTACATAGTCTTGCTCTTCTTCCAAAAAGCCGAGCTTTTTCCTTTTCCAGGACCCAGGCCCACACTTTGACTTTCGTGCGCCAATCCCTCCATATTAAAAGTTAATTTTTATGCTTGCATTGGTATAAAGATGCATATATTGCTATCATACAGTAAGACATTTTCTTTGACATAAAAGTTCATTTTTTCTTCTAATTTAGAAAACAAAATTAAGATATTTTCATGGGTCCCTAAAAATAGCATGAGTCCCCGGCCTCGTGCCTGCCGTGCCCAATGGAGAAGTCAGTCCTGTCAAGACCAGTGCACTTGCTGCTCCCTCTGCATGAAATGCTCTTTCCGCAGATAGTCACAGGACTTACAATGTCACTAATTCATGTTTCTGCAAAAATGGGATCTTTTCAGAGAGGCTTTCTCTCATCACCTTATCTAAAACAGCTCCACACCCCAACTCCAGCCTATCAACTCCATCCCTCCACCCTCTACTTTTCTTGTAGGAATTCACTATTATATTAGATATTTATTTGTGCTTCACTCATTTGTGGTCTGTCTCTCCTACAAGGATGTAAGATACTGTCTCCCCAGGGCCCAGAACAGGGTCAGACACACAGCTGATGCTCAGAAATGTCTGTTCAATGCTGAATGAATTTGCACCTGGGATATTGCTTCTATATTCCAAAACCTTCACCTTTTAATATATTAAATAATGAAAAGTGAATATGAAAGAAGAAGGAAAATGCTTCCTGTTCAAATATCCAAACTTGTGGAACACCCTAGAAAAGCCTAAGACATGCTGGAAGACCCCAGCTCTTCGGCCAGGCCCCTTCTGTGTTCTCCATCACTTTTTACACTTTCCTATCCTAGTGCACACCACCTTGTTCTGTAATTGTGCATATTTGCTGAGGCTGAGGCTTTGCAGGCCCTGTGCCTTCTCAGTACACATACTGAGCACTCAATAAATCTTTGTTGAATCAAAAGAGTAAATGAACAGGTAGAAAAGAAAGATACAGAAGACTCTGTGAAAGTGTAAAGAGTGTGTGCTTCAACACTAGATTGCCCAGAATTAATGAGGATGGCTTCAACAAAATGGGGAGCCCTTACCCAGTACCCGTGGGAAATTTGTTGCACAGTAGAAGAGGAGAATCATTTCAGCATGCACAGGAGAGAGCTTATAGGCATAATAGGCATCTAGAAAGAAGTTTCTAGAACAATACTTGGTGTAGGAGGTATGGCTCTTTTGATTGCAAAATTCTCTCAAGGAAAATAGAAACTTATTAGCTCCTGCTTTGAAAAATCTAGAGATAGGCTTGCTTAAGGCCTTTTAGGATTCAAAGCTCTAACAGCAGCCTCGGGCTTGGTTGTTCTCTTTCTCAGCTCCTCCTCCTGCTGGGGTGCTTTTCATCATAGGCTCTATATTGTCACCATATGGAGGCACAGCTCTAACCTCTGCCTTCTCAAACCAGCAGGGGGAGAAAGAAGGTCTCTATCCCAAAAGCTTCTGCTAAGTCTCCGTGTCTCCATGCCTCTGATTTGGCCATTCATTTGTCTTTGACCCAGTCAAGTGCCGAGGAAGAGTGTGATGCTGCACTGACCATCTTAGCCCAGGTCACCTCATAGCATGAATCCTGGCACGGGAGAGGGCAGTGGGGAGCGCCTGAGCCACGGGGACCAAGTATGAGTGGAATGGGCTAGCAGCAGTTATAGGAAAGTAGGGACTATGGATGCTGAGTGGCCAAAAAACAAGTGTCCACTACTCTTGGCTCCAGAAAGAAAGGGTAATGGATTGGTTTGGCATAAAAGGCCTGGACTTTGAATGAAGAAGTTGCAAGGGAAGTATGCTAAGTGTTGGATTCTCTAGGGACAATGCAAAGATCATTAGCAAATGTGGAGGAAAATTAGAGTTTCGCTTCTCACACTGCATGTGTCCTGTTATGTAAGCAATCCCCAAGATCCAAGGAATGAGGGGGGGTGGGCATTTTGTTGAAACATTTAAAAAAAGGAAAGAAGTAGGATATTAACTCTATTAGCCTAGCTTTGGCCTGGGCAATGGATGTGGGTGGAGAATGAATTACTTTTCCTCATGAGAGGGGAGGACTCAGTGCCCTGGGGAAGCTGCTGTATAGGAGGGGTAAGTGTTTTTTCTTCCTCTGTTTCTGACTGTATTATTATAAGCAAGTCATTTCTGTGCCTTAGAGAAGCTGGATAAATGCTAGATGATTTTCTACCTGCGCTTAAGTGTTAGGCAAGAAAGCTTGGTAGATGTCTTTTATTTTATTTAGTACGAAGAGGAAACAGATTGCTCCCTGAGCCTCCCTCTGAGTCACAGCCCACTCACAAGAGCAAACTTGGCTTCCTCCAGGCCTAGGGTGTTGAGGCCAGAGGAGAGAAAATGTTTGTGCCACTGAAGTTTACTGAAACTGCATAGAATCAGAGACTGCACAGAATTGAGAGGTCTGCTCATCTTCCACCTGCTCTAAGGCAGAATGCCACTTACACCAGATCAAACAGGCAAATGCTCCTGTGTTCTTTTCTTCAGCGTTATGAATGGGTTGTTCCCGTTGAGTAACAAGTTCCATTGAGCCATAATTGAAGTATTTTGCTTCTTTAGAAGAAAAAGGAAAATACAAAACAACATAAATGAAAAAAAAAAAATAATTCATTCAATTCAGGCTACCGCCACCCTACTTTATTGCCATCTTCCTTTTTTTTTCCTAATAAAAAAATTGCACTTCTTGTTCCAAACTTAAATTATCATTTTAAAGACAACAAAAATTAAAATGTTCCTTTTAGAGAGTAAGAGATGCCGGGTTGGGGACGGTGCTTCCTGTTGACCTACCTTGCAGAGTGAGAGAGCAACACGTGCGTAAAATGCTTTGCAATCTTTTGGCTCGAGATGTGTAACAAAACAACAACAACAAAATGCCTTTGAAATGTTGCTACATTAGTTCTGTTTCCTTTTGCCCATCTAAAATGCTGCATGTCTTACTTCTTATGCCCCCTTCTTCACTTAAAACGTGGAATGAGCATGCGTCTTCAATTAATTGACCAGATCTATCCTCTAAATACTGATTTCCTCTTCCTTAGGGAAAAAAGTGGTGCTTAAAATTTTAGACATGGATTTATAGCCCAATATCATGGCATAAACTTCTGTTATTAAGCTCTATAAGTCTTCTCTGAGACATTCCTTGTCTTTCACTTTCCTCCCTGTTTCCCACCATTTATCCCCACCCTCAACATCATCCAAAAGGAAGCTAAGGAATTGAAGTGATGGCTCCAAATTCAGAAGTGAAAGAATATGAAATCTTGGTGCCAATCTAGATAATTCAGCTAACATCTATGCGCTCCTCCTTCCATGAATGAATGAGTAACATTCTCCCTTACTTGATACTGTTCAACTGCCTCCATCCTGATAGCCCTCTATTAACTGCACAGGACACAGCTCCCTTGGCAAATCTCTATTCCCATATCCATTAGCAAGATTTCAATATATATCTTTCCCAGTTGCATCTTTCTACCACCTGGCCTTTCCCATGTGGTATCCCCTCATCTCTTTTATCTTAAGCTGATTCCCTATTTCATCAACATAACTGAAACCTGGATTTCTGTCATGATGCAGTTCTCTTACCAACAGAAGCCACTCTTCTTGCTCATGAGCTGAGGAGAAGAGGGTCCCCTTTCTGGGTTCAGCTAATTCCAGGCAATAGCTTCACTACCTCTCTTCTGAAGTACACAATCTGCTTATGCCACCCTTTCTCTCCGTCCTTTCACTATCATCTCACATCTTGCAGCACACGCGCCCGTCTTCCTCAGTGACTTCAGCTTCTGGGTCCCAATCATGCCAGCATCCATTCGTACCCTGATATTCATATAAATGATACCACAATGCTTTGCTTTCTTGCCTTTGGGCTCTAGGAACGCTAGTCTGCATTCTACTCTACTGGGCCACTGGTATCACCTCAACTTAACCTCTTTGTCATTTATATTGCTCCCTTCCAAGCTTTCTTGGTTGTTAGTCTCCAGAACGGTTCCCAGCCATTTCCCCTCCCTTGACATTCATGTTGTCCCACACATCGAGAAGTAGAACTTTTTCCTCTCCCTTGGAATCTTGACTGGCTTTGTGACTCACTTTGACAAATACGACATGCAGAAGTGGTATCTGAGACCACTGAGCCCAAATTTAAGAGAACTGGCAGCTTCTGTGTCTTCCCTTTGGGAAATCAGATGCCATGTAAAGAGTTTGCTTACTGTGAGGCCACCATGCTGTGGGGAAGCCCAAGCTAGTATGACGGGGGGGGGGGGGGGGCTGGCCAGCTCCCAGCTGTTCCAGCCATCCCAAATGGTTCTCCAGAATGTGAGTGAATAAACCATCTTGCACATTCCCCAACCCAGATTTCAAAAATGTGAGAAATGATAAATGTTTGTGGTTTTAAACTGCTAAGTATGGGGTAGTGACAGACAACCCAAACAATCTTGAGTTGTGAAATTTCTCTCTAGTCATAATATTCTATCTTTCCAAATCTCCCACAATTTCACCCCTACTGAGAATCTCAAACTCCAATCTCTAGAGGGGTTTTTAGAGGTTACAGCTCATCAGCCTGACACCCTATTGCAACCCAGGTATCTCTAATATGTTCGTGTATCCATATCCCCTTTCTCCACAAAATAGCCTTTACTAAATGCTACTATGTTTTTGTGGTTTGAAATCATCTTTCCCCCTCACCTATCAATGTCTTGAGGGAGTTGTCTATACTTTCTGCATTATTTTCTCATTACCTACTCCCTTTTTGTTTCAGCCATTCAAAAATATTTATTCATGACCGACTATACACATTGTTTTAGGGAAATGGCAGTGAATAAAATAAAGAGCATCTCTGCTCAGCCCTTATGAAGATTATATTCTAGGAAGGGGGATGCAGGGAGACCAAAAAGAACAGCAGCAACAAAACAAATTTATAGTTGTCAGATGGTGATTTGTGCTCTGGAGAAAAAGCAGAGTAAGGGGCAGAGAAGTGAAGAAGCCGCCTTCCTGAACTCTGATCTTCATCTCCACAAATCAGGTTAAGCACTGTGCTTTACTTGATCTGAAGTTTAATTTCACATGTCAACTTGGCTAGGTTATTGTATCCAGCAGTGTGGTCAAGCACTGGCTTGTTTATTACTGTAAGGGTATTTTGTAGATGGGATTTGCATCTATAATCAGCAGATTGCATCTACAATCAACAAATGGAGGCAAATGGATTGCCCTTGGCAATGTGGGGGGTCTCTTCATCCAATTAGTTAGAGGTCTTTAAAAGTCGGAACTGAGGTACGTAAGACATTTGAGCAACTATCATTGAGGATTTCAGAGGTCAGAATAAGAATTTCTGCCTCAACTTCAGCATTGGCTTTTACTGGAATTTCTAGCCAGCCAGCTTCCCCTGAGGAATTCAAATTAAGGACTTCACATCACCTTCATTGGAGTTTCCAGCTTGCAGCTTACTGTACAAAGTTCAAACTTGCCAACTCCCCACAGTCATGTGAGCCAGTTCCTTATATATATCCAACATATATGATTTATATGCTGTTGGTTCTGTTTCTCAGGAGAACCCTGACTAATATGCTTGGGTTCCTCTGCCTAAGCCGGGGTCAGTAAATGCCACTGGGCAGAAAGCTGGGGCTCTTGCTGGGATCACTTCTTTTACTTCCCTTCTCTCAGGGATGATAGTTGCTCAGTTGTCTAATGTCTGATGTTGATCCATATATTTTGTCCAGTTTCCTGGTTATGGTGTGAGAGATAGTATGGTACCGATTACTCACTCATGATCTAAAGTGGAAGTCTTCTGACTTAAGTTTCAGAGGATGCCTCCAGCTGCCATTTCTCACTATCTGCTCATTTCTACCCTTTGCTGCTCTAGTTACATTGTTCCCTCATCACTTCTAGGCACCAAATCCAGTGGACTCTTCACAGTCCTCATCCTTCTGGATGTTCCCTCAGCATTTGATTCTTTTGGCCACCCTCTGCTTCCTGAAACTCTCTCTTCCTTTGGTGATTAAAATACTCAGATTTAAAAAAAATCACATTTCACTTTGTGTTATACTCATTTGAATATACACCTACCGTCTTCCCCACTTGACTGCAAGCACCTTGAGAGTAGGGACATGAGCTGTTCATCTCAGCGTGCTGATGCCTGGCACAGTCCCCTCGACTTTAGTGGGGTCTTGGTAAATGTGTATTGAGTGAATGTGAAGCACAGTAATAGAAGGCAGGATATGGGAAGCATCTTGAGAGGGACACAGGCAGAGCTGCAGGTTAGCACTTCCTGCGGTAACCAACCATCCTGCTTTGCCTGGGATTGAGGAGTTTCCTGGGGCACCAAACTTTCAGTGCTAAAGCCAGGACAGTCCTGAGAAAACCAGGACAATTGGTCACCCTGGCACTTCCCAACTGAGTTTAAGTCATAGCACATGTGGGAAATGGTCGTATTTGTAGAGGAATCTGGAACCCATGGGTGAGACTGCCCTTGCCAGCAGATGATCATCCTGGGGCCCCTGCAGGGCCTCTGTGAGGGCACAGCCTGCCTCTAACCGACTGGGAAAGTGTGTGCATACCCTGCAGTGGGGAAGCTCTGCTGTGGTGATCCCAAGAAGGAAGGAGCCTGGCTGGATTGCTGGGCCTGAAACTGGAAGGCTACAGTTTGAGTTCTCACTCTGCCACTCATTACAGCATGACCATTGGAAAATCACTTTCCCTCTGAGAGATTTGAAAGTAGGAAAACAACACTATCTATTTCATAGGCTGGTTGTGAGGGTTCAAATGAAATTATGTACGCAAAAGTGTCTTACATGCTAAACTATCATGCAAATGGTATTCATTATCATTGCTTCTATTACCTAACCTGAATTTTTAGAGAGAGAGGAGCTGATGGAAAGGATAGAGCCACAGAGGAACTTTCCAGGACAAAGGTGGAGGGTTTAAGTTTGAAAATTGGAAAGAGTACCTATCTTCTTGAAATAGGAGAGGAAAAAAAGGCATGGTGAAGAGAGGAAAACACACTGAGCAGAGAGGGTAAAATGGGAGCCCATTTAAAGCTTTGAACTTCTCAGAGAAGAAAAAATCAGTGTTCAAGAAAACTTACTGGTGAGGGAACTGGAAACTGGATGTTGAAGGCTCCTAAAGAAGATTTGGAATAACTTTCTTTTACTAATGCAAATGTGATGATGGGTGGCAGGAGGAAGAATTGGGGCTGTTTGTGGGGTGGGTGAATCAGAAGACCCCAAAGGTATTCATGTGGAGCTGAGCGAGATAGCACAGTTCTGGAGGAGAAACCATCACTGAATCTGCTGCATCCTTTTCTTTCTTTCCCTTCTCTATCATTCTCACCTCTTTCATTTTCCCTTAACTGACCATAATACACCAGGTTTAAAAAAATAGTCCTATTCCTTGTATTTAATGAATTCAGTATTACTTTAAAAATTGAGTTATATATTTTGTCTTCCTTTCTTTTTTAAAAAAGAATTAATACTGAGAATATTTTCATTTCTGTATGGCCAATGATGATTTTTTTAGTGGATACTTAATGACTCTTGTAGGCAAAAAACTCCCCATCCTAAGACTATTTCTATTTAAAATTGTGGCAGTAATGGGTCTTCTTCAATATTCATTTACTAGAGATAGTGTATCATTTTCAATTTTATTTCTACTGCAACTTTCTTTCTGGAATGGCACAATCTCTCTTTTGACCATCTGTACTTTGATGCTAAGGAAATACAATGATTAGACACTCCTAAAGTTCACCTGCCTTATAGCTTGTCCCATAGCCAGCACTTCCCTATGAAGAGGATTTTGGTTCTACAGCTTTCAAGCCCTACTTCCCCAACCCTTAGTATGCTTTGAGTGGTTATGATTATTCTCACAAATAATCGCTATTTCTAAATTTTTGCTTTGGTCCTCATGCTATAATTTAACTTGTCTCCTTTCTCGTGACCATGATATCACTATTAATTTATTAGGAATATTCTCACACAAGCATATTTTTTTGTATGCTTCCTGGAACTATCAGGACTGGATCTCTACTTTGGCCTACATCAAGCAAAGGATTAATCCACTGCCATTTCTCTGTTTATTGAAGTCTGAGCCAAGTGCTCATTTCTAAAGTTGAATTTGCTTATTTGGCTTTGCTCTTTGGAGTTAATTCATGGCATGCCTAACTAACTTGTTACCTCTCTACCAGCCCACAATTGTTTAATTTTGCCTAGAGGCAAAGGAATATTGCCTAAGTATAGAATAGTATTAGATTTTCAAATGATATATTTATTGTCTTCCCTACAGTTTTAAATGTTAACCATCAAGTCCATAAACTACTATTTGACATTATTATTCATATGCAAATATATCTTCATTCATCTGGGCATTTAATAATGGTCATAACTTTCATTGAACTACTGGGTTATTTGCTGAATTGCACATTTACATAAGAAACAATTCAAGATGCTAATTATGTGGCATTTTAACACATTCAAATCCAGATACTTGGAAAAGCATATCCAGCTTAATCCATGATTTTCTATCAAGATTTCATTCTTAGGAATTTCATTTGGTTGCTAAAACAAATACTGCACAATGGGCTGGGTTAAACAATAGGAATTTATTGGCTCATGGTTTTGAGACTAGGAGAAGTCCAAAATCGAGTCATCAGCAAGGCAATGCTTCCTCCCCAAAGACCATGGCATTCTGAGGCTGGCTGCTGACCCTTGTTCCGTGGCTTTACTGTCTCCTTGCTTTTCTCTTGGTTTTTCCTTCTGTGTCCAATTTCCTTGACTTATAAGGACTTCAGCCATGTTGGATTAAGGCCCATCCTCATTCAGTTTGGCCACACCTTAACTAGTAATGTCTTCAAAGGTCCTATTTACAAATGGGTTCACACCCACAGGAACAGGGATCTGAAGATACCATTTGTGCGGGACATGATCCCCGAGAGGTATCAAAATGAATGACTATTAGAAAGCTTTTTTGTTTCCTAGGCTGCTCAAGCAAATAACATGAGATGGATCAAGTTACACAATGGGAATTTATTCATTCATGGTTTGAGGCTGGGAAAAAGTCTAAATCAAGATGTTGTCAAGAGAGTTGAGGGAAGATGGTGGATTAGGAGAGGGAAGGCAAACTTCTCTTCTGTGCAAAAAACTAGATGAAAGGTAGAAAATGGCCCAGAACAGCAGTTCCTGGGTATGGCCAGCTGGATAGGGTCCTCTGCAACACATAGTGGAGACTTGGATGGAGAGGCGGAGAATCTGTTCTTGAAGACACAGGGTGAGTGTGTTCAGCCAGCACAGCTGACAGGGACTGGCAGATGGGGCTGGCTGCTCAGCATGGGAGGGAGCAGCTTTCCCCAACCCATGTACCCATCTCAGCAGTTGGCTGGGGAGATAACCATTCACAGCCTTGTGGCTGGGAGCTCCCGTGAGGGAACTTGGGATTCAGCAGACTGGTGGTGACCACATTTACTCTTCTTCCACAGAAGGCCACAGTGTGTACAGGCAGGAGACAGGGAGAGGCAGGAGTGCTGCAGAGAAGCACCAGGAGCCCCTCCCCAACCCCAGAAGCTCAAGGGTGCATGGAGGACAGGGACTGTGGTGCATTTGAGCTGAGGGTGAGACATGCAACCCCACAGCCCCAGAGAGGTCCAATTGGAGCCCCAGGAACTTCCAGACCTACTAAGCCCTGGAGCAGACTCCCTGCTGTTCTGCACAGGTCCCGCCACCCACCCACGGGGCTGGCAATCCCTAAAGCACAAGGAGAATAGGTTTGCTGATTGGCTTCCCACCCAGTTTGGACCCTGTGAACCACACAGGCAAAGTTGGGGGAGAGCTGGCTTGAGGGTAAGAGGTGGCTCAAGACTGCTATCTGCTGGGAGGACAGGGAAAGTAAACTTCACCAAGCTGTAGCTCTGCCAAATTATAGATAAATGTTCAAATAATCCTACATAACACAAAATAACCTTATCAAGAAAACCAAATGTCCCAAGGCCAACAGAAAATTATAAAACACATGAGGAAAGAAGAAGCTATGGAGAAGCCAAACAACCAAATTAAAAAGCCAGAGGAAACACAGAACTTGGAGCAATTAATCAAAGATGTATACACAAATCTCCAAAACAACTTCAGTGAGTATGCTAAGGACATAAAGGACATCAAGAAAATCTTAGAATAATACAAAGAAGAATTTGAAAGAGTAAATTAAAAAATAGCAGATTTTATGGAAATAAAAGATACTGTGGATCAAATTAAAACTATACTAGAGACACTCAACAGCAGATTTGAAGAGACAGAGATAAGAGTAAGTGAACTAGAGGACAGGAATATCAAATGCAAATGCACAAAAAAAAACAAATGGTGAACAAAATTGAAAAATTTGAAATGGATCTCAGGGAAATGGTGGACAACAAGAAGCCCACAAATATAAGAATTATTGGTGTCCCAGAAGGAGAAGAGAAGAATAAACGGCTAGGATAAATACTTCACAACCCTTCTCAATGGCATAAATATGCAAATCAAAGACACCCAACAAACTCCAAGTAGAATAAATCCAAATAAACCCACTCTGAGGCATATACTAATCAGACTGTCAAATGCTGAAGAGGAGAAGGTCCTGAAAGCAGCAAGAGAGAAATGATTCACCACATACAAGGGAAAACACATAAGACTAAGTACTGACTACTCAGCAGGCACCATGGAGGTGAGAAGGCAGTGGTATGACATATTTAAGATCTGAAAGAGAAAAATTGCCAGCCAAGAATTGTTTATCCAGCAAAGCTCTCCTTTAAAATTGAAGGAGAGTTTAAAATTTTCACAGACAAACAAATGTTGAAAGAATTTGTTAACAAGAGACCTGCCCTGCAAGCAGTATTAAAGGGAGTTCTACTGGCTGAGGAAAAAAGAAAGGCACTGAACTTTGGTTGGTTCAAGAATGGCCTTCACAGAAATAACATTGAATGTGAATCGATTAACCTCCCCAATCAAAAGATACATATTGGCAGAATGGATTAAAAAGTATGATCCATCACTATGCTGTCTACAAGAGACTCATCTTAGACCCAGTAACACAAGGAGATTGAAAGTGAAAGGATGGAAAAAAATATTACATGCAGGCTGCGGGCAAAAGAAAGTAGGGGGTACACTACTAATATCAGACAAAACAGACTTTAAATGCAAAGATGCCATAAGAGACAAAGAAGGACATTATATTTTAATAAAAGGGACAATTCACCAAGAAAAAATATCATAAATTTTTTTGCACACAGTCAAGGTGCTCCAAGATACATGAGACAAATGTTGGCAAAACTGAAGGAAGCAATAGACATTTCTACAATCATAGTGGGAAACCCCAATAGGCCACTGTCTTCTATAAATAGAACAACCAGGCAGAAGACCAGTAAGGAAATTGAGAGCCTAAACAATATGATAAATGAATTAGATTATATATATATATATATATATATATATATATATATATATATATATAGAATGTTACATCCCAAATTACCAGGATATACATTCTTCTCTAGCATTCATGGAGTGTTCTCCAGGAAGTTCTAGCCAGAGCAATCAGGCAAGACAAAGAGATAAAAGGCATCCAAATTGGAAAGGAAGAAGTAAAACTGTCATTAGTTGCAGATGATATGATACTACACTTGGAAAATCCTGAGAGATTGACAACAAAGCTATTTGAGCTAATAAAACCAGTTCAACAAATGGCAGGATACAAGATTAATGCACAAAGTCAGTAATGTTCCTATACACTAGGAATGACCTAACTGAAGAGACATTTGGGAAAAAAATTTCATTTACAATAGCAACTAAGAAAATCAAGTATTTAGAATAAATTTAACCAAGAACATAAAATAACTCTACACAGAAAATTACAAAACTTTACTAAAAGAAACAAAAAAGGACCTAACTAAGTGGAAAGATATTCTGTGTTCATAGATAGGAAGGCTAAATGTAATTAAGATGTCAATTCTACCCAAACTGATCTACAGATTCAATGCAATTCCAATCAAAATTCCAACAACTTACTTTGTAATCTTGGAAAAGCTAGTTATCAAATTTATTTTGAAGGGAAAGGAGCCTCAAATTGCCAAGAACGTTCTGAAAAATGATGAATGAAGTGAGAGGACTTACATTTCCTGACTTTGAAGCTTACTGTAAAACCACAGTAGTAAAAACAGCATGGTACGGGCTCAAAGATAGACAAATTGTTCAATGGAATTGAATTGAAAGCTTGGAAATAGACTATAGCTCTATAGTCAACTGATTTTTGATAAGGTTCCCAAATCTGGTGAACTGGGACAGAAGAGACTCTTCAATAAATGGGGCTGGGAGAACTGGATATCCATATCCAAAAAAATGAAAGAGGACCCCTACCTCACACCCTATTCAAAAATTAACTCAAAGGGGATCAAAAACCTTAATATAAGAGACAGTACCATAAAACTCCTAGAAGATAACGTAGGGAAACATCTTCAAGACCTATATTAGGAAGTTGCTTCTTAGACCTTACACCCAAAGCACAAGCAAGAAAAGAAAAAAACAGATAAATGGAACTCTTCAAAATCAAAAGCTTATGTACCTCAAAGGATTTTGTCAAAAAGGTAAAAAGGCAGCCAACCCAATGGGAGAAAATATTTGGAAACCTTATATCTGATAAGAGATTGATATCCAGCATATATAAAGAAATTCTATAACTCAAAAACAACAGTACAAACACCCCAATTATAAAATGGGCAAAAGATATGGAAAGACATTTTTCCAAAGAGGAAACACAAATAGCTAAAAAACACATGAAAAAAAAAATGTTCATCTTCACTAGCTATTAGAGAAATGCAATCAAAACCACAATGAGATATCATCTCACACCAACTAGAATGGCTGCCATTAAACAAATAGGAAACTAATGCTGGAGAGGTTGTGGAAAAATTGGAACTCTTATTCATTGCTGGTGGAACTGTATAATGGCACAGCCACTCTGGAAGACAGTCTGGCAGTTCCTTAGAAAACTAGATATGGAGTTACCCTTCGATCCAGCGATTGCACTTCTCGGTATATACCCGGAAGATCTGAAAGCAGTGACACGAACAGACATTTGCACACCAATGTTCATAGCAGCATTGTTCACAACTGCCAAGAGATGGAAACAATCCAAGTGTCCATAAACAGATGAGTGGATAAACAAAATGTGGTATGTATATATGATGGAATACTATGCAGCAATAAGAAGAAATGAGGTCCTGAAACATATGACAACATGGATGAACCTTGAAGATATAATGCTAAGTGAAATAAGTCAGACAAAAAAGGAGAGATATTGTAAGTTACCACTACTACAAACTCCCTGAACAATATAAAATCACTGTCTTATAATTTAGAATATAGGAGATCTAGAGATAGACAGATGCTAGTGAAGGTAGAATGATAACCTAATATGTACAGATATGTTAACAAGGGTACACTTAAAGATATGGTAATGGACATGGGTGATGATTGTTTGTTAATGGAATTATAAGTGTCACTGTTGCATTGAAGGTGAACATGATTGAAAGTGGTTGTTTAAAGGCATGTATCCCACAGATTAGTGGTACAAATATAAATAAGTGGTTGCAAGTTATACTTCTAAGGTATGACACTGGCACAAAGAGTTAACAACACAATGGTATATGGGAAAAACTACTTGGTGCATATTATAGACTATATTTAATAGGAATACCTTACCAGTACTACACTAATAATGGGGATGATTAATTAGGGGCTGATAAGAGCTTTGGGGTGATTTGTGTTATTAAATTGTTTAAAATTGAGAGTGATGATGATTGTACAACTAAGTGAAGATAATGTGAGACAATTATTGTTTATATTGGACAGAATATATACTATATGAATTTAGGAACTCCCTACATAATAAGTCAAGCCCTCGATCTTGAGGTTTCTCATGTGAAACTTATGGCTGTAAAAGGGAGGCTAAGCCTACTTATAATTATGTCTAAAAGGCACCTCCAGAAAACCTCTTTTGTTGCTCAGATGTGGCCTTTCTTTCTCTAAGCCCAACTCTGCAAATAAATTCATTATCCTCCCCACTATGTGGGACATGACTCCCAGGGGAGTAATTTGCCCTGGCAGTATGGGACATGACTCCCAGGAATGAGCCTGGTCCTGGCATAGAGGGATTGAAAATGTTGAAAATGCCTTCTTGACCAAAAAGGGGAAAAGAAAGGTATCAAAATAAGGTTCCAGTAGCTAAGAGATTTCAGATAGAGTTCAGAGGCTATCCTGGAGGTTACTCTTAGGCAAGCCCCAGCCAGATATCCCAAATGGCCACAGTATGCCATGCCCTAACCAACAGTAGTCCCTAAATACCTAGATCCCTATCTGAGACTCTATAAAAGTTTCACTCACTAAGTTTACTTTTCAGAAATTTAAATCCCCCAGAGTGTTTCTATGCCAGATAAGTACCAAAAACCCAGAGGCACAGCCTCTTCAAGAACATCAACCAGATGCATCCCCCTTCCCTGTAATGCTGACACCCCTTTTCAGTATGAACAAGTTAGGGTGCTCACTGACATCCCTGGACATCAATAGACATCACTGAAGATTGAGAAAGTGATTAAACTATAGAGGAAGGGGTGGAATCAGACAAGACAGGATTTAACAAAGGATTACGAATACTGAATCTTTATATAAGTATATATTTTAGATGCTAGGGTATTAGAACAGCTAAAAGGAAATAATTGAAATGGTGGAACTTTAATCCATAACATTCTTTGAAATTTGCTCTATAGCTACTCACTAAATTGTACTTTGAAAATTATCACCTTTCTGTATATATGTTATATTTCACAATAAGGAAATATCTGAAACTGTGGAACTGTAACCAATAACATTCTTTGAAATCACCTATATAACTATTTTTTAAATTGTACTTTGAAAGTTATCACCTTTCTGCTTATTTCAAAATAAGGAAATAATTGAAATTGTGGAACTATAACCCACAACATTCTTTGAAATTTGTTCTCTAACTACTTGTTAAACCATACTTTGACAGTTATCACTATTCTGTATGTATGTTATACTTCAAAATAAAAAATGTTAAAAAAAAAAAAGTCATCAAAGCAATGCTTTCTTCCCAAAGACTGTGGCATTCTGGGACTGGTTGCTGGAGATCTTTGGTCCTCAACTTGTCACATGGCAAGGCACATGGCAGTGTCTCCTGATCTCTCCCTTCTTTTCTGTGTTCTGTTGATGTTCAGCTTCTTACTTCCTGTGACTTTCTCTCTCTTTCTGAATTTAATTCTGGTTATAAAGGACTCCAGTAATAGGATTAGATCCATTCCAATGGGGCTGGGCTACACCTTACCTGAAGTAACCTCATCAAAATTTCCTACTTAAAAAGAGTTCACACCCATAGGAATGGACTAAATTTAAGACCATGTTTTTCTGGGGTACATACAGCTTCAAACTGCCACAGAAAATTAAACCAATCTTTCTTCATTTCTATGCATTTAGTCTACCACATTTTAAAAACTTTCTCCTAAGAATTTGAAGATTCATAAACTTATACCAATTTTATTCTGCCATTTCTCACCATCTTCCCACCTCCAGGGGACTCTTCTGCTTTTCTAGAGCACTTGGAATTCTTGTTTGCTATCTTCCTCTCCTTCCTAATTCTTGCTGCCAGCCCAGCTTACTTTAGTATCTACCTGAGGACCAATGACCCAGCCTACCTCACAGCATCATGATGCCTTGTAGACCAGTGATCTTTGCCTCTACTTGGCCTCCCAAACCTCTACCAGGACCACATTCTGGATTTATCATCCAGAACCCCCTGTCTCTGAATTATGATATTCCACAATTCTCCTTTTGGTCTACAATCTCCTATCCTTTCAGCTTTTGTTCTCTTACTTGATGTCTGGCAAGGCTCTTTTCTCAGTCTTCTTCACTGTTGCTACATCCTCTCTTTATTTCTTAAGATGCCTGTGGTTTTTAGTTTGATTCTCTTCTCTTCTTGCTCTACATTCTCTCCTTGAGCAATCTCATCTATTCCATTAGATACCATTACCATCTATGTATTGATAATTTGCAAGTTCCTTTCCATAACCCTTACCTTTCTGCCAAGGTCCAGAGCAACATTGCTACTTACTTAAAAGTAATAGTAATATTTATAGACTAGCAATGATGGAATGTATAGTGTTTAGATGCTTTAAGTGTGTTAACTGATTTAATTATCATGACTACCTTATGAGGTAGGTTCTTCTCTTTTTGTTTAGTAACATATTTAACACAAAATATTGTTTTAACAATTTTAAATGTACAATTCAGTGGTATTAATTACATTCACAATTCGTGCTAACCAACACCATCCATTACCAAACTTCTCCCATCACCAAAAACAGAAACTATACTCTTTAAGCAATAACTCACCATTCTCCCCTCCCCCTGGCCCTGGTCACTTCTAATAAGATTTTGCCTATACGAATTTACATATTTAGATATTTCCATATGAGTGGAATCATACAATATTTGCCCTTTTGTATCTAGCATATTTCACTCAGTATAATGCTTTCAAGGTTCATCCATGTAGCAGCATCTATCAGAACTTCATTCTTTTTTAAGGCTGAATAAAATTCCATTGTATGTATATACCACCTTTTATTAATCCATTCATCTGTTGATGGACACTTGGGTTGTTTCCAACTTTTGGCTGTTGTAAATCATGCTGCTATGAACATTAATGTGCAAATATCTGTTTGAATCCTTGTTTTCAATTCTGTGGGGTATATACCTAGAAGTAGAGAGGTAAGTTATTCTTAAGTACTGAATTTCAATCAATCTAACATGCTACTGATTGTAAGATACATCATTATTTTATGTATCACTAGGAAAAATATGATGCTAATTGAACAAAAGTACAATGATTCTTATTACTTAGTATTTTTATTTTATATCTATTGAAAGCCTGTTTTAGACTTATGTCATAATTTTTATCCAGTTACACTCTTTTGTATATATAAATAAAGGAAAACATTTTTTCCTGGATATAAACTGAAGTGTTCCTAAAACTTCATCACTGTAAATGTCTGAACTTTTTGAATCATTTTCAAAGCAGAGTTATTGACAACCATGATTTTCCACAAAGTTGTCTTGTCTGTTATCCACAGCTTTGGTGATGTAGCATTTTTAAAATTAAATTCAGTTTTATTGAGATATATTCATATGCCATACAATCATCCATGGTGTACAATTAACTGTTCACAGTACTATCATAGAGTTGTGCATTCATCACCCTAATCTTTTTTTGAACATTTTCCTTACACCAGAAAGAATCAGAGCAAGAATAAAAAATAAAAGTAAAAAACAACACCCAAATCATCCCCCCCATCCCACCCTGTTTTTTCATTTAGTCTTTGTTCCCATTTTTCTATTCATCCATCCATACACTGGATAAAGGGA
This sequence comes from Choloepus didactylus, assembly GCF_015220235.1. Lineage (NCBI taxonomy): Eukaryota > Metazoa > Chordata > Mammalia > Pilosa > Megalonychidae > Choloepus > Choloepus didactylus. Next base: position 158,790,389 of record NC_051309.1, read on the forward strand.
GTGTGATCCACAAGGTTTTCACAATACACTGTCACCCCTTGTAATCTACATTGTTACACAATCATCTTCAAGAGTCAAGGCTACTGGGTTGCAGTTTTATAGTTTCAGGTGTTTACTTCTAGCTATTCCAATACATTAAAACCTAAAGAGGGTCATCTATATAGTGTGTAAGAATGTCCACTAGAGCAACCTCTCAACTCTATTTGGAATCAGCAACTGAAACTTTATTTTGTTTCGTTTCACTTCACCCTTTTGGTCAAGAAGGTGTTCTGAATCCCACGATGCCAGGTCCAGATTCATCCCCGGGACTCATATCCTGCATTTCTAAAGAGATTTACACTCCTGGGAGTCAGGTCCCACATGGGGGGAGGGCAGTGAGTTCACCTGCTGAGGTGGCTTAGCTAGGGAGAGAGGGACAGGTGATGTACCATTTTTAAAGAGCGCTCCATTATAGTCTCTGTATTTTCTTCCAAGACACTGACACTCGTTCTGCAAATTTTGATACTGATGCTTTATTGATCTTACCAGAAAATATCAATGGAAGGTTTTTGACAACTACAAGGGCTCATATTTCTTCCTCAAATGGTCTTTAAATGATTTGTTGACTAAAATGTCAAGGGCTGCTGTTATCTAGTCTTGACACCAGAAATAATAATCACATCATCACACTTTCTAGGAAGCTTATCTTTAACTATTAATACACAAGTCTGTGAAATGCATCAAAACCTAATATACTTTGTGGGTTATGTGGGGTCCGTGGCAGACTATTCCATATGAGATTTAGCCATTTCTACTTCTTTTTCTTTTTCCCTATGCGTTGGAGAAATCTCTTTCTAGCCCAAGAGAAATCTTCTCCCTTCAAGTTCCTTTGAGAGAAGCCTCCAGTGTCTGTGAATTCCTTTTCCTTAAATGCTAAGGCTTTCCTCAATCAATGCATGCAACTCAATTAAAATGACACAATATAAATAGCTATGATCACCAGCGTATACGTGGAGACAAACAGAACTATGACTGCGGTCTGACAAACAGCAATTGAAAGACAGCTCACAACCTTAGAGAGATTAAAAAATATGTCTTAGGACTTCCACTTCCAGAGACATGGAGTAGATGTACTTCTCCCTATTCCTCCTACTAAATCCAACCAAAAACCCTGGACATTATATATAAAGCAAACACAGCCAGCTTACCCAAAAAGCATAGCTAAAGGAATTTCTCTAAATAGAAAAGCAACCATAAAAGAAGGAACCTGGGAACATCAGAAAGGAAGAAAGAGTTCAGTAAGCAAAAATATTTATAATAGGATTTCCTTCTCCTCTTAAATTTTCTAAATTATATTTGACAGTTGAATCAAAAATTGTAACATGGATGCGATTCTAAAAGTAGGTAGAGAAAATATTTAAGGCAATTATGTATATTAAAAACAGGGGAGAATAATTATATATATTATAAACAGGGGAAGGTAAAGAGACATAAAGAGAGCTAAGGTTTCTACACCAGTAGACTGTGATAAATTATGTACCTATATGTAGTACTTAAAGCAACCACTAAAAATGCTGTCCAAAGAGACAGACTCTAAAACACTCCAGATAAGTGAAATTGGAATGCTAAAAAAAAAAGTTCAAGCTATCCACAGGAAGGAAAGAAAAAGAAAATGGAGAAATAAAAAAGAGAAAAACAGAAAACAAATTAAAATGGCAGGCCTAATCCCTGACATATCAATAATCACATTAAATGCAAATGGTCTAAATATGCCAATTAAAAGAGAAACACTTGTAGAGTGGATTAAAAAACATGACCCAATTATATACTGCCCACAACAAACTTACTTCAAATATAAAGATATAGAGAGTAAATTAAGTAAAAGGATAGAAAAACTGTCACAAAAACATTAGTCAAAGGAAAACAGGAGTGGTTATATTAATATCAGATAAAGTAGAATTCAGCACAAATACAATTACCAGAGATAGAGAGAGACATCATATAATGATAAAAGTGTCAATCCACCAAGAAGACATAATCCTAAATGTGTATGTACAAAACAACAAAGTTGCAAAATACGTGCAGCAAAAACTGATAGAACACAATGGAAAAATAGACAAATCCACAATTATAGTTGGGGCCATGAATACCTCTCTCTCTCTCAACACTTAAAAGAACAACTAGAGAGAAAGTCAGCAGGATATAGAAGAATGCAACGATATCATCAACCAACAGGATCTAATAAATATTTATAGAACACTCCACCTAACAATAGCAGAATACACATTCTTTTCAAGAATCCATGGAACATAAACCAAGATAGAGCATATTCTGGGCCATAAAACAAACATCAAGCAATTTAAAAGCATTGAAATAATACAGAGTGTGTTTTCACAGTGGAATCAAACTAGAAATGAATAACAGAATGATAACAGGAACATCTCCAGACATTTAAAAACTGAACAACACATATCTAAATAATCCATGGGTCAAAAAGGAGGTTTCAAGAGAAATAAAAAAATACATTGAAATGAAAGAAACTAACCAAAATCCTTTTTGGTTTCCTAGGCCGCTCAAAGCAGATACCATGAAATGGGTTGGCTTCAAACAATTGGAATTTATTAACTTATAGTTTGAGGCCATGAAAATGTCCAAAAGCATTATCAAGGCGATGCTTTCTTCTTGGAGACTGGCTGACGGTGATTCTTGGCTCCTCTGCCACATGGCAAGGCCCACGGTTGCATCTTCTAGTCTCTTCCTTTTCTTCCAGGTTTTGTTACTTTAAGCTTTCTGCTTCTGTAGCTTTCTCTCTCTCTGTTATTCTCCCTCCCCACCCCCACCCCCTCGCTGTCTCTTGCTCTCTCTCACTCTCACTCTCGCTCTGGCTCTCTCTACTCTCTGTACTCTTCTTGTTTATAAAGGACTCCAGCAGGAGAAGTAAGACCCACCCTGGTCCATCCCTTAACTGAAGTAACCTCATCAAAATATCCTACTTGGGGTTATACCACAGTAATGGATTAGCTTTAAGAACATGATTTTCTGGTGTGCATACGGTTCCAAACCACTACACTCCATGCTCTGGACCCCCAAATATATGTTCTTTCTGTATGCCAAATACATTTCATTCCATCACAATATCCCAAAAGCCTTAAGTTGTTTCAGTAACAATGCTTAGCTCAAAGTCTTATCAAAATTCGTTTTTGGTGTGGTCTGTCCTGAGGCACAATTCCTCTCTATCTGTGGACCTGTAAAACATAGAGAACAAGTTATCTGCTTCCAATATACAAAGGAGGGACAGGCATAGGATAAACATTCCCACTCCCATGGGGACAAATTAGAAGGAAAACAGGGGTCATGGGTCCCAGATAATTCTGAAACCCTGCAGGGAATACTCCATTAGATTTCAAAGTCTTATGTTTTGTCCTCCGGGACTGATGAAGTGGCAGCCCCACCCTTTCCTAGTGCTTGCCCAGTGGCCTTGCTCTCCCTGAACACTGGAGTGACAGTAAGACTTTCCACAATCCCCTGGGAATATACTCCATCTTCTCTGAAGACTGGGCGACAGCACTCTTCCTTAACAACGAGGTGGAAGGACCAACTTCTCCAAGTGCAGGGGCATACTCACCCTTTCCACCCAGGTGGGTGGGCTTGCTCTCTGGGCCCAAAAAGATGTCTTCAGTCCAGATGTCAACTTCCGTAGCCTTGCCCTTGTAGTGATTTTTCCTTCAATGTGTACATTTTCTGTCTCTTTCAGCCCAGGCTGGCAGTGGGTCTATTCATACAGATCACGCAAAAAGCTTGTTGGTTTTGCATGTAGCATGCAGGGGACCAAACCACTGGACCAAAGGACTTTCTTCAAATCCTCCCCAGAAAACTGCCATTTCTACTCCTGACTTGCACTGAAATTGCTGACTGGATTTGTGTTCAGTAAAACCCTCATATGGAGCACTATTGTCTGGGGACTCGCTTTCTGGAAATTCAGAATTTTCCCAGCCTTCAATTTATTTTTTCCTTTTTAATTTTTGCTCAGGAGTTCAGTTCTCAGTTCATCCTTTTACTCTTGGATTTTACTACAAGCTACAAGTAGAAACCAGGCTGCACTTTCCACACTTACCTTGGAAATGTCCTCAGCTAAATATCCAAGCTTGCCACTTTCAGATTCTGCCTTCCATCTGACGTCAGAACTCAATTTTGCCAAGTTCTCTGCCACTTTAAATGAAGGTTGTCTTTCTTCCAGTTTGCAATGATACATTCATTATTTCTGTCCAAGGCCTCATCAGAAATACCTTTCGAGTTCATATGTCTACCAACAGTCCTTTCAAAGCAATCTAACTTTTATCAAAATTTGTGGGACAAAGCTAGATCAGTGCCAAGAGGGATGTTTATTGCACAAACTGCATGTTAGCTCCCACCTCAAGAACTTAGGAAAAGAGGAGCTAAACACATGAAGGGAAGAAGAAGAAAGGATATAATAAAGATTAGAGTAGAAATTAATGAAATTGAAAACTGGAAAACAATATGGAATATCAATGAAACAAACAGCTGGTTCTTCTGAAAAAAAAATCAGTAACATTTACAAACCTCTAGCAAGACTGACAAAGAGAAGGAGAGAAGACACTAATTACCACTATAAAGAATGAAGTGGAATGCTACTACAGACCCTGTGGATATCCAAAGGATAATAATGGAATACCATGAATAATTCTACACTTTAATTTGACAACATAGACAAAATGGACCACTTCCTCAATAAAAACAAATTGCAACAACATGCCCAACATGAAATAGATAATTTGAATAGTTTCTATAATTATTAAAAGTATATCATTCATATATTTGTAACTCCCAAAAAAGAAAGCTCCGGACCCAGATGATTTCTCTGGAGAATTCTGCCAAATGTTTAAAGAAGAATCAACTCCAATTCTACACAATCACTTCAGGAAAACAGAAGAAGAGGGACCACTTCCCAAATCATTTTAGGAAACTAGATTTAACCTGATAAGAAAACCAGACAAAGGTAACATTTGTGTTCATGGATTAGAAGACTCATACATAGTAAAGATACCAATTTTCCCCAAACTGTTATACAGATATAACTCAATTCTTTTTAAACTCCCAGCAAGATTTTTTGCAGATACAGGTCTAGATTATTCAGAAATTTTATATGGAAAGAAAAAGAAACTAGAATAACTAAAACAATTTAGAAAAAGAAGGATAAAATGGGAGGAACGAGTCTGCACAATTTCAAGACATTAAATAGCTACAGTAATAAAGACTGTGGTATTGGTGGAGGGATAGGAAAAAAAAAAAAAAGCCCAACTGATTTCTGGCAAAGGTGCAAAAGCAATTCAGTGGAGAAGGATAGGCTTTTCAACAAACAGTGCTGGAGCAATTGGACATTCATAGGCAAGAAACTGAACCTCAAACTCAGCCTCATGCCTTATATAAAAATTAACTCAAAATGAACCACAGACTTACATGTAAAATGTAACTCTATAAAACTCTTAGAAAGAAACGTAGGATAAAATCTTCAAAATCTAGGTCTAGACAATGAGTTCTTAAACTTGACTTCAAAAGCATGATCCATAAAAGGAAAATTGATAAACACTCTCAAAACTCAATGATAAAAAAGACAAACAATCTAATTAGAACATGGACAAAAGACATAAAGAGATATTTCACTAAACAAGATATCAGATGACAAGTAAGCACATGAAAAGATGTTCAACATAATTAGCCATTAAAGAAATGCAAATCAAAACCACAATGAACTACCACTACATACTTACCAAAATGGCTAAAATAAAAAATAATGACAATAACAAACGCTGGTGAGAATGCAGAGAAATTGAATCATTCATTCATTGCTATTGGAAAAGAGTTTGGCAATTTCTTTAAAAAGTAAACATTTACTACCATATCGTCCAGCAATTGCACTCCTGAGAATTTATCCCAGGAAATGAAGACTTAATTTCATAGCATAACCTGTACATGAAAATTTACATGGGCTTTCATTGTTATTGCACAAAACTGGAAACAACCCAGATGTCCTTCAATGGGTGAATGGTTAAACAAACTGGAACATCCATACTATGAAATTTATTCCATACAATAAAATAAAAAAAGAATGAACTACTGATACATGCAACAACCTGGAAGGATCTCCAGAGAGTTATGCTGAATGAAAAAAGACGATCCCAAATGGTTTCATACTACATGATTCCCCCGATATAACATTCTTGAACTGCCCAAACTATAGAGATGGAGAATAGATTAGTAGTAGGTAAAAAGTATTCCAAATAAGTAGGTAAAGTTCCAAGTAAGAGTAGGTTAAGAAGGAAGTAAGGATGAAAGGGAAGTGGATGTGGCTATAAAAGGGCAATTTGAGGGATCCGTGTGTTGATGGAAATACTCTGTATTTTATCTATATTAATGTCAATATCCTTGTGGTAGTATTGTATTATTGTTTCGCAAGATATTACCATTGGAGAAAATTAGGTAAAAGATACCTGGGATTCCTCTGTATTATTTCTTGTAATTGCATGTGAATAAACAGTTATCTCAAATTAAAAAAGTTTAATCAAAACTGGACATCCTCTAGCTGAAAAAGTGCAGGTCACACAGAAAACAAGTGGTAGAGACTGTTGAAACACAGCCTCTAAGCTCTGTCTCAACCCTATGCTGTGGTGCTTCTCAACTTATCTATTTAAACTTCTTCTACATCTTTCCTTTTCCTACCTTTCTCCCCTCTTTCTTTTCCCTTCTCTTCTTTTTTTTTTTTTTTCTTTAGGGTTTTCCAGTTAAAGCCAGAAAACCTGCTAGACAAATTCTAAAAGAGCTGTAATACTCCCTTCTCTTCTTTCCTCCTCCATTCCCTTCCTGAACACTGAAGCTGTTAGGAAAGGCTGAACTCGGTAGGCATCTGAACCTCACTAAGGTGGCTATGGTGGCCAAGGGCAGGGGCAAGCAGGACCTGTGATGCCCCAGAATGGGATATTAGAGCCTGAGGAGGTGAGGAGGGTATCCATGTGGGGCGGGGGGCGGGATCCAACAAGGAACCTCAGAGGCTGAGTGGAGTGAGGAGAGCATCTGTGCAGGGGAGGGGACAACAGTGGAGATAAGATATTGGTTATATGTGGTGGATTGATCAAATAAGTAACCAGAAAGCCAAGTTTTCACTGTTGGAGAATGGACTTACAAATATGGAAAAGGCAAAACAAGAATGACCCTGTGATGCTGGACTGGAATGGGAGACATGAGTATCTTTCCATATATATATACAGAGAGAGAGATTTAGAAAAAAGTAAAGACATAACTGCGTGAATGTAGGCTGCATATGTATATATGTGTGCATGTATGTACATACATATATTCCTTAGCTCTGCCCACTGAGAAGGCCTGGAAGCAGGGATGCTCGAGTAGCAGTGAGCACATTTAGTTCTCAGTATGTGGCTTAAAAGTATTATTTTCCACTAAAAGGAATCATGGCTCCTTGGAGAAATCAATGATTTCATGGCTAGCAGGGAAAGTACAAGATGAGCCTGGAATATCTTCTTTTTTTTTTTTATCTTCATTTTATTGAGATATATTCACATACCACAAAGTCATACAAAACAAATCGTACTTTCGATTGTTTACAGTACCATTACATAGTTGTAGATTCATCACCTAAATCAATCCCTGACACTTCATTAGCACACACACAAAAATAACAAGAATAATAATTAGAGTGAAAAAGAGCAATTGAAGTAAAAAAGAACACTGGGTACCTTTGTCTGTTTGTTTCCTTCCCCTATTTTTCTACTCATCCATCCATCAACTAGACAAAGTGGAGTGTGGTCCTTATGGCTTTCCCAATCCCATTGTCACCCCCTCATAAGCTACATTTTTATACAACTGTTTTCGAGATTCATGGGTTCTGGGTTGTAGTTTGATAGTTTCAGGTATCCACCAACAGCTACCCCAATTCTTTAGAACCTAAAAAGGGTTGTCTAAAGTGTGCATAAGAATGCCCACCAGAGTGTCCTCTCGGCTCCTTTTGGAATCTCTCTGCCACTGAAGCTTATTTCATTTCCTTTCACATCCCCCTTTTGGTCAAGAAGATGTTCTCCGTCCCACGATGCCGGGTCTACATTCCTCCCCAGGAGTCATATTCCACGTTGCCAGGGAGATTCACTCCCCTGGGTGCCTGATCCCACGTAGGGGGGTGGGCAGTGATTTCACCTTTCAAGTTGGCTTAGCCAGAGAGAGAGGGCCACATCTGAGCAACAAAGAGGCACTCGGGAGGAGGCTCTTAGGCACAACCATAGGGAGGCCTAGCCCCTCCTTTGCAGCAACCATCTTCCCAAGGGTAAAACTTATGGTAGAGGGCTCAACCCATCAAACCACCAGTCCCCTATGTCTGTGGTCATGTTAGCAACCATGGAGGTGGGGTAGGCGAATACCCCTGCATGGAATATCTTCTTTATATCAGAAAGCAAGGAAATGTTCAAAGAATGATAGGAACACGTCAAAAGGGACATGGAACAAACTAAAGGGGCTCCCACTGTCCAAATCTGGGATGAGTTAAACATATAAACAAATAATGATAGTAATGGATTATAAGCAATTGAATAAAGAAACCATGAATCCATTCCAATTTAGATTAATGAATTAATAAATTGAAAGTTTGATGACAAATAGCAAATTTACTTATTAATTACATAGGAAAAAAGAAGAACTTTAAAGTGAAGAAAACTGGCAGACATTACTTTAATGAAGTGATCAAAGAAAACATCATCAGTAACAGGATAAATTGAAATCATGCACCACCTGATAAGATGCAATGAGAAGCGCCTAACATCACTTCTTTGATTTCCCTGCCAAAGATGCATAACCTGTATCTAATCATGAGGAAACGTTAGGCAAACCCAAATTGAGGGACATGTAACAAAATAACTGACCCATAATCTTCAAAAGAGTCTAGGAAAGGCTGAGAAACTGTTTCAGAGGAAAAGAGACTAAAGAGAAATGACTGCTAAACACAACTCATGATTCTGAAATGGATCCTTTTGCTGAAAAAGATTAATGGGACATTTGGCACAATTTGAATGAAGTTTAGGGATTAGATGGTAATAATACATCAATTTAATTTCCTGATTTTTATAGTTATATTCTGATTATATAGGAGACTGTTCATGTTTATAGGAAATATATACCAAAGAACCAGGGGGTAATGGCACCTCAATTCAGCAATTTACTTAGAAATAGTTTAGGGAGAAAAGTTCTTTGTAAGGTCCTTATAATTTTTCTCTAAATTTGAGGCTATTTCAAATTAAAAAAAAAAAAAAGAAAGTGAGAGAGAAAGAAAAAAATATTTGCCACCTGGTTAACTCCCAGGTATATAAAATTTAATTTATCTCAAATAGACATGACCACCCTTTGAATATGCCCCTTTTTTGACTCTCAATTTTGATTGACGGTGTTTTTATCTAGCCATTCACCAAAGCTAGGAACCTTGGAATCATTCTGAACTTCTCCTTCTCTCTTACTCAGATATCTAAGCTTCATCTCTTCTGTCTCAGAAATATCTCCTGTTTTAACCCCATGGCCACTGCCTTAACCTCTCTCCTTGTCCTTAACTAGTCTCTCTGCAACCTGCCCATCTCTACCGTCTTGCTGCCAATTGTCTTACTAAGAGTGAACTCTTTTATGTCACCCTCCTGCCTAGAGACATCATTTGATGTCTGAGTGATTTTATTTCTCTGCATCCTCTCCAGCATTTGGTGCTGTCATTATTTTTTATTTTAGCCATTCTGGTAGTTCATTGTGGTTTTAATTTGCAATTCTCTAATGGTTTATTATGTTGAACATCTTCTTATGTGCTTATTTACCAACTGTTTAGGATGACACCCAGCATCAGTAGAGTAGCTTTCAAGGGGCACCAACCTGATGTCCCTAAGAGAAATGTGGACAAATATTGGAAAGCAGTTAAGTAAGGATCCAGAAGTGACTCACTCTTGGAATACTTTTGAGTTCCACGGGCATAATCTGGAGCACTAATTTTCATTTGATCTCTGGTTATTCCTTTTTCAGAGGAAAGTTCCAGGGAGGACAGTGCTTTGCAAGTTTATCTTCTTTGGGAAGGTGGTTATGATAAATGGTTGTCCTGGACTGCATATTTTGTCTGATTAGATTTGGTTAGTTGTGGTCAAGTGGAATGTGAGATTTTTCTTAACTTTGGTGCTGTCTGATTCCATATTTGTTCCAGGTCTGCAAGCCTTTGGACAGAGAGCAAGCAAACCAAGAAGCACTATCACTCTTTATATATGATTATCCCTATCCAGTAAGACAGCAAACGTATTTCTATTACAATAATTAAAAAGACTTTTGGTTGGGAGAGTACACATCAAAATTTGACCCATGTAGAAATGAGCAACAGGATTTGTGTGATTCCACCAATGCTGTATGATGCTTGTTTTTATGAATTTTGGTTTTTATTTCTGGATTTTAACTAGGTTCTCTCAAAACACGTTTTTAGTGTATTTTAGAATTAAGCACAACAAGCAGACAAAGATGAAGAAACAGCAAAAGAGTCCCTGGGAGCATTCGTAGTTCTGTTTCTTCCCATCAGAAATTAGAACTCATAAAAGTCTGTACCACAGGGATGGCAAACAGATGCCAGACACATGTGGTTCCCTTTAGGAAGGATCTTCTGTGGGGTGTTCTCCAAGCTTCTGACAGTCCTCATTGTGTGTCCAATTCCTCGATCCCTTAGATTAAAGCCTGCTTCCTTGGAGCCTTAGGGCAGCAGGAAATTTGGAGGGGAAATGAAAGAGAGAGGGGCATGGGAGGGTGAGGCTTCTCCTGTGTTATGAAGGAAGCAGCACTAAATCCTAAGTCAATTGCCCTGCCTACCTATAGAGAAAGCCACAACTTCCAACTCAAATTCTGGTGATAGTCAAAGTTACTGTCTTAGTTTGCCAGGCCTGCTGTAGCAAATTACCACAGACTCGGATTAAATAACAGGAGTTTATTTACATCCAGTTAAGTCCAAAATCAAGGTGTCACTAAGGCCATACTTTCTCTGAAGTCTGTAGCTTTCTGGTGGTGGCTTGCTGGCAATCCATAACTCAACCTCTGTCCTCACTCATGTGGCTCTCTCTCTCCCCATCCATTTCCTCCTGTGTCCAAATTTCCTATGCTTAAAATGACTCCAATGATATTGGATTAAGGGCCACCCTGATTCAATTTATCCTCATCTTAACTAATAGGACCTTTGAAGATCCTATTTACAAATGAGTGTACATCCCAGGGCTGGGAATTAGGACTTGAACATGTCTTTGTGGGAAAATGATTCAACCCACAACAATAAACTCTATCTCCTCATTTTAATGTTGTCTATTGGATATAGTTAGAGAAGTGAAAAATCTCAATTTCCTGAAATTCTAGAAAAAAGATTTTGTAAAGTTTATTGTATTATTAGGGAAGATGGTAGAAATATCCAACCATGTTTAAGATGGGACACTCTGTATAGATCTTTTGGTGACAAGTGGATCTAGTGAGTTTCCAAAAGTTTAGCTCAAATAAATATAAGCCTTGCCTTGTCAAATAATTCTTTAAAATTACCCTGGAAATTTGTATTGCAGGTGACCTCTAGATATTTCTGACTATAAGCACACAGTAGGACTCTTTTTACCTGGTGATATTGGGTAAATAGCATGCAGCTGACTCATTAGGTTTTTCCTCATTTACTTTATGTAGTCACTGGTTCTGACATGCCATCACATGTACAATGCACCAATTTTTTAAGGGAAAAAAAAAACTCACTACATTTAATATATGTTTTGATTGTATGATACATCCAGAGTTTAGAACTGTTGTAAAGTGGTAGAGAGGAGAAGGGTGAGTGCATCTTAAAATTAGGGTAGTAAGATGAACACTTGGAGAGATACTTGTTCTTACCAAATTGGTTCCACTAAAAATGGCATTTATTTTAAGGACATGGAAAGGTCTCATTGAACCCAATGACAGGGAGTGCAGAAGGACCACACAAGACACAAAAACCAGGCAGTCACCCCACAGCCACTAATGCTGGTGTTGTCTTCTCTCTATGTCTTCAGTTCATCTTTCTGCAGCCCTTTTAATTCATGACGCTTAACTTTTGCTACCCATAATTTTAGCTTTGACTTTTCCTGGTTCTGAACTTGGGCCCAATTTGACTGTTTTCCACTGCTAATGGACTTATTCTTAAAATGTTCCAATTGCAAAATCCAATAGAAGGAATCTGATGGGCTCGGCTTGGGTCAGCTCTTCACTCTTGCCTAATCAGCCTAGGAGTTTGGGTCGTTTAATATAAACATGGGCATATAGGCTCACTTCATCAGGCTATAGGTAGGGCTAGAGTTTTTTAATACAGGATGGGAGACAATGATGGTCAATGCATGAAAATCATGGTTGGGTGGGGAATTTTTCAAATCCACAGATTTTGTAGCTAAGTGAAGGGTGGTCACAAGCACCTTGGCTTACATGTGAAAATGACAAATACCGTTATGCTTACTGATCACCAAAATTGGGCCTATTGTTTTAAGTTATAAGACTCTACTCTATACTCAAGTAGCTTATAAACAGATACTCTGCCATGGAAAATGTCAGATTTAAAGCTACAGAGCATTGCTTTTATATAATATACATTTTGTGTCACTCTTTTTATTTAGGGTTTTTATTTAATATAATACATAAAGTAAAACACAGATTTTCTTACACTGCTTATGAAAGTGCTGATTGTCAGAATCCTATTAGAAAGCAATTTTGAAATGTATTTCAAGAACCTTAATATTCCCAAAACTTCATTTTGAATTTAGTTTGAGACTTATTTGAGCAGGTTACATAGTTGGTGTTCAATGAAAGCTTGTTGAGAGATTGGTTTACATTTTATTTGCTTTTTAATGTCATGTTCTTTCATGCTTTTCTATTTAACCTGCCATACTGTGTTATGTTTGAATGACTAAGAACCATCTTTGTGAAAGCTGGTTAAAATATGTTCATACAATTTGTACAACTGAACATAGATTTCATGAAAATGGAGCTTTGTGTTCAAGTTGGCTTGTGAATACAAGTTTATGATGTTAGCTTTAGAATGTGATGACTGAAGGCAAATTTAGGGAAAGGACACTGATGAGAGGTTGAGGTTTTATTATGTGCACTCTTTAAAATTTCATCGTCCCAGAATTTTCTTGGTCTGGCTCAACTCACCTTCATCTCTAGCCAGAACTCATCACTTTACCTAATGCACAAGGGGAGAGTATCTTTCCTTTAACACTGACCCTTTGTCAGCAAAGAGAGAAAGCTATGTGGTATGATATGTCTTTAATATGACGTGTAGGCTTAAAAACTCCACCCCTTTCCCCCTTTATGCTTTCACATGTTTTATGGTATTCTGACTCAGCCAAGCTCTTCCTATAGAATTTTAATTTACAAAGTCTTCCAAGAGTGAGATCATATGTTGGTCTTTCAGGGGCTAATAGGATGGGAGACCTCATAACCTAATCCTGGGTATCATTTTATAGAATTGAATGAAGATGGTCCCTGATCTTGGAAATAATTTGTCATCTCACATTCTCCTTGCACACACCAAGATGCAGCTCATTCCTCGTTTACTTTAGGATTGTTGTTCCCAAGGCAGCAGTGGGATTGGTAAATACCAAGATTCTGCTTCCTTGCTGTGGACAAGTTCAGGTAGACTGCCATCTTTACCTGTCGTTTGTCAGCAATTAGACAAAACTATACTGAAATCTCCATACTTCAAGAGTATGCAGATGTATATGCATAGTAGTAGCATTTTTATTTGACATGTTGGAATTTAGACATTTTTAACACAATGTGGAAATTCATCACTGAATTTAAAAATTCAGCATTTGACTGTGAAATTACTTAAAATAACTTGAGAATTCAGTATTAACTGAACTTGGATTTTTGTTAGGTTTCTGAGATTCCAAAGACATCTTTACCAACATCTGTCATGAGAGGTGCCAGCTGTATTTGGCAGATTTGTATGATCCATAATAAGGAATATTTTACTACAGGCTGCTGCAGATCGTGTACGTGCCGCTTTCTCTTATTCCCATACTTGGATACTACAAAAAGCAAGTTAGATTGAGTTTTGCTATGGAGGAGAATCTGGGAGGAGGGGGAAGGAAAAGGGGACAATAAATTTGTGTTTTGGTTTTGAAACAAACGTTCTAGATAGGCTCCTGACAAAAATTAGCATAACGTTGAATTTTTGGCTCCTGCCAAAAATTAGCATAAAGTTGAATTAGTTCAATTGATATTCAGGTTAACATATAATTCTAACTCATTTTTCAGGGTTTCCTACTATAATTAGCATTTTCTAGGAATTGATGATACATTGACAAGATGACTCTTCCGGTTTCCAGTTAGTTCTAGACCTTAGTACCCAAAGGCCTTTTCTCCCAAGGCTAAGGGGTAATTGTAGACTCATCTCCTCATTCCGCACTCCTAAGGATTTCAGCAAGCCTTGACCCTGTGTCCCTTTGTCCATGAGCTCCCACAGAGCACAGATGGATCGGGCTCCTGGCTCACAATGTTTACTTCTAGCCTGCCAGGATGGAAGGGAAACTTCCTATGATCCTATCTGTTTTTATAGTCCTACATTCAACAACAAAGGGGAAATTTCACCCTGACCCTGGATCTCATTCCTTCCTGGTAGTGAGAAATCTGTTGGCGTACTTTCAAGCCATGAAGAGCCTGTATTCCTAAAATCTTATGATAGTGGAAGGTATAGAAGGTGATAACAGAAGTTTCTCTGTGATTAACTCTGGGGCATTGAGGCAGATTAGGAACTGCTCTAATTGTCATTGTTGTTCAGGAAAAATAAGAGATATCCAGAGCTAGTGCACCCACACATGTAAAGGACCCTCAACCCTGTGTTGTGCATTGAGGGTTACATGGAAAATCAGAGTTTTTCAAAAATCAGTATCCCATATTTATCAATTTTATTCAAGTAAATGCTCTGGAGAAGGTAAAAGTCTTCATTCTTTCTGCTAAAGGTGAGGTGTCTCAGGTTTTCCTTTGTGGGAGATCCAAGAGGAGACAGAAGTGCCAATGTTCGACCTTGACGAATTTAACATCTATACTTAAGGTCATTACTCTGTCACGATGCAGAGTCTTAACAGAGAATATTGGATTTTATATTATCTGCTTAGCAAGTCAAAGAAATCATTAAAACCAAATAAAGATCTACTAACATATAATGGTACAGGTTTCTAAAAAATGGCCATTTTATTTGATTAATTTTATCCATTGTTCTTGCATAGGATTTTACATGTGGATAGGAAAACATCTTTTTGCATACAAAACAGTGCTTATTCTCCAGAAATTTTTTAATTAATGCTTTTCTGAGTACTATATTTAGCAGAGGAGAGCTCAACAAAGTTATACAAAACATTTCTTTAACTTGCAATTGGCTCTGATTACATTTACAATGCCTACTTACTCTTCAATTAAATGCATTGAATACTGTTGTTTCAATGGCCCTTGCTGTGTCAAACTGTTATTTCTGACATTTCAATATAAGCATGAGGTCAAGAAGAATAGAAAACACCAAATAAATTTCTCAACAGGAATTCCTCCTACATGTTCAAACTTCTGATTTCCAGGATGAAAACAAACAAACAAATGAAAAAAACACCTTCAAGGCAGATACATTTGTTTGAATTCTTCTCTCATTGCCTTTACAGCTTTTAGAACACTAAATGAACAGTATTCTTAACCATATTGGATAGTTTGTATAGTAGATGCTGACTGTAAATCCTCTTAGCTTGTATGTAAAGAATAATCTTGAAACAAAATATATTTGAATTCTTGAAACTCTACATTCTTTGAATCCTTCCTTATATAATTCTCCTACAGGAAAATAAACCACTATGACTTCTCATTTCCACAGCTCTCACTTTCTGGTGGTTCCTAAACTTTGGTGTCCAAATATTTTTTAAAATGTTTAATCGTTGTAATGTATTAAACAATGTGGAGCAGTCTGACATTGTTTGTCTTTGTGTGGTTGAAAAAAATGCAAAAATAAATTGTTTGCACAGTGTGGAAAATGGAGGTTGGGATTAAATTGACCTAAGGTTAATGATAGGATGAAGATCAACTGTCAAGTAGCAAGAAAATGCTATAGCCTTGGCAATAATTAATGTTGAACAATGACAGGAGTTCAGATTATTGTAATGAGAGATGATACGCTGTTCTGACTGTCCAGAGGTCTGTGTTACTTGGTGTCTTATGGTTTGGGGTAAATAGGGAGGACTTCCTAGTAAAAACAATGTAACTGGACACAATGAGCCTGCAGTGACCCAAGGTTCATGGGAGAAATTGTTAGTATGTATAAAGAATTTGTAAAATATGTTGCAACCAATGTTTTACATAATTTGGTGCCTGAATAGGAAAGAAAAAAAAAGGAAAGGAGGTATTTATCTAACTGTATAGAACAGAACAAGATACAGTTTCCTGGATTCCAGATGTTGGCCGTTATCCTATAATTCTAACACATCTTTTCTTGAATCCTTCATTTTCTGAATGGCACCATTCTTCCCATAATATATCATCCATTGTCCTTGCTCTGATAATATATTACATAAATATATCATGAAAGCAACAGATGAATTAGAATAATACATTAACAGAACAAAGATTCTCGTGGTCATGTTTTTCCTGAAAGATGGCTCCACCTTGGGTGGAATTGGTCCAGAGGCAGAGTCAGGTAGACAAGACAAAGGTGAGTCCGTGTTACATCTCTTTTGCACCAAACATTTGGCTCTGCTGTAGTATAATGCACATTCTTTGTTTTTATTGGACCATTGGGTCTTCACCAAAATCCTTGGATACTCAGTTTCATTTCTGAAAAAGAAACAACATGGAATGAAAGTCTTCTCTGAGAGAGAATTCTTCTTGTCTCATACTACATTGTTTCTGGGCGGGCAAGTTCATCTGGAAGTGCAACTCTAAGTGCCACTGGTCAGGGTGGCGTCTGCACCGTTTGCTGACACAGAATGGCAGCTGCATTTGTTTTCCATGCCACCCTGTTACAAGCATTGTTTTCCCCTCAACACTTTTCAAGTCCTTTAACCCAGGACAGGAGGGGCTTTCAAAATCAAGCATTCGATCTATAAGTACATAGAACAAGTTCTAAAGATGTTCAGTATTTCCAGGGGAAAACAAAACAAAACAAAAAGATGAAGAGAGAAAACTGGCACACTTATTATAAGTCAGCATATGTTAGTTCTCACAGGATGAGGCCAAAGGAAAGGCAGGCAGGCAGGAGCAAACATGGAGTATTACAGTGCTCTCTTAATGGACTTTCAGATGACTGATTTTTTTTTTTTTTTTTTTTTTTAATGGCTTTTCTATCCTAATCTTCATTCTCTAGAAAATTACTTTAGGAATTCAGGGTGTGGGGAGAGTTGGACATGCAGGGCCTTGAGATCCCCTGTGGGTATGTTTCCATACTCACCTGCAGATAGGGCTGGGGTCAGTGCCTTGGTCAGTGTCGGGATTTTAATGACAAAACCCCAATCACATTATGACCATCACTGTGCAGAAATCGGATTTCTTGTTCACCCTTGGCAGCTACTAAGTCTGACCTGTGATAAGTCTAAGGGAAGGAAAAGAATATTTATAATCAACTCAAAGGCAAGCTGGCTAGAAGCTGCAATTGATAAAAAGAATTCCATTAATCATGATGTGGGGGAGGAGAGGGTGATATTTTCTAGATAGTGGCCTCTTAATGTTTGAACGGGAGCCTGAGGAAAAGGATTATTCATTTAAATTCTTTCCCTTTCAGGGTCGTCTTGGCAGTGAATTTATTCCACCCTTCCCTTCCTCATATTCACCCCCCTCTCCAGGAAAAACAATTATCACCTCTGTGTAAGAGCCTTCAGCAGCAGCCAACACCTTGAGAAAATAGCCCCATTTTAGAGAAAGGCATCCCACAGGGGGTTTCCTTTGACACTAGAAGAATGGATGTGGGAGTGTCCAAAGGAAGGAGAGTATATAGTTGTTAAAGTGATTTTACAGTAATTGTCACGACTACTTGTCACATGACTTTTTCCTTGACACTTAGTATGAGATGCTTCCTAACTAGCTCACCATTTTCTAAATTGTGGTGCTTATCCCTTATTAATAGATTGCCAGGTATCCCAGGAGAGGGAGATAGAGGTAGAGAAGAAATGCTGTTTTCCTGCCACTTCTAATTTCTTGCCTCCAAGTTTGTTACAGAGGAAAATACACATGCTCTATATGCCTGAAAAGAAAATAACTTGGAGCGAGATTCATTACAAAATGGTAAAAACCTGAAATAGAAGACACAGGGACAGGCTCATAAGAAGAGATAATTATCTCACAAATGAACTTGAGTCCCATTGTGAGTGTATTTATGGGCGACCTTGCCACTCTCACTTAGCACTGGATTATATGAGAAATAATTGAGTGCCAGTTTTTACATTTCACCAGAATAGATTCAGTCCACACGAGGGCACTGATATATCCAGTCCCCGAAGTCCCATAAATTAATTCATTGATTTTAAACATTTCATAAAAGGCACCCATCAAAAAACTAGAAGCCTATATCCATCAATTAAAAATTAAACAATCAAGGCAATACTAGCCACACACACACACACACACACACAAACTCATCCATGCCATCCATTATCATGAACAAGCTGGACGACAGGAGACCAAGGAAAGACAAATAACTTACATCAGGTCTGCAAGTAAAATACATTTATCAGCCCATTTAATAAATGTGTTTTTTTTGACATTTAGGAGCCTATTTCTATGTGGTTCTGTACCAAAGAGATTTACACATACATAATCTGTGCACTCTCAGAGCTTATGGTCTAAGAACGACAACTGAGCACAGTTCGCTGAGGGCTTCCCAGCATGCTGTAACAAGAGGGAAGTTTTAAAAAATACAAAATAAATCAACATGGATGTCTTTGGGGGTTTTCTTAGATCATGATCTGAATTGGGAAGACAGATCATTTAGGAGGTGATTGCTCACATAAGAATCTGCAGTGACTCTCAGATGTCACTGAGGGAAGTGCAAATTGTTTCCAAATTCCTGGGGCAATTTGGCAATGCATATTTAAAGCCTTGAAATTTATCATTCCCTTTAGCCCAGTAATGTTACTTATATGAATTTATTTTAAAGAAATAGGCATGGATTTTGCAAAGATTTTGCAACAAGAATATTCATTTCAGCATTGTTCGCAATAGTCCAAGTTTGTAAACAGTCTAAATGTTTAAGGATTATTTAATCTTATTTAATAATCTAAGGATTATTTCTGTCTATTATGGAACACCCAGACAGTGGAAGAGTATGCAAGTTCCTAACAAAATAATGAAGAATCGCTAGTGACATGGGGAGATGGAAGATACATATTGCAGAACAGTATTACTCCATCATTCCTTGATGAAAAAAACACTTGCACACACAAGCACACATACACCCTCTAATTTCTACATGCATATATAGCACCAGTCTACAAGGAAACACACGCAAATTTTAATAATGATTATCTACATGTGATGAAATAGTGGATGGCTTTCTTTTCCTTTTTCTTTTTGGTATTATCTTCATTTCCTAAGTTGAACCATTAGAGACTAATAAAAATGCACAGCGGTAGGTGAAAACCATTTTCAGTAGGGCTGGGAAGGAGAGTGGCAAAGAAACAAAGTAGAGAAGTGGGTAGAAGCTAGAAGAGCCTCAAATGCTAAGCTAAGGAACAAGACACTGTCTCCATGTATCATGCATTTCATTGGAATTACACAAAGTTGATCAAGTGCAATAAGAAATATTGACAGTTTCACTTATGTTAAAAATTGGAGATAATTTGAATCTTCCCCAATTAAAAAAATTCATCAGGAACCACCTACCATTAGAGCTGGTGGATTGAGAGTTGGCTCTGTGGCCACATGGCAGCACCACGTCAGCTGACAGCAGCCTTTGTCAATGCCTGGTGATCCACAGTCGTTTATGTGTGTGGAAATGTCTGTGAGCAAACTGATGGCTTCTCCTCTGTTATTTTCACATTCACTGTTATTATAATTTAAAATCTTTTTTATATTCTACCTGTAATCCTGGAACAAGGTCACCCAAGAGTTTATTAAGTGGTAGAGCTGTAAAACTCTCATGAAACTTGGGGACTTTGGAACAGAAGTTAGATGTGCTTAATCTCTATTGAGAAGGCCAAACGACCACCCCGATACTCTTGTGCTGTTAATTTAGGAGAGAGCACTTTGACATATTAGAAAAACATAAGGAAAATAAAAAGCAGTCCTAAAGCAAATATACATTACAAGTTTGCAGATTTATGCATTCCAAGATTGCATTCGCCCTCCCTCCCACGCACTTTATACTCAGTCCTGTGGGAAAAGCAGGCTTGAATTATGTAAGTTTTGAATTATATGAGGTCTCCAGGAATGCATTCTTTGCATAAAATGCAACCATCTTGTACAGCAGGGATGGGGTATAGTTGGGGTGGTAGAATGGAGCTAAGAAAGGATTTTGAGGAGCAGGTGACTTGAATGCAGTGTTCTGGAAGCCCCACCAGGTCATATGGGAAGGAAAAGAAGATAGGGCCTGGAAGGAATTAAAGCTGCTCACACAAGCAATGGGGGGAAGGGATTTACATGGATCATATGGCTTAACTTGTACAACGTGTGAAGCGTTATTCCTTCTTGATGGTAAGAAAAAAATAATCCAAGTCCCCAAAGATGCATACATGGAAAGACCCCTTAATTTATTCATCGATCTGTTTTTATTTTCCATTCTTTTGGTTGTTCCAAAATGAACATTTTTATTATGAAAATAATGCATGTTTTTTTCTTTAAAAGAAGTTCATGTAATGAGGAAGTGTTTAAAATAGAAAGTGGAAGTCTGCCATTCAACAACCTCCCCTCTCCAGACACAGTCAAATTCTGCTCCTCAGAGATAACTACTATTAGCCATTTGATTAAGAACTTCCAGACAATTTTACACTTATCAATGGATCATAAACGGATCATTCTATACCTCCTGTTCTGTAACTTGCTTTCGCCCATCTGATCATATGTTGTAGATACTGAGCCATGAATCACCTGATCCTTTTGAAATAGCTGTGTGGTGCCTCACCTTCAAACAGTCCTCTGTTACTGTGGCACTTGTCTTCTTTCCTTTCTTTCTTTTTTTTTTTTTTTTTTCGTTTGCCACCCAGCCAGCCTCTATTCCTTGTTCTTGATCAGTACCTTGGTTTCCTTGTATTTAGCCCTGTTGGGATAGTAAATTCAGTGCCCACCTCTCACTAAGGCACCAATCTTTCCTCTCCCTGCCCTGGCTACAGCCAGAATTCAGCACATCAGATGCTCTCTGCTGGGACTTGAATCCTGAGTGAGTGACACAAGGAAAAACATTGGAATGAGCTATAAGAGTTCCCTAATCCCAGGCAGGAAGGTCCTGATTAAACCATTCCTGCTACTTGTTATTGGCTGTGGTTCCTGCTTCCCCGGAACCACCTGGGTTCCTGTTGGTTAACAAAAGGGCACCTCAGGCCTCTGTTGATCTGTGTGCTTCTGAGAGCTTCTCATAAGTTGGCCAAAGCTGACTTCTGTTGTTGCAACCCAGGAACCCTAACTTGTGCATGTCATAGCACACTCAGAAATGTATATGAAAATAGTATTTTTATGGCACACCGGGATAAACTGAGGGTGCTGCTCCCACCGCCCTAGATCCCCTCTAGCTGCCCCAAGACTGAAGGGATGATCTCAGCACACCTGCACCCCATTTTCAGATTGGACAAAGCACACCACGTGGGGAGCTCTGGCCCAATTTATATACCTGTTGATATATGTTTAGAGTGTTTCCAATTTTTCACCTTTAGAAACTATGCTATATGAGGTGCTCTAGAATGTTCCTTCAATTCTAAATTAACAGTGCATTTAAACTATCTCCCAACCTTCTGTTAGGTCTAGGCAAATATTTGCTTCATCTGCCATAACACAGGATGCCAAAATCGCTTTGTTCTGCTCCATGGAAAGGGGCAGGCTACCTTACACGGAGAACTCAAGCTGCAAGGTGGCTGTTGGTTTACATATCAAGATTCCTCATTTTGTCTGGAAGCTATGAGTATCTGTCAGATTATCCCAAGCTACTGTGTCCTGCCCCAGTTGAGAGGCCTTTCTAGAATGACTGCAGAGAATAAAGGCATCAGGTAACATTTATCAAGGGCTCATTACACATGGCACTGTTCCCTGCTAGGTGCTGCATCTGTAATGCTTCATTTGATTCTCACATCGTCCCTTTGAGGAAGGCACTAGTAATATCAGTCCCAGTTTACATATTAAGAAACTGAGATTAGAGAAATTAACTTTCCCAAGGTTACCTGGTTAGTTAGTAGAGTAGCTAGAAATTGAACCCAGAACAGTCTTATTCCACAGGCTTCAGGAACAAGTATGTGGAAGACAACGTACCGTTAGTTTAGCATTTTAGGAAAAATTACAGAGACTATGTATCATTCAGACCTCCAATATTGGTATCTGCTTGTTTTGTTTTTTCAATTAAAATGTAATTGTTGTTATAAAAATACAGCAAATTCATTATTTAAGAAACAGAGGAAAAACACAGCTAAGTATTAACAAAAATAAAAAAGGAAAAGGAAAAGAAATATGTAATGAGTGATTCCATTGTCCCAAGATAACCACTCTTAATATTTTGACATATTTCTTTCCTGTCTTTTGTATTAGATATGTTAATATTTGTTTAATAGATTTAGGACATACCATGCATGTCATTTTATATCTTATTTTTATTGTGGAAAATTTTAGTGTAAACATTTTACCGTATTGTTAAATAATTTTCAAATGCAAGATTTTAAGTAACTATGTAATATCTGTTGACTCAAATATACTATCATTTATCTAATCAGTTCTATCGTGTTGGCATTTAGATCAACACAGGTCTTTTGCAGAAATAGCTGGGATGAACATTCTTGAACCTTCAATCCTGATTTTCTTGGGACTCCTATGAACTCAGAGAATCCTGGATACCTGTGACTGTACCAGTATACACCATGTTGACAGCACTGAGTGGGGTAGACATTCCCCTGCAGGCCCATTCCCCTCCCTCTCTGGTGGACATAGAAGATTTGATGAAATGAATTGGATCACAGAACAAATAGATGTTCACATTTAAATACTGGGTGTGGCCTCCCTTGCATTTTCATTGCTACTGATCTTCAACTGATGGTGAAACTGGTTATATAAAGGGGGTCTCAGGAACATACAGGCCATACATGAATCCAAAAATGCATCAAGTGTGAATATAGTTCACAATAAATTGATGCCACATTTTAATGTTTCCTTTCTTTTTCTACTTTGGTCCATATTAAATCTTAAAAAATTTTTCACCACCATCATCATCATTACTATCAACACCATTGCAGAATGTACTCTCATGTAACTAATCTGACATATTCTAATTTGGAAATAAAAATACATTTAAACTATGTTTTGGAATAATTTTGATCCATTGGTACAAAAGTCCAAGAAATAAGGCATAATTTTAAAAAAATCAATTGCAGTGCTAAAGTTGAATGCTTTTTTAGATCAAGACTGGAAAGAAAATATTCTGTCTCTATAACTAGACTGTGAGCTCCTGGAAGGCAGGGCCTGTCCTTGTCAACTTTGTCTTTCTAAGACCTAGCAAGGGCCTGGAAATGAAGTAAGTATTCAATAAATAATTGTTGAATGAATCTGATCATCATTTTCAGTTTATTGTGGTGCAAAGTAACACTCTGTCACTTGCCACTCTGACAAGTTATTTCACTTCTCTTGCGCTTCAGTTGCCTTACCTACAAAAATGGGAATAAGATACATGCTTTCTAGGTTTTTCAAGAATTGAACCAGGATTATACAAAATATACAGGGATTTTATGATACAATTTGTATATGTCAAGAATATAGCTCACAATCAATTAACAACACATTTTTAATTCACTTTCTTTTTCTACCTTGCTCTGTATTAATTCTTGGAACTTTATCATCATCAACCATCATCCTCATAGCATATTGTTCTCTCATGTAAGCAATCTGACGTACCCTATTTTTGAAGAAGAGACATTTAAATTACATTTTGGAAAAATCTGTGATCCTCAGTTAAAGTTTCCGAGAAACATGGCAGAGTTTTTCAAAATCATCATTATTATTTTACTGTCTTAAGAACTCAAAGCCCCTGAATCTTTATTTGTGATTAAAAATGGTATCATTTTCCAGACTAATCATCATATCGTACTCTACATGGCTTACTTGTTGATCAGAATATTCATCAGAGCCTTTTTTTCACAGATGTTGTGTCACAAAATATCTTTTGTCCGCTTAGTAGTTTCTACAAAAGAACATGGAGAACAGCCTCTTCTGCCCTCACACACCGTTTCTCTTTTTTGACACTTCTGTAATATAATTTTCCTAAATCAGTGTTTCCTAAACTGTGCTCATGGAATAAATGTTTTGTTTTTTAAAAAATGAGGCTCCACTTTTTGCTTAGCACTGAAAATTCTTGATAAATGTGAATGGACACCAACTCTGCAGCATTACCTGTCATACACTGAAGAATCCCTTCTTCCTTTATGCAGCACCTGGCTAAGAACATACTCATGGTGAACTGTGGGCTTACAAAGCACACGACTATCAAGAACAAGTATGCCACATCTAAGCAGTGCTCTAGCATGGGTGAATTCTGCAGTAGTTCAAGATCTAGCCAAGGCTGTGACAAAAGTGTCACTTATGAATTTGCGTTGTTGTGCTTTAATATTTGCAAGTAAAACTGGCACTATGTGCTGTCTGTGCAAATGATATATTACATTTACTTACTTCTAATAAAGTCTGTGGCCCTTTGAAAAAAAATGAGGTTCGGGAAAGATGGTGCAGACTGTGGTTAAAAGCGTGCCTAGGCTTCTGAGCTAGACCATCCTGGTCAGCCCAGCAGCTCTGCCTCTCACAAACCTCAGTTTCCACATCTTTAAAGTGGGGATAATTGCACTTACTTCATAACAGTGCTATGAGGACTAAAAAAGATATTGGATATATCTGCCATGCTTAACGTGACAACTAGCATGATGTATGTGCTAAATAAACAATAGCTATTATTATTAAAACTATTACTATGATCCTTCATAGCTTTGAGAAACTCTAGACTAAAGCCTGTTTGCTCATTTGTAAGTTGCAAGATTTCTTGAAACCTGTGATGGGCAATAGACTTTGTGAATCTCTGCAGGAATTTCCCAAACTTACCTGTCAAGGAAACCTCTTTCAAATACTCTCTTTACTTCCCCCTCATCTATGATCTTAAGATTTCTGCTTAATAACAAGATTACCATGTAGTTTTACTAAAACTTGACCTTCGCTGCAGCTCACATCTTTGTGTAAGCACGTGGTGATGAAGGGACAATGCTTTGCCGACGAAAGAGCCAATGTAGGTGCCTATATGCACATATAAACACAAACCTTATGGGTAGGCCCATCGGAATGGGCTAGTAAAAGGGAGGCATAGGTTTGGTTCTGCTTTAATGTATATCACAGGTCAGGAAAGGGACCTACGTATGATAGAAAAATATAAACCCATTATAAATATTTTAAAGGGATCACAATCTGCCAATTATATTATATGCTGCCTCTGTGACTTCAGTAAAATGTACATGATACCCCAAACCACCATTTTAATTACTTGTTTTATTTTTTAAAACTTTATTTAGGTATAATTTAATTTCACGCATTTCAAGTGTGCAATTCAAGGATTTTCAGTAAATTTAATGAATTGTGCAACCATTACCATAATCCAGTTTTAGAACATTTTCATCACCCCAGTAGGATCCCTTATGCCCTTTTAAATTCCCATTTAATCTCCATTCCTACCCCTATCTCCAGTCAACTGCTAATTAACTTACTGTCTCTAAAGATTTGGATTTTTTTTGACATTTCATATAGATGGGATCATGCAATATTGAATCTTCTCAATGAACATTATGTTTACGCGATTCTTCCATGTTGTAGCAAGTACAATTGTTTGGTCCTTTTTACCGCTAAATAGTATTCCGCTGTTCGAAGATACAGCATTTTGTTTATCCGTTCTTCAGTTGATGGGCATTTGAGTTGTTTCCACTTTGGGCCATTGTGAATAATGCTGCGAGGAACACTTTCAAGCAAGCCATAATGTGGATACATGTTTTCATATCTCTGGAATAGATACTCAGGAGTGGAGTTGCTGGGTCTCACTGTTTTTTTGACTTTAGTAATATATGAGGGACAAAGAAGTCCCATTAAAATAGATCCATTTCTACCTTACCAACAGTTATAGGTTAAATTTGTCCTCCCACCTTCATCCCCCTGTTCCCATGAATGTGACCTTATTAGGAAAGCGGGTCTTTGAAGATGTGATTTGTTAAGGTGAGGCCAAACTGGATTAGGGTGGGCTTAACGTAATTTGACTGGTGTCCTTATAAAAAGAGAGAGATTGAGACAGACAGACACAGAGAAAGGACAGCAGCCACGTGAAGATGGAGGCAGAGGCTGGAGCTATGCAAACACAAGCCAAGTGCCACCAGGAACTGCTGGCCATTGCCAGAATCCAGAAGAGAGGCATGGAACAGATCCTTCCCTACACACTTCGGGGGGAGCGTGGCTCTTCTGACATCTTGGTTTCAGAGCTCCAACCTCCAGAACTGTGAAACAATAAATTTTTATTGTTTTGAGCCACCCAGATTGTAGTTGGCACTTTGTTGCCACAGCGCTAGGAAACTGAGATACCTATTGAATACACAGAAATGTTAATGAGGGCAAGGGAGATAAAGTTATATATAAAAGGATGCTTACTTGTTGTAAATTCCTTACCTTCAAGGTGAACATTCAAAGCTGACCTTTGAAGAAACCTGTAGTAGATGTGGTGACTCCACTCAGCAACTGTTCCAACCGCCTTTTCTTGTGCCTTTATGTACCACACAGGCTGGAAGACAAAAACCTGTATTTCCTGGACTCCCATAGAGCTAGGTTTCTGGTTGGGAACCAGGTTCTTCTAATTAGGGCCTCTTCCTTGCCATTTGGAGAGTGGAATTGTGGCAGGCCCTTATTCTTGTTGCTTGGCTGTTGTTCCTGACAAGCAAAGGAAAGATTGCGCTTTTCTGAAGCAGCATCCCAGTCAGCATCCAGTCTCTAGCTTCATGAGTCTTGAGGAGAAGCTGTGGCAGCGACAAGTGGTTTCCTGATTCTCAGATCACAGCAAGAGTGCCGTGTTCTTGTAGTCATTGGCTCCAGCCCCCAGAGGTGGTGTCTTCTGGTGGCTGGAGGTTTGTTCAGGGAGTCATTACCGAAAACCCAGTGTAGACTGCTCCTTCAGGCTTCCTAATGACTCTGTAAGGGCCTAATTCCTGTATTCAATTCCTTCTGCTTAACACACCTAGGGTAGTTTCTGTTTCTGATAACTGAACTCCAGTAATACAAGATAATCAGGGTATCTCAGTTCAGACTCTCTAGAAACACTGATTTATTGAGACAAGCCTGGTAAGGGCATGGAAGAAGCAGACCCGGGAGAGGATGATGCCAAGCAAGGATGGGGTATCTTGTAAAGCCCTTCAGACGGTAACTTCCATCCAATCCCACAGAGGAACTCCGGAGGGTAAGTGACAACTCAGAGTTGTCCTGATCCAGGAATCTCATACTCACCCATCTGTAAGAGCTGGGAATGGAAGTTCTCAGGCTCTCTGCACTTGTGGTAGCAATGCTAGTTCTGCAAAGATGTGCTTGCTGTTAGAAGACAGAATGAGCACACAAAAACGGTACAAAGGGAACTGAGGGGAACTGGGCAGCGCTCAGGGCTACACTGGGCTTGTCTGCTAGACTGGGCTAGGATTCTGGAGCATTGCCAGTCCTCCAGCATAGACAGGTCCCTTTATCTTAGCGCAATTTTGCAAATAATCACAAAAACAAAATTGATGCCAAAGCGACACCATTAGCCACAAGTAAGAAATTTGAAGCGAACTCACTTTTTAATTCATGAGAGGTTTCTCAACAATGGAGGTTTATTTGTTTTCTGTTTTGGTCTCAAGAACCATTAACACTTATGGGGCATCTGTTTTTATGAAAGCACTGTTAAGTTCTAGGGATACAAAGAGATATAAAGCCCAAGCTCATTGGCAAGGCCCACAGAGACAGGTGAGAAGAGAAGCCTACTTAAAACGAAGTTCAATAGTGGGCATCACTGTCTTAAGTCTTTCAGTCACCTGCACAATGGGGAATCTCACCTTGCTGGTCTTTCTCCTCTGGCCCTGGCCTGCTGCACGTGCTCTCTCTCTCTCTCTCTCTCTCTTCAGAGATCTCCTCTTTCCCTTCTCCTCCATTCAGAGCACACTTCTGGTATTTTCCCACTTCATTACAGCTTAATTCTCAAGTGCCTTCCCAAACCAGGCCCTGGGTTTATTCTAGAATAGCAATGATATCTTGCTAAACAAAAGGACCATCTACTCCAGACGATATTTGGCAGAGGCTTTGAAATTCTTTTTCTTCTACTTCTGCAGGATCAATTCCTTAGACAGGATTTACTTCACCCTCTCATCTGTGGTGTGGCTGTGGAATGGAGCTAGAGTGGTTCTCATTCTTGCTACAGATGCAAAAAAAAAAATGAGATGATTTATCTTAGAAAAGAGGAAGCTAAGGAACAATTTAATAGTCTTCAAATAAAAATTTTATTAGTATCTTGAGAGAGAAGAGTGGTGACTCTGATAATCTCAAATTTATGAAGAACGTTGAAATGCATATGTTTACACACTTGGCTTAGCTAATTTTATAATGAGTTTGCATTTGCATGCTTTTTGTGAATATACTAGCTGGGTCAGAAAAGAAGATGGTGCCATGGTAATGGGTAGGACAGCAGGTGAACCTGATGAGTGGTTTTTTTTTTTTTTAATACCACCAAACGGATAATTAAGAACTGACTGT
Source organism: Choloepus didactylus (assembly GCF_015220235.1). NCBI lineage: Eukaryota > Metazoa > Chordata > Mammalia > Pilosa > Megalonychidae > Choloepus > Choloepus didactylus. The sequence goes on from NC_051309.1 coordinate 158,819,387, forward strand.
CCAAAAAGAGATATTATATAAGCATTCATCAGCCCCAGGAAAGGCAGAGGTAAGATAAGAGTGGAGAAGAGGAGAGGAGTGAAAAGCAGAGGGGATGAGTTAACCAGTCTATTTCTTTATGCTTGTGTTGCTAAAATTTTCTGTAGCCTCTGGGTTTTCCCTATCCCTTTAAACAAGAGGATCACATCACAAAGTCTCTCCACTCCAGCTTGTGACTACCTTAGTTCACTCTGCTGGAACTATGGACCCAGAAGCTGGTAGTGCAGCCTAGATGTACACTGCCTGCTTCAGCACAGCTCAGTGTTCCTTGGGATAGCTTCCACGGAGTTTCTGAGAACTGAACAGAGACCAAGTTACTGTGTGTTTGATCTTTCTTCTCACCACCTCCCAAATGTTGTTTTCCTAAAGATGGCATAGAATGAACACGCAACAGGAGGAAGAAGAAAAGGAGGACCGTTCTGCTACCCTACAAGAAGAATAGTGACATAAAACCCAGTTTGCAGGACCATTCAGGACACTTTTTCCCACAACAATGTGCTTGCTGTCCTCACCCCAGTGTGTTTGCAAGGCAGGGAGGACCAGGCTAAATAGTAAACAAAATGACCTGGAACACGGGCCTAAACTCTACCCACCCAAGGCAGCAGATTTTCTTGATTCTAGGAGAATTAAAGGGACAAAATGAAGGTTACCTTGGTTAGAGGGAGGCAAAGTGGGTGGGTAGAGAGGAGGGGGTGGATTCATTGTGAGGAGGGATATTGCAAGGTCCCAGCTGTGGTTACAGATGGTGGGCTGCCAGTGCTTATCATGTTAGTAAAATAAGTCATTAACCAAATAAGCAAAAACAGGTTACGCATGGACCAATGATGGGAGTGTGTCACAAATCAAGGGTTATGATCAATCAAATACTGAGTTCTGGAGAGCGAAAGGGAAAAAAAAGAGACTTGTTCTCTCCCATGGCACCATCGAATTCATGACCTGTACATGAAAACTTCACGATATTGAAAGTAACTTAAGATGGGAGGAAGCTTCATTGATTGTGGCAGGTAATCCTCCCAGTGAATCTATGGCTATGCCGATAATGTAACCTCACTCAAGCCTCTCAGAGTCCACAGATTTGGTATTATGCCCATTACACAGATGGGGGGATGGAAGCTTAGTGAGACTGGATGATGGGTTCAAGGTCCTCGAGTTACGAAATGGTGTCCTCAGGTTTGTAATCTGAGTCTGAGCTCGCCCTTCCCTCTCCCACACGGGCCATCAGTGGACCACCGGAGAGTGAGGGCTGGGCAGGGAGGAGAGTTTCCACTCCTCTCCCAGGGCTCCCAATTTGGTGCTAGTTTTATGGGCAGTGTTTCGACTTTTATAAGGATCCTTTAATAGAGCGGAGCACAATGATTATAATTTTAAAAATCCTGCCCCCATATTGTGGACGGGCTCAACCCACCCAGTTTTCCAGAAAGCTCTGTTTTGAGTAATAAAAATACTTTCTTAGGGACCAACTTTTAAAAGTTTCTAGTATAAAAATAATATTAAAACTGTGTTGTATCATTATCTGCTAACAAAAACATCAAAAAAGACAAAAATAAAACAAATAATAAATTTAAAAAGCCCCACAATAGACATAAGGCCTCTGAGGACTGGCAAGAAGAAAGCACGGTAACAAACAAGGCTGGGTACACCACAGAAAAGGCCATCTGACTTCCGTGTACAGGCCTCCCAACTGTGTCCTTTAAAACAGCCAGTCTTGAGTCAGTAGTGGGTTTTAAAATCAATTTACTTAGCATTAAAAGCCAGCATTAAAACAAGCAAACAAACAAGAGTAGAATAGAAAATAGAATTCATGTATACATTAAGGGTAAGTATTGCTTTATAAAGCTTTTGTTTCAGTTGTAGAGGTACGTGTGGGTGTTTGCATGTGCATGCATGTGCATGTCTGTGTGTACTGGGCTGTTATATAAAATGTTCTTCTTGGTAGATAGTGGTCAGAATAGTTTGTGGGCCCTGCTATGTACCCCCTTAGAGCATTTGTGAACCCCTTTGAGCTGTTAATGTAAAGGTAGCTTAGAATATACATACCTTGCACACCCAAGGGGCATTCAAGCAGCCTTGCATACAGGATTTAAATCTGTGATCTGTGCTGTGCAGGGTTAGAATTAGATATCAAAGCAAATCATGAATGCATGCCACTTTAAAGCAGATGGCACCTGGGTATAATTTGGAAGATGAATGGTCAGCTACAGAGTTGTGTAGGACATAGCCATTTGGACCAAGTAATTGCAATGACTTTTAAGAGGGTAGAGAATTGCAGACCCTTAGAAATATTGTGGCCTAACTACTATCTTGCTGCCTAGAGATACTTTGGGAAAGAACTTCTTTTGCTATGGACAGAGGCTATTTTGAAGAGTAACTCAAAACATATAATTAACTGTCTCCAAAATACAAATAAGTGGCTGGTGGAAAAGTAACAACAGTAATAATTTCCACATGCTTTATCTCCTAACTGTCAGGCACACCATTAGGGGATCTGGCTGCATCCTCCCAACAGTCTTACAAGGTTGGTCTTGTAGAAGTTTTACCTGTAAAAGGAGAGTGGCTATTGGTGGTTCTGAGGTGTTAATAGAAAGACTGGTTCATAGGATGCCATTAACCTGGGGTCTTGGCTGCGCTCCTCAGCTCTGCCGGTGTAGACATCCACTTTGGTCAGTGTGGTGGTCTGAAGCTGTGTGTACCCCAGAAAAGCATGTTGTTAAATCTAATCCATTCCTGTGGGTTTGGATTCAGTGTAAGTAGGACCTTTTGATGAGGCTACTTCAGTTAAGGTGTGACGCACCTCATTCAGGATGGGTCTTAATCGTCTTACTGGAGTCCTGTATAAAAAGGGATGAATACAGAGAGAAAGAGAGAGAAAGTCATGGAAGCAAGAAGCTGAAAGCAACGAAACCCAGAAGAGAAGGGAGAGTCCAGCAGACGCTGCCACATGCCCTTCCATGTGGTGGAGGAGCCAAAGATCGCCAGCAGCTGGTCTTCGGGAAACCAGCACCTTGATGATGCCTTGTTTGGGACATTTTTCTCAGCCTCAAAGCGGTAAGCTAATAAATTCCCATTGTTAAGCCAAACCATTTCAAGGTATCTGCTCTCAAGAGCCTAGCAAACTAAAACAGTCAGTAAACTGAGTCAGTCCCCCAAACCCAGCTCACACCATCCAAGTTCACAGGGAGGCTGGGGACCACCAGAATGCCCCACTGATTAACTTAGGATGAGAATAACTGTGACCCAGCCTGCATCACTGGAGCCAGCAGAAGGGGTCCACTGGAGCCCAAAACCTAACTGAAAGTTTGCTTGGTGAATGTGAAATTAGAAAAAGGGATGGGAGTTGGCTCTCAGGAGTTGAATGTCATCAGGCATGAATGGCCTGCATCTGTTGGAGGTGAGGGTTGCCTCACCCTTCACTGAGGTGGGGTTCTCAAATGAGAAGGAGAACAGTCCCAGGGCACTGTTCAGGGATCAAAGAATTAGCCTGTGTCCCCAGTGGCCCAGTGCTCTGAGCTAGAGACCTCGACTTGGACAGGAAGCCAAAGTGCTGGTCTCTGATTCCTCACCAAAACTGAAGGTAGGGCAGGGCCAACCTGATTTACTCACCCAGATGCACTCTGAGAAACTGGAAGAGAGAAGGAAAAAAGTAGCTTACTGAAAACTTGAGTCTCACATGCCCCCAATGCCAGGTAGATTGACGAAAGAAAGCAAAAGAGCTTGCCATGTCTGAGCAACGACCTTCATGCCATGTCTGAGCAACGACCTCCACTTCATGACCCCACCTCCTAGTACATGAGACCCAGGTGTTACAGACTCTTCCAAATCAGAATAACTCTACTTTCTTCTTTGGGGAGAAGAGAATAAAAGGGTGTAGGGAGACTCTGGGTATTCCCTATGATAATCAAGTTGGGTGGATTTATCTATGAGTCTGAGGTAAGAATATAGGAAAGAGAATAACATTCATCTCCACAAAAGTAAAGACACTGCCTCTGGCTTGGAATACTAGGTACCCTTGACTGAGGTGCCTTTTTCCCCTCAGCAGTTCTTGATGGGCCCTGTCAGCTTGGCCTGGAACCCCATGAAGATAGGGAGAAGTTGGATTTGGTAATGCCCTTAGCACGGTGCTTAGTAGACTTTCAAAATCTGTATGGATTGCATGAGTTTGCTTCTCTGCTCTCTCCTTTTCCTTCTCTCATAGTACCCAACCCTACTTCAAATTAGCTGTGTTAATATCTTCAGTCAGATTACTATGCTCAACATGATGACTTTGCACATTTCTGCTCCATACAATATATATTGATTTCATTGTTTAACTCTTGAAAAACAATCTCATTTTCCTTTTTCTCAATACCAAGTTCTTTAGGTGGACATTTCCCATTCTACAATCACTTAAGAGCAGAGTCAAAGATAAGATCCAAGTCTGCAAAGGAAAAAATTTCTTGGATGTACTGTTTGAACAATTCCTGTTATACGTTAGTTTTAATAGAGCTCATCAGAGAAAATCTACGTCTACCAAAATTTTACATTTATTTCTACCTTCCACTGCAGTTATCTTGCCCAAGAGAGGAAATTGTTTCCAATTCACACAGAGTAAATGCACTTTCTGAAAATTTTCCCTTAGGGTGCAGACTGTAATTTTACCACTAGGGTAGTACTTATATTTGGGTGGCTCCTTAATCTAAATAAGCAAGCAATACTTCTCCCTACCACGACTTTCATAATTGCTGTGAAAAGAAGGCCTGGTGGAGTCACTGCAGAGGCAGCCCAGGATACCTTGTGAAGTTAGATGTTGCTGCCTGAAAACACAGCTGCACAGGTCGACCTGCTCTAGCCCTGAGCCGTTAGATCCAGTCACCAAGGAGGCCAGAGGAGGGCAAAGCCTGATTTCGCTTTTCCTTTTTTCAATCCACCTCCTGTTCTTCCACCTCTTCCGTTGCCCTCTCACAACCACTCTGGGCTTTCCCCTTCCTTTTCTCTTCTCTTTTCATGTTCTCAGTCAAACCACAGGATAACTTTCAAAAGCTTTCCTTTCTTTCCTCACTCCACCTGCTACTCAAAATGCACCCTCTGGCTAGGGATTTGGGACTTCAGGAGTTAGGAATGCAGGCCCACGGAGACAAACTCCCTGGCACTGAATCCCAGCTGCCACTCACCAGCCGTGAGAGTTGCTTCACCTCTCAGATCCTCGGTTTCCACATCTGTAACATGGGAGTGATGCTAATAGTACCTACCCAAAACTGCTGTTATGAAAGTTAAACAAGTTAACAGCATAAAGTACATAGAAATGCTGCTTAACACATATGAGTGTTTGCTGGCGAAAAAAACAATGTGGCATAGGTGGGGCAGAATGAACAGTACTCCACACTTCATTCCCTTGTTTCTTCTCCTAGAATATCTGTAAGAAAACCCTGGATCTGTTCCAGAAATATTTGCTCAGCCACCGTTTTCCTTTTGTTAAGTGAAAAACCTGGTCTCTCCCTGAAGAGTTCGCTCTGGCGAGTTTTTACACAGGATTTGTATTAATGACCATGTGATGTATAAGCTGAATGACTGTCCTGCATTAGAGAATTCAAGTCCCATGGTATAGGGAGAAGAATTCTGGGGGAACATGAGGAAGAAAGGAGTAAACACCATCAACCCACCAGTAAACCTCCCCTTCCTCCCCTGTTCACTCTTTAATTACAGAACAGAATTTATGTACACATTTGGATAACTACATGTTTATATATCTTGTCGCCCCTAGATCATAAGCTAGTGTCTGTTCCCTATTATGTACTCTCAGCACTCAGAACCGTGTTATACTTACCTAGTGTGCAAGTACAATTTGCTGACAAACTGAGGTTGTTTGTACACATCAATATAAATATACCATATATCAGACTCGCTTTAAAAAAAATAAATAAAAGGAAAGAATTAAAGAAGGTGAGAGTCATTTGCATTTTCTAGTCATATTTTCTGCAGAAAGATCTGAGAAGCATTTTTTTTTAATTCAGTTTTATTGAAATATATTCACACACCATACAATCATCCATGGTATACAATCCACTGTTCAATTACGGTCATATAGTTATGCATTCATCACCACAATCTATTTCTGAACATTTTCCTTACATCAGAAAGAATCAGAATAAGAATAAAAAATAAAAGTAAAAAAAGAACACCCAAATCATCCCCCCATCCCACCCCATTTGTCCTTTAGTTTTTATCCCCATTCCTCCACTCATCCATACACTAGATAAAGGGGGTGTGATCCACAAGGTCTTCACAATCACACTGTCACCCCTTGTAATCTACATTATTATACAATCGTCTTCAGGAGTCCAGACTGCTGGGTTGGAGTTTGGTAGTTTCAGGTATTTACTTCTAGCTATTACAATACATTAAAGCCTAAGAGGTGTTATCTATATAGTGCATAAGAATGTCCACCACAGTGATCTCTCGACTCCACTTAAAATCTCTCAGTCACTGAAAGTATTTCGTCTCATTTTGCATCCCCCTTTTGCTGAGAAGCATTCTTAAGCACATTTTCACTTCCGTTTACACAAGGAGGGGATATACACACACATATGTATGTAATAAAAACATATATATATATACACACACACACACACCCCTAATGTGTGAATTCAGCTCTTAAGTTGATTAGCACACAAGGAGAAAAATTATGTTTAGTCAAAATTACCATAGAAAATTGCAAATATGATTTATTTGGGACTACATGCTTAGAATTCAAAAGCTAAGGTTTAGCTTCTTTTGTTTCTATTTACATTTTCTCTGTGGCCTTGTGAGTCTAGACTGAAAGGGGGGTTCATGCAAGTGGGTAAAAGAAAAAGAATTTCCCTTTCTTGTGCACCAGGATTATGAAAGCTAAATGCTTTTAAGACGGAATTTCACAGTATGTACACATTTGTGTATATGTGTGTAGCATATTATAATGTAAACATGTTCATTTCTATTATTTCATTTACCTCTTATAATAAATACGTAAAGCAAAGATTCCATTACAGATTAGGAAATTTAGACAAAAAGTTGCAGTGATTTGCTCACAGCTGGTAGGTGGTAGAGCCCTAGGTTAGAACTAGGGAAATAAGCTTACAGTTTGATGTTTTTCTGCTAACACTGCTGTCCCCAAAGCTGAACATGAATCATTATAATGAAGGAAGCTTTTAAACTATGGGTCTACAATGACCCCTTTTACAGTATCATGTGATCCTAGGGCTGGAAGGGAACTTAATAAAACCCTTTCTATTTACAGAGGAGGAAAATGAAGCTCAGGGACCCTAAGTAACTTGACTCAGGTCATACCTGGAATAGAGAAAGCAAGTATGGGTCTAAACTACAAGCCTTTTCTCCACCCCACCCCTTTCTGCTCCAACCAGGGAGTTACATTGGAGAAGGCAATAAGAAAAATCCTTCACTGATAAATTTTAGGAGTAGAATACTAAGGAAAAAAACATTAACAGCTTCATAGGATAATAAACAAAGAGCAGTTGCAAAGGAAGATAAATGTCTTTTTCTTTTTTAAAGTTTGATTTACCTTGCTGATTAAGAATTGCAAATTTAAAAAAAACAGTTTGGCTTATTTGGCAAAGATTTTTTTTTAACTAATACTCATTTTGAAGGATAAGAGCTTGCCATATGATGGATATTCTTGTAACTGGTGGGGGTAAAACTATTACATTTCAAGAAATCAATGGAATACTGAGTGTCTAGAACCTTAAAAATGCCTTTCGATCTACTAAGCTGGATTCTAGAAGAATTTTCCAAAGATAATCAGATACTTGGCCAAAGGATATTACCTGCAGCATTATTTACGATAATGAAAAATTCATGATCATGTGTGTTCCCAAGTAGAAGAATGGTTAATAAATGTAAATCCATTTGATGCGATATTTTGCAGCTGTTAAAATCATAATTTTGTGTATTATTAGATAGCTTGGGGAAAGTTTACTTTATACTAAGTGAAAAGGAGAATCCAAAACAGTAAATAATCTGATTCTTGTTTTAATCTTAAAAGTGCATTGGGAAAAAGGGCTGGAAGAAGATCAGTTAAAGGCTGACATTTCTAGATATTGAGCCTTGGAACATGCCTTGCACATAGTAAGGTGTGTGATTTGTGTATTTGTTGCAGGAATAACCAAATGAATGAATTGTGGGATTATGGGAACTTAAAATTATCTATAATTTTTTAAATTTGCAAGTTTTATGCAATGAGAATATTCTTTCATACAAAAAATGTATCATTATAGAAAACTTATAGTGTGTTGGCCCTGAGAGAACAAGACAGGGAAACTAGTTTTGCTCAATATTCTTCACTGTTACCATTTTCCGGAAGTTCAGAATACTGGGACTCAAGGTTGGCTCAGTTCCCTTTTCACGGAGAGGCTGGATGGGTCCCTTTAAAGATGAATTTACTCTCTATTCCTACTCAGTGATCCTGGTTGATAGAATTTCCCAGTTCATCAAGAACTCCTACTGAAGACCATCCTCAAAATTAAAAATCATTCTAAAAAACCCTTTCCAATTTTGCAGAGGGATGTTTATTTTTATTTGCTTTTAGACATGCCCAAGGCTTGACTTTTAGACAGGCCCATCACATCATTTCTATGTGAACAGAGACACACGTTTTCCACTGGACAGGCTGCAGTTAGGGCTGTGCCTGTGCAACAGTGTCTCTGTATGAACTCACTGGCCTGCCTGGGAATGGACTTGGGGGCTCAGGCTCATTGACATCGCACATTAGCCAAGTGAGTCAGGGGTGGGAACTCTCAGTGTAGGGCTGTGGATGGCTCAGCTCAACCATTTCTTACTTCTGGGAAACAATTCCAAGCTTACAGCATATAGCTGGAAGGTAACTGGGTAATATTCAGCGAAGGGCAGCTCAGTTTCCTTTCATGTTATCATTTCTTTAGAAAGCACAAAATAAGTTGCTGTGTGTCATTACCAAGCATTAGCAAATTGATGTGGAAATTATAAGGGAAGATCACATCTCTTTAACGAGACTCGTCTCCCACTTATTTTGCATAATTTCTCTTTTAGTAAGGAAGAAATTGCCACCCCCCCATCCCAATTACTATCAAATTCTTACTGACTTTCTTGCAAAGGCAAGGGAAAATTTTTGATTTTTACTAGTACGGGGTTACAGAGTTGGGAAATTACCAAGGAACCCAGGGGAATCTACGTACCTGTTCTAAGCAGAGAAATTATAGTCAAATAATTTTGACACACAAGAAAAGAGAGAATCAGATATGTGGTTAATCAGATACATGGCTGAAGTCAAATAAGATACCCCCAAGTAACATAGAGACAAGATTCCACCTAATTTCTACCCTCAAGGAATTTAGAGTCCATTAGAATTTCCTGCATATTTTATAAGTGATTGAGCAATCAGGATTATTTTGAACAGGGAGGTTATCTGCCATTGCAGGTTATTTGAAAATCAATGTCTGTATATAAATTAGCTAAATGTGGTATTAAATTTGGTTTCCATGAACATATATGTGAATCAAGCTAAAAGCAACATGGAACATGGATTTTGCCTAACACAATTCAGTACTTTAATTTGAATACACATTGAATAAGTCAGGCATATCCAAGCCATAAATAGTTGCTAAAGCCTTACTGTTTTGTTTCAAAGCAGAAACGAGTAGCCTTTTGCATAAACGATGACTTGTAAGACTAAAATCATCTCTTAAGGAGAGTACACCCACTCCGGGCAAGACACAATGCTGGATGTTTCACCTCAATGACTTGCCAGATCATGACATTTCCCATTGTTACCGTCAATCTTAGAGGCCATCCAGACATACACTCATTTTCTCTGATCTCTCCAATTTTTTTTGTTCACAATCTCCTAGGTACTAAGAACTGTGGGAGACAAATAATTGATCAGACAGTGACTCAAATCTTAATTCTGCCCTCAGTGAGCTTCCCTCACAGCCAGTAATTATAAACCAAGAAGAAAGTGTTACTGGTAATTAGTTGAAGTTGCAGTACGGTTATCATTCAATCAGAGTTATACCACTGTGGGAGTTTGGAGGACAGAGAGATTGTATTTTAATTGGGTTAAAGCATTAAATCATCTAGGAGTATTATCAAATTAACAGGGCTTAGATTTCTTTTAGGGGTTAAGTCACTATACCTACCATTATCTTCAGTAGTGGTTTCTAAACATTTTTGATTATACAAGCCAATAATAAATAAAATTTTGAGTAGCAACTCCCAAGTATGTATATTTATTTTTTGTTCTATACATGTATTGCCATATTAGTATAGTATGTACCTCATAATGTACCCAAAGAAATATTTTTAATGGATGAGCTGAATTTGGATTAATATTCAAAAATATTTTTTTTTATTAGTGGCATCATTTTTTTTTCCTAAAACCACAAATGTAGTTGAGTGTGCTTCACTATTTTTGAAAACTGTCATTTAGTATTTTGTGTTACAGGAATTCAAAAGCCTGGTTTTAAGTTCAATTTGTTTTGCCACTGGTCTAAATGGCTGTCATAGTTGAAAAAGACATTTCACAGACACAACATAAACTTGAGATATATATCCAAAGTAAAATTTGTTGTTAATGACAGTATATATAAACCCAAATTTCTGGTAGCCTTGGCAGTTCCAGTTTGGTGGGAGCAACTTCTTGTTATGTCTGATTAGACGGTCATTGTTTTTCCAGGGTGATGTGATTGAAGAATACTTGGTTGGGGCACAGAAGCATCAGCTCTGCCGTAACCTTGTTTGATTTTTACTTGCCTTAGTAGGATCTCCAGTCAGAAAGGGTTTTCTTTCCCTTTTTCCCCGTAGTCTTTTTACATCATCAGTACATTTTGTGGGGGTTAATTTACATAAAATTAGATGACATGATCTATAAATTCACTTAACCTGGCATAAATAAATGGCTGTATATTGCAATACCCTGAAAGAGCAGGAAGGAACGGGGGGCCACAGTCAGCCCCTCCAAGCTCTGAAAGCCCTGCTCTTGTCTCAGGAATGTCCCCTACCGTAAACGAGGCCTGACCATGTAACATCTCTTATCTAGTGATGCCACCACTGTCAACCTGTATATTGAATATTTGTAATGTGTATCTTCCCTCACACCCCAGTGATTGCAGTGAGCACCCTACTTTGGAGACCCTTCAAGTAGAGGACAGGCTCACCCCTCCCTCAAGAGGAGCTGCCAGCCCCAGATGGAGCCCTGAAGTGACACTCTCCCTGACAAATAAAATCCCAGGTCTCTATAAGGCCAGACAACAATTATGTTGCAGCTCCGTCATTTTTTCCTTTTGGGGCCCTTTTGACAAAATAATCAGATTAATCCATCCTAATCACCAAGGCTCTTTAAGTCCTCTTAAAACTGCTTACTCATTCATTAGATAGATGGGTTAGAATCCCCCTCCCGTATAGCAGGAGTGACACACAGTACACGAGGCTCCTATTTGTCAATCATCAGCACTGGGATCTTGGTAAACAGTTTTAATACCAAATGCCAAATATCTCTGTTTGTAGAGCTGTCAAAACCAGATGGTCCATGTTGTTCTTTTTTACTTCTCAGACTCAAAATGAAATACTGCCTTTTAGGATTTCACATCCTCCAAGGGCAGCCCTCCGTGCTCAGGGACTGGCTAATGCAAAAGGCAGTTCCTGCTCTTTCAAAGGCCAAAAAGCCTCTGCCTTTTACTGTTTAAGGCTGGTCTTTGACCAGTGCCTGGACTCCACCTGTGTCCTCCAATTCTTAACTCTGCTCGATAGTGTCTCACTTTTAAAAATTTCCAATGGCCTGGGTATATTTGTGTGACACCAAAACTCTCAATTCATCACTGTTTTCCATCAGATTAGTCGTTTTGGCATCTTACAATTGGGCACAACACCTAGATCCATAATTTTAAACTTTGTTTAGGTCACTAACTCCTCCATGCATCATCTAACCAGAAAATAAGTGTTCAAGCACATAAAGTATGCATATATTTCAAAGTTGGGGGCAGGCAGTTTATATCCCTGTCTAGTTTAATTCTTCTTAAACTAGGTGACTTTTTTTTTTTTTAAACTAAATTCACTGAGTTGACGCCCTGTAAACCAATTCACAGGGACTTTATTTTTTTAGGTTTTTAGTTTTTATTGCTATTTCCACTTTCTTTTTCACTCATGTTTTTGAATGAGTTAACATCAAATAGTTATAAAATGTGTATGCTATGTTGAACAGTTATAATATGTGTATTCTGTCTACTTATATTGCTTTGAACAGCCATGAACAGTTAAGGACTGTTCATTGTGGCACAACGTTTATCTTTAAAGACATAGTTACAAAAGTGCTGCTTTACAATATAGGTGTCACTGAAGCTGGTACACAGACTGCTAGTTATTCACTCAAAATCAATTTTCCCCCTCTTCCTTACTAAGAGGACTCTGATATTGTTGGGGAGGCAATGTGCTTAGCTAAAAAGTCTACATTTCTTAGCGTCCAGACAAAGGTGGCTATGGTGGCTAGATTCTGGCCAATACCAATTTAAGGAATGCTTCTTAAAAGGGGCTGACTCCACTGGAATGAGTACTTCTGCCTCCCCCTAACCCCCAAATTCCTTCTTCTTCTTGACCAGAATGCAGATGTGATGTCTGGAGTTCTTGTGGCCATCTTGCAGCCATGAGGCAACCTTGAAAATGGAAGCCATGTTCGGCAGAGGAGGAGTCTGAGAAACTAATAATGTTGAAGACTCTAACTAGCATTGGGCCACCTTTCAGGCCTCTGGTCTTCAAGTTATATGAGAGAAAAATAAATTCTGATCACAGCAAATTAATTAATAGTAATTAATTATTAATAAATAAATGCATATATGTGCACACACTCACATACTCATATATGTTCCATGCAGCTTAATATGTTTTTTAACTAATACAAGACTTCTTTTTTTTTTTTTTTTTTGCTTTTTGTGGAATGGCTTTATTGCTTCACAATACACTTACTATTCACTGAAGAATGTGAAAAAAAAAAACAAAGGGTCATCAGGTCTAGAAACCCCACATATTAAAAATTACTTTTAATGATAGTATTGAAAGTACATTAGTTAAGCTGACTTCAACTAGGAGTACTATCATTTTTTTCACTGATTAAATATCTAAATACTTAATTTTTGTCTCATCTGAGATATTTTCTAAATATGAGATTTGGTCTTTTGAGTGTTTCATCCTCATGTAAATAGCATATGATACACATAAGTTCACACAGATCACTGGCATTTCTTCTGTTATAACAAAGCTTGCAATAAAAATACATATATGGAGGAGAGGGAACAAAATTTGGAAAGTAAATTGTCTCAAAGCCCATTACCAGGCCCCTCTACCTGGCTAAACTATACTGTGGGTTTGTGTGTTAGAAATGGTGGTTGGATCAGATCTTGAGCTATTTCTCAGCCAGGTTTCCTATATGTTTTTTTTTTAATCTATGAAAGTTAGGTAGCAAATTCTTCTTCATAAGAAAACTGATAATTTCAACAAACTCAGCAAAATCTTTTGAAAATGAATTATTACACAATCTACTTATAAAATATCACATGCTGTGTGTGTGTGTGTGTGTGTGTGTAGCATATAATAATACATTATTGCAAAAATCACCACCTTGGAAGTATTAAGGCACCTTGATCTCTCCTCTCACTCCCTGTCCCCAAACTTACTTCCCAAGAGTAACCGTTTGCATCAGTTTCCTATTGCTACTGTAACAAAGTACAACCTTAGTGGGATAAAACAACACAAATTCATTACTTTACCCTTCTCAAGGTCAGAAGTCTGAAATGGGTCTCACGGGGCTAAAATAAAAGTGTTGGCTGGACTGCATTCCTTTCTGGAGGCTCACGGGGAGAATCTACGTCCCTGCCCGTTTCAGATTCTGAAGACCGGCTGCATTCCTTGGTCTCCTTCCATCTTCAAAGCCAGCAATGGTCAGTCAGGTCTTTCTCATGCTTTGTCACTCTGGCATTGACTCTTCTGCCTTCCTCTTTCACTTATAAAGAACCTTGTGCTTACGGCGGGCTTACTTAGATAATAATGCAGAGGAATCTCCCATTTCCAGATCCTTAATTCAATCACATCATCCAAGTCTTTTTCCCAGGTTCCTGTGATTAGGATGTGAACATCTTTGAGATTATTCTGCCTACCATGCCACTATTAATAAAAGTTTAGTGAGTATCCATAATGACGTTTTAGGCGCATATTCATATATATCTGTATTTATAAAATATTTTATCAGAATGAGATTTCGTACTGGTTTTGTTCTGTTTTGTTTTGCTGTAGAGAAAATGAAAAAAACGGGGTAAAAGATGGTAGCAATACTTCCTAGGGTGAAGTAAAGTGAAAAATTAAAGTGGGAAGATCAAGAGACTTATTTTTGCATGCACAGATGAATGTGGTATTACAGGAAGCAATTAATATCTAATTGCATTTGGCTCAGCTCTTTTGAAAACACTGTAAACCCTCTGTAGTGGGAATTTTTGGGTCATATTGCTGCTTAGCATCCATTCCCATTACCAACAGCATCCAATTTCCCTTGGAGAATTACCACTTCCTAATGGGACTAAAATAGGTGCTGTGTCCCCTCCTAGCCAAGGGTGGTGATGCCACCCAAGCTGGGCCAATCTGATGCCCCCTCTCTAAAACATAAATTTTGAATAAGGTGTCAATTAAACTGAAAATGGCTGAAGTCCATGCATCCTCACAGTGGCTTTAGAAACAGGGAGAGTACTCAGTGAAACATAAAATAAAACCCCTAAAATCAACATTGAAGCAACTGTACACAATTTTACCATACACACACACACACACACACACACACACACACACACACACACACACAGTTTTAAGAAATTGTCAGTGTAGTAGATAGGAGCTATTTGCCAAGATTTCCTGTTTTTATAACTGGGGTAAATAAGTCAGGGTAGTCCCAGGAATTACTTAAGGTCCCCTGAGAACATTCCCAGCACCTCAGCTTTAGTAACCTGGTATTTCTAGTTTAGGGAGATCTGCTCACTATTGTACCCCAGCGGTGATGTTAGTTCCTTCTGCGCTCTGGGGCCAGCAGTGCTTAGTCAGACTGCTCAGTATCTGAGCTGGGTAGGGGCAGGGGAAACACCCTGTGCTGGTTTGGATGTATTATGTCCCCCAAAACACCATTATCTTTGATGTAGTCTTGTGTGGAAGGAAAAGTGTTGGTGTTGATTGGGTTGGAGACTTTTGATTGGATGTTTCTGTGGAGATGTGATCACTCAACTGTGGGTGAGATCTTTTACTGGATGATTTCCATGGAGGTGTGGCCCTGCCCATTCAGCATGGGCCTTGATTAGTTCACTGGAGCACTATATAAGCTCAGACAGAAGGAGCGAGCTTGCTACAGCCAAGAGGGACACTTTGAAGAATGCACAGAAGCTGAGAGAGTAGCTGCAGATGAGAGACAGTTTGAAGATGGCCTTGAAAGCACACTTTTGATCTGGAGAAGCTAAGAGAGGACAGACACCCCAAGAGCAACTGAGAGTGACATTTTTGAGGAACTGTAGCCTAGAGAGGAACGTCCTGGGAGAAAGCCATTTTGAGCCTAGAACTTTGGAACAGATGCCAGCCACGTGCCTTCCCAGCTAACAGAGGTTTTCCAGACACCATTGGCCATCCTCCAGTGAAAGTACCCGATTGTTGATGTGTTGTTACCTTGGACGCTTTATGGTCTTAAGACTTAACTCTGTAACCAAATAAACCCACTTTATAAAAGACAATCCATTTTTCGTGTTTTGCATTCCGGCAGCATTTGCAAACTAGAACAGACCAACAGGAGTAAACAATCCCAGTAAGAAACTGTATATTTCTTAGAGAACAATTACTGCAAAACCAAAAAGGAATGCAGCAGAATCCTTTGCTTAATTAACAGTCGATTCTATAACTATTTGGTGAAACAACAACAAAAGCAAATGCAGTACATTAATCAGAGCTCTTGATTGTAAATACCAGAAACCCAATTTGACTTAGTTTGAACATAAAAGAGGAATAATGGGAAAGAAACTGGAGGAGCTCACAGAATAGGGGGAAGAGGAAACAGCCAGGCCCCAGATGGCAGAGGGAAGATGGGAGAACCAAGCCCCTGATGCTCTGTGTCATATGTCTACAATCTGGCTCTGTTCTTTCAGACCAGCTCTCTCCATGGGGTAGAATTATGGAGCTGTTTCAGGCTTACATGTTCCCGGCAGACACATCCTCTCAGGAGAAGAAAGTATTCTCCTTCCACCTTTAGCTCCACTTTAAAAATCCCGGAGAGGGCCTCCGATTGGTTAGCTTCCATAGCCTCTTAGGCAATCACTGGGAACGGCATGTGATGCCTTATGATTGCCCACCGTCCTGCCCCTGTGACAGGAATGAAGAGGTCAGGGTTCTACAGTTGGAGATTCACACTACAACCAATGGTTGAAATGGAGAAAAACCAGTTCCCTCAAGAAAGTGGGGGACTTAGTATCAGAAGAAGGGATAAGCAGTACCAGGTAGGTGAAAGCAATAGAGGCTCAACAAAGATTGGCTACATTGGGGCAAACATGCCAACTGAGTAAAATTGGCCTATGGGGAGAAAGAATCTGGATTTCATTTGGGCTCTGAAACTAACATTCCATCAAAAGTGAAAGGCAAATAAAGCAGAATTCATTCAACAAATATTTATATTGTCTAAAATGAGCAAGGCTGTTTTTTTCCTGATTTTTGACTGCTCTCTGGCTTTATCAGGACACAGCAATATCAATTCTGGAGGGTTTCCTAAAATGTGCAGGAGATATTTTAAAGAAAGAACATGTATCTACTTGTCCCCAAGGTGGATTTCTTTATAGGCTGCCTTCAGAAGAGAATACTGCATGCATTACCAAAGTTAAAATATAGAAGTCTATGGAGCTACACTTAGAAAATGCTTAAAATACAAATGTGTGTGTGTATGCAGACTCTCCATAAAATGAAAGATAAAAAGGGGCTGAGAAAGCTTGATAGCTCAACTTTTAAAAAGAAAAAAGTATACCTACTAAAATTGACTGATGACATTTATTTCTCCTGCATCTTGAAAATGTTGATTTCATTAATCACAGTTGTTGGCCAACGACAGCAATTTCAAAATAATCCCTGTCTACTTGACAGCCCTATTAAAATATTTCTATAGTTATTAAAATATTCCTCTTCTTATGATGTAAATATATATATAGTATGGCACTTTTTTTTCCAAAGTTAAATTTCTTCATTTTTTATAAACTAGAGAAAATAGCTGTTTTAAAACTTCTTTAGGTTTTTATCACTCAAAATATTTTACATAAATCTATAAACTGAAATTATGTTTTTTTCCTCAACTGAATTATAAACTATAGGAATAACAAATACTTGTAGCAAATAGCAAATGATTGTAGATAGACAAACATAATGAAAATGTACTGTTTAGTGTGGATTCCCCCAAATGCAGACCTGACATAAACACTTGAGTGTAGGTTTCTTTGTACAGTGGTAACCTTACCACTTTGGGCAACTGGGACTCAATTCCATGGGGGTTCCTCTGAGAAACCCTATAGAATGTGTCTCAGAATTAATTCACCAAGGGATGGGTACACCTCATTGTTTGAGGAGTTACCCTAGAGGCAGCAAGTCTCCAGAAATTCCAGGCTAACCTACCTGTGGGCGGAGAAGGGCCTTACACAGAGAGACATGAGGCAGGAAGCTGTCAGTGTGAATGGAAATGTTTGCTACAGCTGTAGGGGACCTAATAGGTGGGCCAAGGGTACAGAATGGGTTTCAGTAGTGACCATTCTGTTCACTCCTTGCTCTCATCAGATCCTTTCTTTCCCCACATTGAGTTTACTCTGCTACTGACATTTCAAGGCGGTTGCTGGCCACAATCTCCAAAAAAAAAAAAAAAACAAAAACAAAAACAAAAAGCAAAAAAAAATAGCAGAATTAGTGGACCTAGTTACAGTCTTCACTGTGGCAGCTAGTCCCATGCACATATTTTATGCTCTTCATTTCTCTCCTCTACCAGCCATTCTACATTTCCCTTGCCCTTGGCCACCTCTTCCACCAGTCTAGGTGACTTGTTCAGTGGGATGACCCAGAACTTGTCTGTGAGCAGTTGAGCCCTGGTTACCTTGCTCTTCCACTGTTATCACCAGGCATGGAAGCCACCAGTGGCTGCCCCAGTGAATCCTGCAAGTTCCAGGCATCTTCTTGTTTGTTCCCATTATATAGCAGTAATCGTAACTCTTCCAGATAATCAGTCAGTTATCGTCACTATTATGGAGACCCCCGTTTTTTGCTAGCTGACCTATCAGCACGAGGATCCCCAAATCAGGTAGCAGTCAGCGCTTTAGATTCAGTGGAACATTTACTGTGGTGGAAGTGCCTCCTACCCACCCTCACAAACACCCTGAGATCAGGACCTCAAGACCTTTAATCTAGAAGAGTGTAAAGTAATAAGGATTAAAAACATAAATTCCTCAAGTTGGGTGTATAGTAGTGGGACAATCCTACTTGTATACTTTAATTACCATTCCTGTGAATTCTAGATATTGAGGACATAGCACCATAAAGTGATAATAGTTCAACGTATATTATGCTGGATCCTTGAGGACACCCATACAAGGTGTCATCCCAAGCTGAGTTCAGTACTGAGCCTTTCAGATGCCATCTAATTCCTTTAAGAGGAAATGTGGTATATGATACGCCCAGTGGATATCATAGTTATGTACCCATTCTTGCATTTCCTTCATCACAAAAGGGTACCTTGGTCCAAGGTGACAGATGCAGGACTCTGTATCAGTAAGTCAGGCACCATGTTAGCCCTTGGATAATGATTCTGCAGAGACAATTTATGAAAAAAAAGGTGTCTTAGTCTGTTATGGCTGCTATGACAAATACCACAATGGGTTGGCTTAAACAACAAGCATTTATTGTCTCATTGTTTTAAAGGCTAGAAGTATAGAATCAAGATGTGGGTAAAGTCATGCTTTCTCTCAGAGCCAGAAGCATTCTGGCCATCCTGTATCACATGGTGATCCTTCTTTCCTCTCTGGCTTCTTCTGACTTCTGGCTTCTTCCTGTGGCTTTCTCTGTCTCCATCTGAATGTCCTCTTTTTCTAAGGCCTCCAGCCATATGCATTAAGGCCCACCCTGATTCAATTTTGCCTCATCTAAAAAGGCTCTTCAAGGATCCTATTCACAAATGAGTCCACACCTTAGCTAATGATAACCTCTTCTAAGGTCCTATTTACAAAAGGGTTCACACCCACTGGAATGTGGATTAAGACTTGAACATGTCTTTTGTGGAGTACATGATTCAATGCCCAACCAAAGGTAAACCTATGTAAACAAAGCAAGGAAATATCACTGTTGTTCCTTGGGTGAAAGGCCAATCAACTGGCCACCAATTGGCTGGTTGGTCTCCTCAAGGGATGCTACCATATAGAGGGCTCAGTGTTGGTCTTTGTTGCCAACAAGGCAGACACTTACCATTGGCGATAGCTAGATCAGCATTAGTGAGCAGCAGGCTTTGTTGTTGGATTTGGCATACTTCTATCCCTGAAACCACAGTTACTCTGTTCATTGTACTCATTCCCATGGATTAACCATTTGCCTATTCCACAGTCTCCCTTGTCTCTGATCTCTCAATCCTTTTCCTTCCAAAATCCTGAAACTAGGAAGTCATACACTGCTCCCCAAGTGTCTAGGTATAGCCTTACCAACATTAAAAAGTTTACTTTTCTTCCATAAAAAATTGATAGCCACATGCACTCCTTGAAGCTCTGCCTACTGGAATGACTTCTTTTACCCACTGTCTTTTAGGGCCGCCCCTGATTGGGATTGTTGTACAGTAGTAGTTTTTTTTAGCCCACACCAATATGTGGAGATGACCACTTTTGAATTGGTCCTGAGAATATTTTTCTTCTCCAGCAGCTGGTTATTAGGAAACCCCCACTAAGAAACAAGAGTGGTTTTATGAAGAGGTATAGGTAAAACAGACGCTGAGAACATGATCATCTGGGCCATTGTTCATGTAACTTATTTGTGCCCTCTGTACCTGCCTAGGCCTGATCCTGAAGGTACCATTTACTTTGTAAAATAGATTGCTGCTAGGCTTACCTGCCCTTAGGACTTGGTGGATCTAACAATTCCCAGCTCATGAGAGTCAGCTCCAAATGCATAGCCAGTTGGCATTCCATAATCAGGTGGTCATTGTCTACCAGTGCTCAGAAGTACACCAGGAGCTGCTTTTCAGTTAGTAAGTAGTTCTTTGCTGCAGAAGGCATGACCTGCCTCCAGGACCCTAGGGTCTATGCTGAGACTCTTATTGTAGATGACTAGAGCATGCTTTTTTTTTTTTTTTTTCCATCATGGATGCCCTTTAGCACCATTGCATCTGTTGGGTCATATGGAAGGGAAGCTTGCACTATACTGTGGATCTTCCATTTTGCCTTCTCTTGCTCTGGGCCTCCTCAAAACCAACAATCTTTTCATCAGTGGGTCAGGGAAGTATTCTCAAGGGGTTATTATTTGCCTCAAGCAGCTCATCATATGCTGTGCCTCTTTCTTAGTGGTAGTAAATGCAATGTATCATTTTAGATTGGAAGTTTCAACATACCCCCAGACTTTTGGGCTCCTATAATATTCACTGATGTGGCAAGCTTTGGAAACTTTGAAGGGTTTGTTTCTTAACCTCTGGCATAAAATATCTAACTAAAGCAATCAGCATACTTGTTCTCCATATGGTTTTCTTCTTTCAGCTTGGCAACCTCAGGGTAACTGGTCTTCTTATACGGTAGCTGAGGTTTACAAGGGCAAATATTCCCCTGAGCAAGGCAGAAGCTGCATCACCTTTTATGACTCAGCCTTGGAAATCACACAGCATCACTTCTGCTGTACTATATTGGTTGAAGCAGTTCAAGTCTGACCCAGATTCAAGGGGAAGGGTTTTAGACCTCATCTCTTACTAGGGAGTGGTAAGATTGCACTGTAGAAGAGTAAGTGGGATAAGGGATATTGATACGGCTGTCTTTAGAAACTATGATCTGCCACCTCTTTTACAGCAAGAACCATATTTCCCTGCTCAGGCTGTGCTGAGACCTGTCCCTGATTTTTGGAATACTGACCGTGAGGGGAGCTGGGGGCAGACACTGAAGTGGATGAGCATAGTATTGTGAGGCATTTGCCTCAGGTGAGGGCTTTGCATGGAATCTAGACAATAGAAAGCTATTCCCTTCTACTAAGGGCATGAAGGATACTTCTGCCAGCTTGGTGATTCCACTACCCTTAACAATTAAACCCTGAGCCTGATTTTTTAGAATGGTCTGTCCTCTGGCTGTAGGAAATGGGGATGGTTTTAGATGCATATCATGTTCTGAATTGATAGTTGGATGATCTAAATGTATCATTCTTTTTCCTCAAAGTTTCTAGGCCAGTTAACAAAGGCCAGAGAGCTCTTCGATTCTTATGATAGCCACAACCTTCATATCCTTCAGGCATAGAACCACTGCATAAGCCAATGCTTTCCCCTTTCACCTTCCCTCATTCCAATACACCAAGGCCAAAGACTTGGTAATTGTGATGCTACAAAGTTCCAGGGGTTATCATCACCCTACCTAACACCACCAATGGAGTTTTTTGTTGCCTGTAAAGCAGTGTGATTATACTTTCTAGGGTCATTTCAGTCTGAGTTCTTCCAAAAGCAGACCATGATACAAGAACTTGAATGCAGGTATTTTCTTTTGGAGAGGATCCCAGGAAGCATAAGTGAGAGAGTGTGGAAAGTGAGGCAGGAAAAGGAGGAAAGCCACTACTACTGTGGGAAAGTGGAGCTCAATTCCATGAGGACCTCTGAGGAACCACATGGAATATGTCTAATGATGGGCCTATCAGGGTATGAGAAAGCTGGCATATGAATGCGCTGATTCCCAACTTTCATTGCTAAGGGGCATTAAATCCCCAACACTTCGGGCTACATTGTGCAGGTACTGAGCAAGCTCTTGTGGTACTAGAGAAAATGTTCAGTTAGAAAGGCACAAAGATTCAGGTGCTTGAGGTAAGAAGCTGGCAGCCTACTTAGGAAATGTTCTGTGCAGCTGCAGAGGAACTCAAAAGTGGGCCAAGGGGATAGAAGATAGGGCATCAAGTGTCTGCTATATCTTTTAGTCAGTAGTTCATATGAAAAAAATGAGTCCCTGTTATACAGGGGATTGAACTTATGCATTTATTATCCCCCTCCATTCTGAAGCCTCTTTAAAATGACTGAAAAGAATAAAACTAATTTTAAAAAGCTGGAAGGATAAAGAGAACAGAAGAGGAGGCAACAGCAGACAAGAGCTAGCAGCAAAATTTTGGAAGACAGAAGGCAGATGGATGAGTGATAACAAAGTTAACAGAGCAGAGAAAGCTTGGTTGTGGAAAGCATCAAAAAAGCAAGTGAATTGCTACTATAAAACTCTGGAAAAGCTCAGATATTGGAAGTAGTTCTTATCACTGCAGGCAGGGCTTCAGTGTGGGGTTGAAAACAAGGGACTGTATTTGGACCCTCAGAGTCCCTCTCCATTCCTGTGCAGACAGGGGACAGCAGCTTCACCAACCCAGCAGGCAAGAGGATATTTAATCTCTGGGGAACTTGAACCAGAAAGTCTTCAAACCGAATGAAATTGCAAATGGTAAGAAACAAGAGTAAGGCAGATAAAAGGATGATTAAATAAAGTCCAAATATCACATAGTGAATAGCGAGACCCCCAGCCTCCTTCCCACTTGGTTATCAGAGCACTGGCAGCTAGATTTATGCTTCCTAAACTGGAGATTGGAAGACTCCCCTCTGATGAAACCGACTAGTTGAAGACAAGCTCTGAATATTGACATTTGGGAGCCTCCCAATGAAATGACCAGGTCCCTGCATGGTTACTATACAGTAAATTGTAGCAATTGACAAGTACTGAAAACACAAACAGAGCTTTCAGTCAACTTTTTTAGTGACTCACTCTTAAATATGAGCAGACTGTCAAATATCACTGGACAGGTGAAGAAAATCTCTAATACATAATTTAGAGATTAAAACAAACAAATGAGCAAAGGTAATTTGGAGGAAACAAAGACTATGCAGTAAAAAGAACACTAAAACTTATTATTAATGACCTCAGAAATATAAAATAAAATATTGCATCCCTGGATCAAGAACATGATGCTATATGAAAAAATGAGCATTTAGTGAATAAGAAATAGCTCTCAGAAAGTAAAAATATAACAGACATACTAGATTCACTAAAAAGGCTAGAAGATAAATCTTCAAGAAAGTAGGCAAAAAACAAGGTGAAGCCCAAGTAAATTAGAGGATGAAACCAGGAGACTCATCATTTGACTATTAGGAGTTCCAGAAAGACAGGATGCAGAAAACAGAAGGGAAAAAATTGTCAAAGAAATGACTAAGAGGCTTTCCCGGAACTGAAGGACATGAGTCTCCAGATTGATAGACCCACTGAATATAAGTATAATGAATGAAAAAACAAGATATAATCTCCAGGCTTACAGGCATTGCCTCCAATACTAATACCCTAAAAGAATTCTTGGCAACTCAAAATCCATGTAGATATTTCTTTCAGAATCCTCATCTCTCAGCTCTTTTCCTTCTATCACTTTGTCCTCCACTGTTTTTTAGCCAACCCTTTCCACACATATCCTAGATCACCTCAACACCAACAATTGCGTCTCCCTTGATAATGTCAACTTGAAGCTACCTACTTTCTGACCATCACCATCAATTTTTTCCAGTTCATTCCTACTAGCATCCCAACTTCTAAAATATTTCAACTCCTTTACCTAAAATCAGTTAATCTAATTCTACCACCCCTTCAGAGTCCACCATCCACCTCATGTTCTTACCCAGCTTAGATTCCATGGTCCATCCTTATAAACACTTCATTGTGTTCACTGTCAACTCTCATGCCTTCACTCTTTTTACTGTATTTTCTTGATAAGGACCCAACTCGGCTTTAATACAGCTATTCACCTATCATGTTCCCACACACATGCAGCTCAATGTGGCTGGAGAAAAATCCACCTACATACTAAGTGGTCCCATTATAAATTCATTCACCTCCCATTAGACTCTTGTGCTACCTGGCAATCCTATGGCATTTTCCTATTGTATTCACCATTCCACTCTCCTCATCCATTTCCTCTCCCACTCTCCTAGATGACTGTTTTGCAATATTTCCTCCAATATCTCCTCTCCCACCCTCATTTAAAGTTAATGACCTTGCTTATTAATTCACTGACAAAATGAAAACCATCTCAAAAGCACCCTAACTCATTCCCACCACCACATTTACTTGCATTTGTGTTGGTATACTCAACCTGACAAAGTAGACATACTATCCCTGCCCTGAGGTAAGACCATCCTTCTGCTTGCACGATGGATTCCATCCCTTCTCTTGTCTACTCCAGCAATTGTCCCTTCTTTCTCCTTTATCATCATTTTCCCCCTCTTTTGGATCATTCCCCCCAGTAAACAAATGCACTGTAATGTCTTCTGTTAATAAAACCGCAAACACCTCCTCTGTATGTTATATCTCTGCTCCCCTTCAGGATAAATTGGGAGGGTTGTCTATGCTTACTGTCTGAGTCTTCTCTTCCACTTTCTCTTGAACCCCCACCAAACATGTCTTACTCTTGTAGGCAGACCTATCATGGTCACTGATGACCTCCATGTTTCTAAATCCAAAGGTTAATTCTCAGTCCTTATCTCACTTAACCAATCAGTAGTTAATCACTCCCGTCTTCTTGAAACATTCTCTGGTTTTCTTTCCATCCCCCTGGCCACCCCTTCTCAGTCTCCTTTGTGGGTTCTTCCTCTGCTCCCTAACTTTAAAATAATGGTAAGCCTCAGAGCTCTGTCCTCAGCCCTCTTCTCTTTTCTATCCAGTCACTCCTTTGCTATATTCACCAATTTATTATCATTGATAACTCCACAGCTTAAATATCTAGCTTAGACATCTCCCTTGAAGTCTAAACTCCTACATCAGCTACCTATTTGAGATCACGTGGGTGTCTAATAGGCCTCTCAAATTGAGCTGTCCAAATGGAATTCCTGCTCTTCCTACAGACATCTCTATTTCAGTAAAGAGCAACTCCTTCCTTCCATTCGTTCAGGATAAAAGTGTTGACATCATATTGGATTCCTGTCTTGTGCAATGATGGCTCAACCACATAGAGAGAATCTGGGGGAGAGATGAAGAAAGAACCAGAGAGTGGGAGAGAAATGAGAGCTGATAGCATTCAAGATCCTGGTTCCAGTTGTTCCTAGCTACTTCCCTGAGCTCCAATTTCCTAAGCCAAACTTGCCATCCTTTTCTGCTAAAGCTGTTTCAGGTTGGGTTTATAGCAATCCCCTCCCACCTCACTCATAACTAATATGCTTGTTACTCAGACAGAGCTATTACCAGCAATCAACACTTACTGTTCCCCTATTAAGTGTGAGGCTCTGGGCTTGACACTGGACCCTCCTACAAGGACACACAGACAAATAGAATCCTGGGAGCCTCAATTAAAGAGGAGCTTGCAGCTAACAAATGGCATTCAGAAAGAGGAACAGTAACCGAGGAGTAGGGCGGTGGATCAGGAAAGGAAATTGCCCTGGAAGGAAGAAGAGAGAAATGAGAAGTGTATTCTCCTCAAAGGGACAATGAAAGCTGAGGTCACAGACTCTATCGCTTCCCCAGGCCAGGCATGAAATGAGTTCAGCTGGGGTGGATTGTGGGAAATGGGAGCTCATGCTCCATCTGTACCCAAAATGCTGCTGGGGATAGACCCAGTGTTATCAGATCTTCTAATTTTTCAGGAATAGCTGAAGATCTAAATTTTTTTGGTGAAATTTATGATTTTTAAATGTTGACAACAATTTTAAAAATTCAAAATGCTGTGTGAGCCAAACTTAACATATCTGTTGGCTGACTGGTCCGTGGGCCTCCAGTGAGAGACTGATGCTATAAGCAAAGGCAGAACAGAAAGAAATGTGTGATTATGCTCATAAAAAGAAGACCAGAACAGATGGTTTGAATAGAAGAATAGTAGGAGAATTTGGAGAGTTATATGGGGACCTCAAACTCTGTTAACAGGTTATTCAAGAGAAATGTATGCAGAGCAATATTTTAGGAAGATGTGTTTGGTAGCTAGGTGAAGGATGAGTCAGACATGGGAAAGACCAGAATACTGTTTTATTTAAAGATATGACTTTAAGAGATTGATAGTTTTGTGTTTTTTATTGTAATCTGGGATCAAGATTTTTTTCATGTGAAACTGTAAGGTTTTCTCCTATGAGTGTAAAGCAGGACTGATCTCATTGTCACCTCCTCACAGAGCAGGAGTGGGCAATATTGAAATGATGGATCATTTAATGGGGAGGTACAGGGGGAATTTTACATTGTATAACACTAAGAGTACAGTCTAATTAAATTTCCTCTGGACAGTTTTCAAAGTCTCTCTTTGATCTGCAGCCCTGAATTTCCTTCTCTCTCAATTCTCTCCACATCAATCACTGCCTCTACAACCTGCCCCCCAAGCCTACCTCCACTGTGGTGCCCATGAGGTGCACCATTCAGATCTCCCTTCCAAAGAGAATCTGCTGGGAGTTTAGTTACCTGACAGCCTCCAACTGCAATATCTTCATCCCTAATGAAGTGTGGGACTTGGATAATCCCTGCCGCAAGCTGATGGCCCATTTGCTAGAACTTTCACTCATGGTGACCGGGGAAAACATACTGGTAGGGGGAAATACTCCTGCCAGTGTGAGAATTCAGGCTTTTGAAAGTTAGTGGAGGAGGGGCAGTATTGCATACAAGAACCATGGATGTGGTGGATTTTTAAGCAACTTGCATTATGCCCTGCAGGAGAATGATTAGAAACAGTTTAAAAACTAAGTGTTGAAGACAAAAAGCCCAATTTTTTAAATGGACAAAAGATTTGAACATATACTTCCCCAAAGAAGAGAATTGGGTGGCAAATAATCACATAGAAAGATACTCAGTATCATTAGTTATTAGGGAAATGCAAATTAAAACCACAATAAAATATCATTTTAAATGTATTAGAATGGCTGCAATTAAAACACAATAACACAAAGCCCTGCAAAGATGTGTGACAACTGTAACTCTCATAGATTGTTGGTGGGGATTCAAAATGGTACAGCCACTTTTCTAAACAGTTTGGCAATTAAAAAAACTTACACAAACACATTATCATTTAATCTAGCAATCCCACTCCTAGGTATTGAACCAGGAGAAATGAAAACAGGTCCATGGAAATACCCATATGTGGATGTCCATCAACTGGGGAATGGATATACAAATTGTGATACATCAAAAAGGAACAAGCTACTGATTCATGCAACAACAGAATGAATCCGAAATGCATTATGCTAAGTTAAAAAAGTCAGATACAAAAGGTCTCATGAATGGTTCCATTTATTGACATTTTGTGAAAGGCACAGGGACAGAAATCAGATCAGTGGTTGCCAGGGAATGGGCCTGGGAAGAAGACTGACAACAAAGGAACATGAGAGAACTTTTGGGAATGATGGTAATCTTCTATACCTCAATTGCATTACACTACAATATATATTTGTCAAAACTGATGAAACCATACATCTAAATTTTACTATATGTAAATGTTATCCCAATAATCTGGACCTAAAATAAAACTATACGTGAAGGCAAAGTGCTTTTTTGGTAGCTTACAAAGAGGCCCTTAACTCTTGCAGTGGAAAGTGGACACAGTTGATGGGCAAGTCAGTGTTTAAAATGAGTCATGGAACTACAAAGATAACTGAATGGTCAGGCAAGGCTGGTCTGTTATGCTAAAGCCAGAACCCTGGCTGAGAAGACCTAGGGTCTTGAAACTTGGATTGGGGACATTGAGGTGAATATCCCCTAAAGATTGTGGCTCTGCAAACTCCCCAGACACTCAAAGACTACAAAAGTGTACCACTCTACTTTATCAAGAGCTGGTACTTCTTCCTTGCAGGAGGATACTCCTCTTTCCCTCAATGCAACAAATGTCCCCTCAGAAGCTGCCCCCCACTTCTTATCCTGGTGCCAAAAGGATAAATAGGATTAAACCCTGGCAACTCTCCTGAGCATATGCTGGGACTGATAGGACAAAAAGAGATTACATCCCAAAGGGGCTGGAAGAATGTCAGCATATACTGGCAGGAGCCAAGGGAAGTACTCATGAGATTTGATGTTGAAGATGTTTTATCAAAGAGACTAGAATATAAGATAGGATAAGCAAGAGTTCATTGTCTTAGGGACTCTCTCTTGGGACATGGGATTTAACACCCTGGCAAGGACTGTGGGAGACGAGTCAGATTTGCTGATAGGGTGGTCTTAGAAACAGGAAGAAAGAGACAGCCCTACCAAAAAGCATTTGTCATGGAAGAGGCTCTGAACAAGCAGGTAGACAAAATGACTCGGCCAGATGATGTTAGCCAGCCTCCATCCTTGGCCACCCCGGAACTGGCACAACAGGCACATGAATGGAGAGGCTACAGAAGCAGAGATGGTAGCTATGTATGGGTCCATCAGCATGGAATCCCATGATCTAGCTATTGCTGCCTCTGACTGTTCAGCCTTCCAGCAACAGAGGCCAAAGCTAAGCCTGCAATATGGCACTCTCTCTTGAGGAGACCAAGTTGCCACTTGGTGGCAAGTTGAGTAAATTGGGTCCCTTCCATTCTGGAAGGGCTAGTGATTCATTCTCACAGGAATAGACAACTATTCTAATATGGGTTTGCCTTTTCTGCTTACAGAGCCCCAGTCAGCACCACTATTTGGGAGTTGATGGAAGGCCTGATCCACAGGTATGGACTCTCACACAGCATAGCATCCAATAGGAAACCCACTTCACATTAAAGGAAGCCCATATCCATGGATAAGAGGTTGTACTATATACCACACCCTCCAGAAATAGCCAGCTTCAAAGAGCATGCAAACAACCTTACAATGGCTTGACTTCAGTGCCAGCAGTTACAGAACTATGTAAAGATGGGGTGCAGTATATGTACTGAATCTTCATGGAGCAGTGTGCCCAATCAGAAAACTTCATGGGTCCAGGGATCAAAGGATAGAAGAAGCAGTAATCCTACATACTATTACTTCTAATGACTCATAGAGGACATTGTACTTCCTGTCCCTGCCACTGTAATCTCTGCAGGGTTAGAGCCAACCCCTGGTACTCAAAGGAGTTCCCAGAGGTATAACCGGAGTTCTATAGAACACAAGTTAAGGCTGCTGCCAGGGCACTTTGGACTCTTTGTCTCTAGAGATCAGCAAGTGAGAAGAGATTTCACCATTTTTTGGTAGGGGGAATTGGTGGTGATCAGCAGAAGGAGGCCATAATGTCTCAGATGATCTACTTGAGTGCCTCTTAGTGCCCGCTTGCCCCATTGTAACTGTGAAAGGACAGGGATGGCAACCCTAGCCAAAGAAAGTTATGATTACTCAGGGTTCAGGCCCCATAGCAATGCGTCTTGTGTCACATCCCCAGGGAAGCCTCCAAGACTGCAGGGGTGATAGCTGAGGATGGAGGGAATTTAGAATTGATGGTGGCAGGAGAGAAATTGAGTACCAGTTGCAATACCAACACCTACTGCAGTGATGAGGGCTGAGGTTCATCCCACTAGCTCTGTCTTGTGATTCTCTCCTCAGGAAGAACCATGGAGGAGCTGCTTCATGACCATGCATGGAGAAGTGGATCTGTAGGTCCCCTGGGGTCAACTGCAGTGGTTACTGAGTTGAGCTGCTCAAATCTTCCTTCAAGAGAGAGCTTGTTGCAAGGAGTGTAGTTAGCTGACAGTCTTCAGCTGCAGCACTTTTTGGATCTTGTGCACTGTTCACACACACTGAAACCATTCTCTCTTGAATAATGGAACATGGCAGGGATACTGGAGTCTGGCCATTTCTGCCCAGTGCAGGACTCCCTTCACAGGCAATCTTTGCTCTGTGCTTCCCTATTGGACTGGCTAAAATTTTATGAGCTGTCGCTGTCTGAGTCTATTCTGATTCAATCCTCCTTCCTTCCCCCTTTCCTTTCATAGGGGTTATACCTGCATTACAATCTGAGCGTTTTCCCTGCTTACCCTTGCTCCTTCTGCCTTCGTCTTTCACAAGTACTTCTTCCCAGTAAATCTCTTGCATTTCTAATTCTGTGCTGGCACCTGCTTTCCAGAGGAGGGACTGTACTGACAACCATCCTTCCCACTGGAAGTCCAGATCTAGCCTTCAGTGAGGGTTCTGATAATGCTACTAAAAATAAGAATATGAAATAATATTCCCCCACATTTCAACATACAGAACACCTAAATTATTAAAACTGGGGGGAGATTCCATCTACAGAAACACAATCATTCAATTTTGAACAAAGCACCATACCAAAGTGAGTACACACACAATGCATTTGCTTGGAAATTTCCAAAATATCCCTGAACAGGTTTTCATCTATTCTTTTAGGTCTCGTGTTTTATTAATACCCACAACTCCTTATTCTAAAACATACAAGTCAATTTTTCTGTTCCCTAACATGTTGAGGGAATTTCAAATTTCCATTGATTGAAAAGGAAACCACAGGTAGAAAAAAATAATCTGATGGCTTTGGAAAGACTTGCATTATTATGCTTAAATGGCTTCATTTAAGGAATTAGTTTCACCTCCTAACAAGAGTTTATAAAAATAGAGATTTAAGGTCTCTGTCTTTTATCTCATATTTCCTTCCTAGTCCCCAGACACCTTGCCTGTGCTTAACAGGTTCTCAATAAACAAGTAATTTTTTTTAAAAACCTCTCCTCGTGCCCTCCTCTCTTTCACTGCTACTTTATGACAATGGCCATTGTAACTCTGAGGGTCAAATCATTCCTTCATTTTATTTTTCTTCTCCCAGTATGCCAAGTATTTTTAAATTATTATTTTTTAATAATAAAAACAAATATGCTCATTGAAAAAGTGGAATATATCCAATATACATAAAGAAAACATTAATAACCTCCTTCCAATCCCTTTCATCCTCACCCCCTGGGTTAGCAATGGTAATAACTTGGAACATATCAATCAGCATCTTTCCTCATGCTCCTTCGGACATATAAACACAGGTACCCTCATGGATAGTGTGCTTTGCTTGATAAAAAAGCAATCACACTTAAACAACTTGATTTTCTCATCCCTCTGTCTCAATAGGCAAGGCTCTGGCTCATTATTATTTTTCTGTAATAAATATTAAAAATTTAATGAGGTATTACATTGTTTTTTTTGGTTTTTAAATACAGTTTTATTGAGATATATTCACACACTGTGCAATCATCCACAGTGTACAATCAACTATTCACAGTACCATCATGTAATTGTGCATTCACCACCAGAATCAACTTTTGAACATTTTTCTTAATCCAAAAAAAAAAAATAATGATAATAATAATAAAAATAAAAGTAAAAAAGAACACCCAAAATATTCCACCCCTCCCATCCCACCCTATTTTTCATTTGATTTTGTCTCCATTTTTCTACTCATCTGTCCATACACTGGACAAAGGGAGTGTGTGGCTCATTATTTTTAAAGCTACATCATATTCCATATTACTGGTAACCCACAATTTATTCAATTTGCCTTTCTCTGCATTTTAATGACATTGAACATGTTTTCATAATTTAAAATATATAGTTACTTCTCTTCTGTGAATTGTATGTTCATGTTCTTTATTTCTCACATTGAAATCTCTAAGTCACCAGAAACTTATTTTTGTGTTTGGTGTGAGGTAGGGGGTTTAGCTTTATTTTCTTTCAGATTGATAGCCAGGTTCAGTACCATTTAAAAAATAAATCAGCATTTTCCCACCAAACTGAAATACCATCCTTTTAAGTTCTCATATATGCTTGCATTTATTTTGGTATCAAGTTCCGATCCACTGATAAATTTTTCTGCTCTCCGTTCAGTGTTGCTGTGATTACACTGACTTTATAATAAACAGTAATATTTGGTAAGGCAATTCTCCCTGTCTCTATTTTCACAATTTTCTTGCCTATTCTTGGACATTCATTCATTTAATGAATGTCATTAATCCAATTCATTCATTTAATCCAATTCACAAAATAACTCAATTTTATTCTAATACCAAGTCCACTATGTTGAAAAATTAATTTTCGTAAGAATTGACATTAATGCAATCTTTTCTAGAACAGTAGTACGTCTCTTCATTTGTTTAGACCTTGTTTTACATCTTTAAACAAGATTTTATGATTTTCTTCATATAGATCACGTTATTTCTTGTTTAAAATATCCTTGGCCATTATTATTCTATTTATCATCATTTATTAAGAAGAGACAATTTAAATTTAAAGTCATATAATTAAATATTTCAAATACATAGAAAAGCATAGAAAATAATACTCAAGGCAACCTTTCTCATACTTATTAGTTCTTAACACTGACATATTTACTCAACATTTCCTTATTTAAGATACAAAAAAATAGAGAATGTGGTGACATTCTTTCATCCTAACTCTCTCAACAAAAGTTACTGCCATCCTGTGTTCTTCCCATGCATTTAAATATTTGTACCCTATATATGTATCCCTAAATAAGATATATTTTTATGTGTTATAGTAAATGGGATCTTAAAAAATTTCTATTTCTATCCATTACTAGCTACTGCTAGTATTGAGAAAGGCCAAAGGCTTTTATGCATTTATCTTGATTCTAGAAATTGTAGTAATATTTGTTTTATTAGAATCTTTGGTTTTCTTTGTTCAAAATCATATCATGTGCAAATAAATACAATTTTACCTTTCTTTACAATAGGCATTGTAGTCTTTTCTGTTTAATTAGCTAAACATTTCAAAAAATGTTGAATAATGGTGAAAGCAATATGCATCTCTTGTTCTTGATTTTAATGGAAACGACTTAGAATTTCTAGTGTGATGATCGTATTAAATTTTTGTAGTCTCAACAGTAATGAAGCAATTTCCCTTTTTATCACCTTATTTAGACTTCTAATTTATTATTTTTAAAGAAAAATGTTTATACTTTCCATTTACAACTAAGGACAAATTCTGAGCCAGATCCCAGGGAGGAGAGACTCACTAAGTAGGAGTTGAGCATTGTCACGTATCTCTACGTTGCTACTGGTTTCCCAGTGTCACTGGTGTTTTGAATTCACATTATGTGCAGGACACAGTCTGGATGGTTCTCAAGATGTGGTCACTGAACCAACAGCATCAGCATCTCCTGTGAACTTGTCTGGAATATAAAATCTCAGGTCTTATACCAAACCCACTAAATCAGAAACTTGGGGGAGCAGAGCAATTTGTTTTATTAACCCCTCTAGGTGATTCTGACTGTGTGTTTTAAGGAATAGAGAAGGTGTCTAAACTCATATTTATTAAGTAACTACCTTGTCCCATGCAATCTATAAAGAACTAACTCATAATATTTAATTTGCTGAAGTACTTTATTAATAAAAATCTTGTATTTGGGCATTTAGGGTCTTTTACCTAAAACACAGCAATTTGTGTTTTAATAACCCCTCAAGATGATTCTGACACACACAAAAGCTTGAGAACCACTGGTCTGGAGAAGAGTAAAGAGCTCAAACTGGCTATTTGCCTAATTTTTGTTTTTTTTAAAGTCTTCCCTTGACCTCATTTCTCCCACCAGCTACCATCGTTTCTTCCTTTTTAGCAAAACCCTCAAGAGTTGCCTATGATTACTTTCTCCAAGTCTTCTCTTCCCAATCTTTCTTCAAGCCACACGAGTTAGATTCTTGTGCCCGTACTCATTGAAACTGCTCTTGTTTGGTCTTTGATGATCTCCATGTCTCCTCTGCTCAACCCTCTCCAATGGCTCCCTTTCGCAAGGAGTAAGAGCCAAACTCTTTTCAATGGCCTGCAGGGTCCCACATGATCTGGCCTCTGTTACTTTCCTGATCCCACTTCCTGTACTTCCTATCGCCTTCCCTACATTTACTGTGTTCTGACCATCCTGGCCTCCTTGCTATTCCTTGTCCACTCCAAGCATTCTCCCACCTGAGAGCCTTTGTATTGGTTCTTCCCTTGCCACAAGCGCTCTCCTCCAGATATTCACATGGATTTCTCTCTTACCTTCTTCTGCACTTTGCTCAAATGCTACCTTCTCAGTGAAGTGCAAACTGACCACTCTAAATTTGTGATTTACCCCCTCACACACAAGCGCGCCTGATATCTCTTACTTAGCTTTACTTTTTATTTGTTTCCACAGCATTTATCCTTTTAACACAATTCACTTATGAATGTGTTTATTAATTATTATTCATCCCCACTCCAGCCCAGGATGGTCAAAGGAAGTCAAGGAAAGCTTCTTACTCCTGCTTTGATTTCTGAGTAGACTCATCCAATGCTCCTTATACTTTTTCCATTTTGCAAACACTTTAATACTAAAAAAAACCCTTTAATTTAGCTTGGCTCCTCTTCCAATTAAAATAATGAAATTCATTCAAAGCAATAAGGTGCTGGGAACTTTCCTCAGATGGGAACTTTTTATTTCCAAGGACCTCAAAATTGGGTGATGTCCAACACATTTGGCTCTAGCCAAACTAGCATGATCCCTGTAGACATTTCTTCTCAGAAACTTATATAAAATAATGTGTTTTTCTCTGCAGAATTTGGTTCCTATTTTAAAAGACCCTAAATGCCCAAATACAAGATTTTTATTAATAAAGTATTTCAGCAAATTAAATATTATGAGTTAATGCTTTATAGACTGCATGGGACGAGGTAGTTACTTAATACATATGAGTTTAGACACTCACATTCTCTCTTCCTTAAAATGCACTACTTATTTAATCTGGCATCTTATTCCTCAGAGCTTTTGGCTCTGCATAGCTCAGGTAAGCTTATAGCTATTACCCCATTAATTCAACATATGAAGGAGAGGGTTACCAACTACTATTACCCTCATTTTGTGGAAATGGAAATAGAGTTACATGTAAGTCAAAGTGATTTGCCCTAACTTTTATGTGTCATTGTTAAAGGTCTTCTTTCCATCAGTTCTTGGTAACTCAAAGCCAATATTTGGTTGCAGTTTCATGAGAGCCTTTAAGTGAAAGTAGCTGTAAGAAAATCAGCCTAGCAAAAATACTTTATATTTATTACACTTCCCTAAGACCCTGGGGTATTCGGCAGCTCACTACTCAAGAAACGAGCAGTAAATTCTGAGGTCCATTTCATGCTGAGTGAAGTGATTGAAGTCAACAGTCATCAAAGGTGATGAAAGTGATAAATTCTACTCCATATTTCAGCTGTTTATCATCACTGCTTAAGCTCATCAATCAGTAAATTAATAGACAGTGCCTATATTGGTATTTTTGTTCATTTGAATCACTTATTAATATTCTCATGGTCTTTTAATATAATAAAAAGGAGATTTTTAAAAAATTGCACAGAGATTTTAAAAAGACAACAACTATAAATCCTATTTAACACTTTAGCAGCCTCACAAATGACATATCTTAAGAATTCCAAATGTAATCCATGAATATGAGTTAAATCAGTAGCTCCCAAACCTGGCTAGTGGAATTGCAGAATTAAAAAAAAAAAAAAAAAAAAAAAAAAATCATGGGCCCAATCCCCAAACATTCCAGATTTAGTAGATCTGAGTTGCTAGATCAGGAATCAGTATCTGAAAAACATCTCCTTGATGAATCAGACATAGGCTGGGAATCACTGGGTTGAGTAAGCAAGCCATTAGGATGAAAAAGAGAGTCAGCCTGGAACTTTTCACCAATTGGCTGATTATTAATAGATTCAAGCTGGGACAAACCAATTTCATTGGAAAGTCTTCTTTCAGAATGTCATACAGTAACTTAGCATATTCGATTTCCTTTACAAACTGCTGACCCATTCCGTGTAAGGCCAATGTGGCAACTTTTGTTAAGTGTGAAGTGAAAGAGGCTGTATCAGACCCACTTCTGATATTAACTTCCCTCAGGTGCACTGACTACCTGTAAACTCACGAGTGTTCCTAGATTTTGCTTTTCTTCCCAACTAGTCATCACATATCACCCCCTCCTTCTCTCCCAGTCATACCCCCAGCCCCCAACACCCTAAGCCTTATGACTTGTTCTACTGAAGAAGTCTGCACTGAGCCCTAGGAGGATGGCTGTATGAAGTAGTAAGGCTCAAGCAAACAAAGAGCTAGCACAGCCCCTGAGTACCCAATTTATATTGATAGAGTCTTTTTAAATGATCACGCCACATAAGAGCATATTTTTCTTTGCTCTATTATACCCTAGTTCTTTCCATCTACTTAATTCATACACTGAATCATTACTGTCTTCTGATAGCTGTTCTATATTTATCATTATTAAACTCCTTTTATTGATCTCATCCTTTGCTCCAATTTGTCATGATTTTATGAATTTTAATTCAATCCCTCCTGCATTTGTGATCCCTCCAGCACTGTCCCATCTTCACGCTTTTATTAATGTGGTCTCCAGTCTATCTTCCAAGTTACTTGTTATTATTACTATGTGATACTAAGGAGACAAATTAAAAATATTGCACC
This sequence comes from Choloepus didactylus, assembly GCF_015220235.1. Taxonomy (NCBI): domain Eukaryota; kingdom Metazoa; phylum Chordata; class Mammalia; order Pilosa; family Megalonychidae; genus Choloepus; species Choloepus didactylus. The sequence goes on from NC_051309.1 coordinate 158,856,011, forward strand.
ACTGCAGCACCTTATTGGGGAAAAAACATACCTTGATGTTAAGCCATTAATATTAACTTTAATATTTAAATTTTTGTCAATTTGGCATTCATATCATAGCAGTGTTGCATGATTCAACTGTCTCTAGTTTTCCTCTGAGAGTTGTGTAAAGGCAAATGCTTTTCTTGCACTGTGAAATAACACCATGAAGTGCTCATGTTGACACTGTACTTCCCCTACCTACAGTACATCTTAGTCCATAAAACAGATAAATTCTCACTTTTCTTTATCTCCATTAGGTAAGGTAAAAAATAAAACTCAAGGTAATATTAAAATAATATAAAGCTTTTGACATAAAACTACAAATCCTAGGCATTTACAGGTAATGCTGGCAGTACATCTTAAATTCATTCTGTGGAATCCTAGGTCTAGTCAATACAGAATTTTCAAGTTTCCCCAAAGGGCGGATTATTGTGGATACTTACTGTACATAAAAGAAGTGGGATGTGATAAATTAGTGGATTAAGATATAGGTACCCCGGTGCTTTTTGGCAATTTCCATCAACATATTATATACCTACATAAAGATGAAAAACCTCAGTAGTGATACTTGGCACTTGCTCACATCTTACAGTCATAAATTTCAGCTCCTTCTAGAATCATTAAATTTCAGAACACTTGATAAACAATGTTAAGTGTGGTTATTCCCCATTTCCATGTTAAACAGAAGAACAGAGGTTGTTTTCTTATCCCTGAATTTTTAAGGCAGAGCTCCTCACCCTCCCCATCTCCAACACTATTGCACAGTTCTTCCTGCATTGCTCTCTCCCTGCAAATCTCGGGACTGGCTTCCAAACTGGGCTTTTGACATGATGACCAGTTTTCAGGCTAACAGTCTCATCATTGCCACTTCCCCAGTTCTGACCTCTTCATTCCCACTGGCTTAAATTCACGATTTAAAATCTTCCCTCCAACTGGGCTTGCCGAGTACTCCTCGTAAACACTTTCCTGGGCCCACCCCCTAAGACATTTCATCTCACAGGACCTGGGATCTGGCACCTTGCTGCATTTACTCTGGATCCTTCTGGAGAATCCAAATGGTGTTTATACAGCCGCAGCTTAACTAGCCTGAAATGAAAAGTGTGGTTACTTTGAATCAATAAATTTTAACTATGCAGCTGAACCATGTGGTACTGTCCCTAATGATTATAAGGCCTTAAAACATCTTCTGTGACACCAGTGAATGTGAAAAATGGCATATTACGGCTTATGCTTGGTTTTCCTGAGTACAACAGGTCTAAATTCTCACTGAATTAAAAGGGACCTCAAAAGTGAATTTGCCTAAGGTTTTCAATTACTGGATAGAATGTACAATGTAAAATTTCAAAGATGGTCTCCTGAAATCTTTCACAGGCTCATCAAATATTAGAGGCAGGAGTGAGGGACCTCAAAGAACATATAATTTAATCTTTTCTTTTAACAGGATAAGAACTATAAATCACAAAGAAGCTAAGTAATTTTTTCTAGAGCTGGAACTAGAACCCAGGTCTCCAGTCTTGGGCCAATGCTCTTCTCTACCACTCTGCTTGAACTAAGTGTGTAAATTCTTTTCCAAGAATTAGTAAAATGGAAACCAGGATGTATTGTTATCAAAATGCAATCATTATAAACAAAATAACCTAGCATATATTAGAAATTTCTGGAATGCATTACAAATTGTACCCTAGTAAAATAGTACTACAGCATTTTAAAATTAGGAAAGAACACATCATCCTCTCCACACCCACCCTGCATAAGAAGGCAATGGGCATACTTTATACCTACATAAGCTTAGAGTTCACCCAAAGAAGTTGCCACATTTGAAGGTCTCTTGAGAACACTGCCATGTAAAGTACTATAACAACCCCACAGATAAATGTGTGTTAAATCTGTGTTCTCAAGTTCATCCACTGGAGCTGTGTCTTCATGATTCCAAGTAATTTCATTCAACCCTCTAAGTCGGTAAAGTTACAGCTATAAGACATAACAAGCCAGTCCAAATTCATTTGGGAATTCTAACTAAAGAGAATCAATTGTCACATTCCAGATGAAGAAATGAAGACAATTAAGTGAACAAATAAATGTGGCTCCTCTCAAAGTTGTTCCTATCTGCAAGCGGTCAACGTTGGTGACTACATTTTGAGTGACAATGTTCTGACATCGTCTATTAGTATAGCCACTAGTATACTTTTGCCATTCCTCAGGCACCTGGTTCCAGTCTTCTGTGTTTTTGGCTAGTTTGTTTGGCTGCTTGTCAATCAGCCTGTACCCACCCTTGCTCTTAGACCAATCACATCTCAAAGACCTCAGTGATAGTGAAGAGAAATCGTTGCCTGTACCCAAGACAAATAGATGGCAACAACCACTTGCAGGTAGGAGCATCCTTGGGAGGGACCTGAGGAGAGCTTTGTGGAGCCCTGAAGTTGGGTAGTATGAAGGTTAGGCTAGACCAGCACTGTCCAACATAAATATAAAGTGAGTTGCATATGTAATTTAAAGTTTTCCAGAATCCACATTACAAAAAAGTACAAAGAAACAGGGGAAATTAATATTAATAATCCAATTCATTTAACTAGCACATTTTCAGGGCTCAATAGCCACATGTGGCTAGAGGCGACTGCATTGGAGAGTGTAGGGCTCAACAGTTCTCTACACTGAATCTAATTCTCTTGGCCAATTATTTTTCTTTTTTAGTTAATCCTAGTAGGTAGGTTCCCACTCTGTATAGTGTGCCTGCCATGTTGGGGAAATCATGGCAAGTCAGGACTTCCCAACCAAAGCGAAGGAAAAGAGTTGAAATAATGACCCACATAACTCAGGAAACCATCCTTATCTAGGAAGTCTGGAGTGAACTGAACTTTGCTTTGGCTGTAGCAACCTGGCAAAAAGAATGCCTTTTCACGGCTAAGTTACTTATTTATTCTCATGGATGGTCATCACTTGAAACATCGTAACTATTGTAGCAAATAACTTGATTGTATTGTATTAGCAAATTGGATAACTTTTAAAAATTAAGCAAATAAACAAAAGAAATAAATCAGCATTGGTACAAAGAAACTAGGATTGTCAATGAACTCAATATGGTTTCCTCCGGGAGAAAGGGTAAGCCACAAGGGTATGTTATGTATAACATCTAATGACATGGAAAAGTACAGAAGATGGTTACCAACCTATTTTCACACTCTATTTCATACAAAACTAGTAAATATAAAAATCATACACTTTACTTCATTGCTTCTTCTGTCCTTTACAAGCTAAGATTTGGACAATTGTCATTTTTGGCTGCTCAGTATTGTGTCAAACCTTCTGCCTATTTGGGAGGTAGTCCAGAAAAGGTGGAAGGTAAGTCTGCTCTTCCCAATGGGACTTTAAAGGAGTAGACTTTTCCTTTGCCAAGTGAATGAGGCTCAACCATCACACATTCCCTCAGGTGGTGAATGCTGATGCAGAAGGATCAGAGATTATCCCAGGTGTCCCTGGTGAGTGCAAAGACCAGTAGGGTGGAAGTAAGTGCGCAGTAAGGAGACACCACATAAAGACTGTCCTGCGGTTGAGACCTGATCCTGGTTGTGCTTTGCATTCTTGACTCCTGCTCACCTTCTGTTTCTATGGGCTGGCAAATAGCCATCAAGTTATATTTCTTCTGCTCAAGTGGCCAGAATTAATTTCTTTAGTTTACCACCAAGAACCTTGACAGAGTGTTGAACTCAGCTTGTGGAAGGTGCAATTTATTGACACTTCAGATCAGTAATTAGCTGTATGGATCTCTAATGGACTAACAGAATGGTTCTCAAACATTTTGGACTCAGGGCCCCTTTACACTCTTAAAAATTACCGAGGTCACCAAAGAGCTTTCATTTATGTCTATTGATGTTGACCCTTTTAGAAATTAAAACAGAAAATTTGAAACTATGTATTTATTAATTCAGTTAAAAATAAAATGATTAATTCCATTACTTAGAATTAATACAAAATATATGTTATAAAATATGTTGATATAAAATTAACATAAAACACTAAAAAATGGAAAATAGCTTTATTTTTGCAAAACAAAAAGAATTAGTGAAGAGTGGCATTGTTTTACATTTTCAAAATCTTTTTCATTACTGCCTTAATAGAGGAAACTATATTATCATATATGCTTCTGTATTCAATCTGTTGTTATGTTCTTTGGTTGAAGTATATGAAGAAAGTCCAGCCTCACAAGATAGGTAATTGACAAAAAGAGGAGTATTTTAATTATCTTTTCAAATAATTGTGGATATTCTTCTTTCATACCATAGCAAAACTTGATAACTGGTAGTTTCTTAAAGATTAGTTGCAATGTAGAATTTTAAACAGTACTAATAGTATAAACATTTCCTGTTGTGTTGCAGTAAAATGTATTGGTCAATCCTACATTTGAATGGAGGCTTTACTGGAACATGATTTTTGTAACATAATGCATTGGTCATTTGGTTAACTGGGTTCTACAGATCTTCCAAATGTCAACACACTTCATCATACGACATCAAAACGACTTTAATTAATATCATCATCAAATTAATCAACAAATTAATTTAAGTATTGGGAAGCTGTCAAGCTCATGGAGGCATTCCCAAAGTTTTATTTTTACTTGGAAGCTCAAGTTTTTTCTCTGGCAACAAAACTCTCAGTTGTTTTCCTTCAAGTGACAGTATCACTTCATTCATTTAAAAAAAAAAAGAAAAAAAGTCTGCCAAATACACCAGACAGAACAACTACAGTGTGGGAGTCACTTTTTAAAGTAAAAATGGTGTTCTATGAAAAAGCACTTAATTCAGCTGCAAACAATCACACTTGTGTTTTTCCTTAAAATATCCATTGTGCTTTGGTTTGCAGCAGAAATACTTCATGTGTACTTCCCATTTCTTCACATGGAATATTTTAAAAACCTATATTTGGATTTAATAAAATCAGTCATTTTTAGTACTTCATCAAGGACATTTTTAAGTGAAACTGGCATCATTTTCTGCAAATGGGTAGAAGTGGAGATGGCAGTGACTGCTGGTACAGTCTGGTGTCACTGCCTTGACTCATGCTAAGACACTAGCAATTTTACCTCCATTGCTTTTACATCAAAAATGCATATGCCAAAACAGAGAAAAGGGCAAATAACACCTTGGTATTATTATGAAAGTGGTTTTGACCTCATAGATCCCTGAAAGGTTCTTGAGGACCCCAAGGAATCCATGGACCACACTTGAAGCTGCTGGCCTAACATTGTGTGCCCACGTCAACCAAAGGAGGGGCTGGGTAAGTCCCTGTCATTGCAGAAGCAGGTAAACATAAGACTAGTCATCTTAGTTGACACTGTTCATTTGCTTGTTCATGAACAGTTCTACCTAAATGAAGATTAACCGGTTCTGTTTCCTTGTAAAATCTTTTTCTATCTGACTCTAGGTGTAGGCCAAATAGGATTTTAAAAGCTGGAATATCTGGATACTTAGAACCTTATGACTAAACTGACTATGTTGCTGTTTTGACCTGTCAAACTGTGGTAGGCTGTGCCATAAAGTATCACTAAATTCATTTCAAGGAATGAAGCTGGAGTGTCAGGAAAGGTTAATTGACTGGAGCTTTTGTAATGATCTGTGGTTGTGTTGGTTTAGATATCAGAGATTCCAGGAGGCAGTATCAGTGAAACCTCTTCTGAAATCTAGCCTTTGTGGGTTTGGGCCCCTTGATTAAAGGCTTTTAATGTGCAGTGAACTGAGGGGCAGTTTGTAAAGGTAGAGATGAGAATTTTGTAAGAGTTGGCTTAAAATGATCCTGATAGGCTTGCATAGTCTATTGCATTGGACTGACAAGGAGAACTTCCAGTAAAAGTTCTCTTTCCTATAATAAATCTACTAGAATAGAGAGCCAGTCACAAATCCACCTTCTGGTTTAAGGGAGTTTTCTCACTGGTTATTCTGAGTATTTTAATGAATGAGTACTGGAGAACCTACTTTTCTCCAGAGAAAATACACTGTAGACCATGTTCCGATAAAGACTGGGGAAAAAACTAACAGCTGCAGAGCTTGAAAAGAAAAGTTAATTAGATAGCAAATAGAATTAATCAGCAGTTTAAAACATTCTCACTTAGAAATGTTAAGATAAAAATACTTGAGATATATCTGATAACCAAATAGTTATCAAGTTGTATGGCTTGATATTCCTATTTTAAAGGAGTTAAGCTGTGATGAATTGGGATACAGAAAAGGCTGGAAATACAAATCATTCAAAACATGCCTCATGCTTTCAGTTTATCTAAAATTACAACACATGATTATGCTGCAAAATTCCTGCATATCTTGAATTGAAGATGTAGTTCGAGGCATCGGAGGCTTTGGCATGGAACAGCAGGATTGTCATTTGAGGCAAATGATGGCGAGGTGGCAGGTCACGAAAACTGCCATTCGCTGCTGGTGGGGTGGAAGCCAGTACATCTTGGGAAACAACTTGGCATATAAAAAAATCTGGAGATGAACGTATCCTATGACCCAGAAATTCCACTTCCAGAAGCATCCTAGAAAAACTCTTGCATGTGTGCACAAGAAAGAATAATCATTGTAGTATTATTTATAATGGCAAAAGTTTTTAACAACCAGCCTAAATAGCCATCATTAAGAAATGGATAAATTGTGAAATAATCGAACAATAAAATAATAAAGAGTTAAAATGAGCACACTACAGCTGCATGTTGCAGATCTATCAAACATGAATACATCTTACAAGTATAATTGTGAGTATAAAAATCAAGGCTGAGCTTTTTGGGGGTGGGAAGGGTGACTGTTTAATTCCAGGTAAGTTTAAAAAAAAGCATTCCTTGATTTATAGGCTCAGAAGAATTATATTGCAGTGAAAACGGAAATCAGTCAAACTCCCCATGTTAAGAAAAGCGCTCACTGGTTGAATTCTCATGATGTATGCATTCTTTTTTTTTTTTTTTTTTTTTTGTAGCCTTTCATAGCAATATAATGAGGACAGTATTGTATGGTCAGCTTTCAATTATCCTTGCTATGGAGATATCAGAGAGCTCAGGAAATCCAGAAACTTCACCTAAATCAATAGTTTCATTTTTTTCAAATGCCATTTGAACTAGGAGAAAATATAATTGGTTCAAATGTTTCCCCCCTTTCCTTCTTTTTTCTGTGCTAGAGAATTTGTTAAAGCAAAATGTGAAAGTCAAAAATCAGCAGCAGTAAAGGTGAAAAAAAAGTGACTGAACAATTAAAAGGTCTCTGCTACATTGGAGGTCTTGTAAAATATCTACTGAAAATCAAGCTGACTACATTGCTTGTCTCCCAATTCTATGTCGTATGCCTATAGACTGAGGCTCAGAGATTCTCATAACTAAGCTTAGCCCATGGAGGAGGAAGGGAATGGGGAATACGCTGAATCATCAAGGACTGTCATATAGGTTGTGCACTGAACAACTCAAGCACACCGAGCAACTCTGGAGCACACCATTCACATAGACTACCCTGCATGTGTGTAGAAGACCTGAAAGCAGATGTCAAAGTAAAGAACAGAAAAGGCCCCTACTGGCACGGAAGAGTCCCTAGTCTCTAAAAATACCCGCAATACAATTTCAAGAGTGGAGCCCTTGTTTACCTCCCTACACAAATAAGTGACAAATTGTGGAGAATCAAAGACCATAGGATAGATAATATATAGGATTATTCAGTGAAATATCTCCCAAGAACATCTAAATAAACAGAATGAAACTAAGAACAAACACATAATAAATAAGGTTACTCATCTGCAGAAGTTACCCAAAAGATTGGAAGTGAGTAGCCAATAGATGGGACAAACAATCAAATCTAATTTAAAAAGCAGATCAATCAGACCCTGATGTGTTTGGTAGTTTCCTGTATTTATAAAAGTAAGCTAAGGCAATAGTAATCAGTATTGGGATGAAAACAAGTATTTAATGAAGAACTCTATCTTTTCGTTAGTGGACACGTTTGAGGAGCACAGTTTGTGCAATGTTTGCATGTCTGAGAATGTGCTTACTAAGTGCATGGGGAAGAAAAATAAGTAGTGGGCAATTCTGAAGGGTATCTTGCAAAGTGTGTGGATTTCCAAGAGTACTTCTATTTATGTACGAAATCAAGGATAACTTCCTAGGCCATTTTTAGCTTTAAGTTTCTGTGATTCTGTTGGGTGATGCATAGGAAAGAGAAAGAGAAAGAAAGCATCCCTATTCATGGATTGATATTGTTCTCCTTTATCACTGAATTTCTGCATGATTAAATTCTATAATTATGGTAAGACAATGTACTATTCCAAACACTTTTTGCTCCAAATCTGAATAGACTGCCTTTGATGTAAGCAATGCAGGGCAGTTGTTTAAAACTCTGATTTAGAGATCAAGTTCTTGACCTAATATGGCAAGATCTATTTTGAAGCTTTCATTTGAAAATAGCAACAATAGATTAGGGACAAGTTTACACTGCAAATTGAAAGTAGAAACATCTTTTTGACCAACATGTAAATTCTTGCTCTTCAAGATCCAGATTTGGTAAGTTTTTGGTGGTTGAATGTTAAGATTATATTTCTGTCTTGTGCAGAAAGATAACTCTAGCCTATATAATGGAATGGTAAGCTTTCAGAGAGGTCCACAGCTTGTTTTCACGGCACATTGATGACTACTGATTTGTATCCCATTAGTAGGTCAAGTTCATTGTCAGTAACCACCATATTATCCTAACCTCTCCTACTGACCACAAAGCAAATGAACCAGAAGATAAGGTTCTTCCCTGGATCATTACATTCTTCCATTTTGGAATTTGTATCTTTTCTGAAATAGCAAAGTAGCATTAAGCATCATAATTTTGAGACCTGAAGCAGAGGTGCTATAGCAAGAAACCAAATGGTTGCCAACACAAGTCTAACTCAGTAATGTTCCCAAGTCTGTATTCAGATTTTCAGGTCTAGAATTGGTTCTGTTTGTACATCCAAATTTTATTGTGTCCAGTGGTAGTAGCAAATAACCAAACTCACAAGGGATTGATGTATAAACCAAAATGCTGATTTCCTAATTATAGTGGTAAATATTATTATATCATGAATGGATTGTTTGTCCTTCATATTCAGGGTACCACACTTCTAAAGAATATTGGTATATGGGGAGCTGAATGAATTTCCAAAGATGCTTACTGTATCAACCAGTGTCCAATCAAGAGAGAAAAACTTCACAGTAGTTTGAACAGGGAAAGTTACTATAAAGAAGTGTTAACTGTAACAGGGTATTGGAATAGAAAGGGATTGGTTAATTAGAAATAAAAATAGCTCTAAGGAACACAGGCAGAGCAGACAGAAATTGCAGCTACCATTCCTAAGGCTGAGATAGAGCACCCATGGAAGAAATCAGGACTCACTGGGGAGGGCACATCTGTGGTTCACTGGCTGGATGAACGTTGCCAAGAACTTAATAGAAATCCACCCTCCATGGTGTCAGGGAAGCCATCCACAGGAAGGAACCACAACTTGAAATTTGTTGCAAAGTTGCCTGAGGAGTTCCAGAGGAAGCTGCTGGCCACTGTGTGCTGTTGCTTGCTGTGCACTACAAGAGCCTGGTAGTAGAGAAGCTAAGAACACTGAAGGAATTTGGAGAAAAGAGCTGTTCAGAAACAGGAAGAGAAACCCCTTCCTCCTCTAATGTGCTTCCTGTACACTCTACTGTCAAAGCACAATGTCATGCCAGATATCAAAGGTGAATCACCTATAGGTCCCAGCTCCATTCTTGTACGTAGGTAATGAAGAATGGATGTGACATCAAAAGGCAATAAATTGATGTCTAACACACTTGCCAACTCAGGCAGCATGAAAGTAGCTCAAAGAAAGATAGAAAGTCTTGAGAAATATGTCATTCAAGCCAAGGAAAATCCAGAAAACCCTTCCTGTCCCCAGATAGGGCATACCTCTCTGTTCAACCCTTGGATAGTTATGGATAAACACTCTCTGATTCTTGGCCTGTTTTCTAAGTTCTACAATGACCATCTTCTTGCTGTAGTATAATAAAATTAACACAGTTTTAAATTTTCTTAGGTTTTTAATCACGTTTCATGCCCTGTCTCCCTGACATTGTAATCTTATTACTTTGATGAATCTTGGATGTTTCTTCATGTCTTCAGTCATACTTGACAAGTTTGGGGGTGACAGCTACAGACGGCTAACTCTTAAATTTTGTATTGTTTTTTACTGGTTTCCCAGCCAGAGATTACCTCATTCCAGATTACAAAAGATCCCTCACTACAGCCTCGATTATGCCTTTAGAAGGTGTTCATTCTCTTCAATCTTGCTGAAGAGAAGGGACATCATTTAACTTTTTAGGCCAATAGTGCTTGATTTCATGAATTACTAAAAACCTTAGCCTTCCTATTCCCTAGAATAAACTTTGCAAAGGGGGATTAATAAAATAAAAGGAACACTTACTCAGAAAGATAAGCATTTACTAGCTGTGTAAGTTTAGGCACTGTTTGTGCCTTGTTTATTCACAAATGTAAAATGTGAACACTAATGGCCACCACCTCATTGCATTATTGGGAAAATACATTGAGTTAATACATGTTAAATCACTTAGGCCAGTGCCTGGTACATGGCAAACACTCACAAGTGATAAATGTGATCTGATGTGCAAACCGAGAAATGCCTGAGAGCAATCATGCCCAATTTGAGAGAAAATGAGCAATAAAAATGAAGAATTAAAAAAAAATTTTGAAATTAAAGAAAAATGATATTGCACGCCCCTTGTTTATAGACTAACTCTATTTCTATAGATGGCTGTCGGATATACTCTACTTATAAAGCATAGTGGGAACACGTTAAAATTTTGAAGATCTGTCAATTTAGGGCCTAAAAAACTTAAGGAAAATTTCCAAAGGGTTTTTTTTTGTGATTAAGGATTGGGATGGTTGGTGCAGCATTCACTGTCACTAGATGGTGCTGTAGAGCAATTAAGCTTGGTTGTTTGTTCAACTTGATTTCAAACATTATTTTAAGATTAGATTATCCTTACACAAACATTTTGCACAGGGGTAGGCAGTTGTGTGGGCTAAAAGTAGTGCGGGTATATTCATCAGGTTTTTTACTTTCAAACAGTTAGTGTGGCAAGTGTGAGAGACCTTGAGAACAAGTGGACTAAGAAGAATAGCAGACATTGAGGAAGATAATTTAACACAAGCCAAGGTAAGACTCAGTAGCTGGCTGGGATCACTAAATGATACAACTTGCATGGTTCAAGGTCAAACTGTCAAAGCTAAGACTGGCATTGCCAAAATGGAAATGTGAGCTAAAGAAACATACTTCAAAAATAGAGCACTGAAAAAGCATGATTTGGTATCATTATTTCCATGTGAGTTCCCAACAATATGCTTGATGTTTTATTATCTGTTCAGAAAAATTATGCTAAACAGAAATTACATTTTCTCTAGTCTTATTTTGGATCAGTATTTTCACTTTGTAAAGGGCATGTTTTAAGGGATTTAAGCAATGTTATAAAACTTATATTAAGGATTGGGTAGAGGAGAGAGGCATGAAGTCAAGAAAGGATGGGAGTTGGTTTTATATAGAGATGTTAAGGAAGGCTATAAAGAAAGAAGGTGCAGGCGATGTCTGGACATTTGACTCACACTATAGCTCAGTAAAACTCTTGGATTCAGCTCATTGCCTTCAATCTCCACAATCAGTACAGCCTTGCCAATCTTTAAACCAGCCAGCAGAGAACAAGAATGACTGGATGGCTGTGCTGCAATCCATTTATTGTACTACACAGAGCTATAGCTAGATTCATACTAGACCATAACATCAAGAATGAACAGATTGCACTTGACCTATAGATGAATGGCTTTTGGCAGAGACTTAGAGGGAGATAAGGGGAATCCGCTGTTGTGGCTCAAACACTAGAAATGGAGGGAAAAGCAAATGATCTAACAAACTTGGAATAAAATAGAAATGAAGATGAGAGACTTACAAGGCCAAGAACTGAAGAGGAAATATAAAGGAACGGAAAAGGAGATTATTCTCTGGCTTCAGGAAATTAACTGCCAATTCTTTCCTGTAAGTTGGAGCCTTAAATAGTTTGAGATGCCTGTGGTGTGTTGGGAGGCTATCTGCCCAATTGTCTTCTAATTCCAGATGTGCATTAATGCACAAAAGTATGAAGTGTCCATAATCTGGAATTTCAAATCCCCACTGGCGTTAGGGTTCCATCTTTTCAAGCTCTACAAAGTTGACCTCAGCTGAGTATTGATACTTAATTATCTTCAGATGATTAGATTTCAAGTTTGAGCTATAGCATTCCACCTTCAGACACTTTTTAAAATTTTACCAAGGGCACATATGTGCAATTCTTTGGTATTGCCTTTACCATCAAGGTTAAGATGATAATTTTTTAAAATTGGTTAATGAGTGTAAAATATGGAAGAAATGTTTCTTTTGCAGCTGGTATGAGAATCCCATCTTTGAGGATGGTTTTGATGAGCCCAGGAGACTCTTCCCTATGAGGGCTGGGCCCTGAGCAGGGGCTAGACAGCTTGTCCCAGGGTCTCCCAATGTTGATGAGGGGTCTGTGGTGGGAGGCGGGGTGAGGGTGAGCCTGGGGGGAAGAAGCTAGACAGAGAGGATGATGAGCTGGTGAGATAGCAGAAAGTGAAGCAATCCTCAATGTGATTTCTCTTTCTAGCCCGTCAAAGCCTCTATAAAGTTACTAAATACATGATGTGCTTGGTGTGAATAGATCCTTTGTTAAAACCCTGAAGGGGTAGGGCCTGTGTCCAGCTGGCATACTTGAACATGGGGGGAAAGATCAAAACAGCACTATAAAATGTCTTTAATGTAATCATTTAAAGCTGAGAATGGCTGAGCCCCCACAGCACATGTCCCCTAGCAAAGTGCAAAATTAAACCATTATACAATGAGATTAATCAACATAGAGATTACTGAGGTAGGACCCCACCACCACTCACCTCTCTTTACCTATATGCAACCCTCATGTTAACCAGGACCTCCCGCCCTGTGGAGGGTTAGGTTAATTGAGTAACAGATCAATTATCCCCTTGGTTTCCTTATCTGTGAAATGGAGAATTAAGAGGATCTACTCCATAGGATGTGGTCATAGTCAATATAAAGCCCTTGGAATATTGCTTGTCATATGGTTAAATACAAACTATATTTAGGTCATCATTACAAAATTTACCTATTCTAGTACTTTCTGCAGTAGCAGTGGATGCAGGAAATATGATCTCCAGCGTTCAAACTTTTCTCAGCCTGCACTTCACCTCCATGATTTCTGAGCTCCCAGCAAGAATATGATCTCCGGAAAGCCTTCGCAGCCTAACGGGGCAGAGGCCCAGAGTCGCGATGACACAGTCCACTTCCAGCTGTGGGCATTGGGCAAATGCCAAGCTTAAAATACCCCTAGGAAGATAACCACTGGCGCCAAGGCAGAAGGAAATCAGAAGGGAAGAAATAATCATTTTAATGATACCCAGTTATAATTAAGTACTCCAGAACTAAAGCTGAGCATTTTTTTTCGGTTATACCCTCTACGAGCAATGTTTGTACCTTGAAACTTCTAAAATATTTAAGGCAAGAAGAAAAGGCATGGCAACTCGTTAAGGTCATACATTTAGGACAAAAATGATAAAATATTAAAATGAAAGAAATAAATGTTCTAATTGAAAGACTGAGATTCTGAGGAGATTAATCATTCAAAGTAGGAAACACGTGTGGCCTCCAGTCTATTATATAACAGGGGAGAAAAGGGCAGTGGAGTTCAAGTGTAGAGCAATGCCAAGAAATGAGAAAATGATGGCAGGTACTGCTTAACCATATTCTAACTTTATGCTTAGATTCAAGGGAAGGGACTTCAAAGAAAGAAGAGGTACGGTTAGCTAGTTTAAAATGAAGTCCGGAGAGTAGAACCTGGGGGCTTGAAATTGGCATTTTTCAGTCAGGAAATGTGATATGGCAGGATAGGCTAAGTCATGCTGAAGCAACAAACCCCCAAACCTCAGTGGTCTGAAACCACACAGTTTTATTTCTTGCACAGAACAGACGTCTACCATGAGTTGGCAAAGATCTCTCTGATCATCGGTCCCTCAGGGATCGAAGCTGCTGCTGGTACAGCCACCATTTTCAGCTTGGCCAGTTCCAGAGGAAGGCAGAGCCCAGGGTTTCAGCCGTTATGAAATGCTGAGGTCTGGAAGTGGCACACATCACTTCTGTTCACAACTCATCAGCTGGGACGGCTTCAAGGGGGCCAGAGCTCAATCTTATCCTGTGCCCAGAGGTGGGGAAGGAACAAAACAATTGGGAGAACAATCCTAGTGGCTCCCCTGCAGCCCCATACGGCTTTTGTTGCAAGGAAAGCTTGTTGGCTTGGCTGGGAGCTTTACACCCTTCTTTGTTCACGAGGTCAGCTCCTGACCCCAGCCCTTAACATGAGCAGAACATTTGTGACCAAGATGTTCATAAACTCAGGATGACTTTAAGGAAAGGATTTTGGCATTAACCATAGTTCTAATTGCAATAAAGGTAATGGGAAGCCAATAGACTAGGGGACAGAGCAGGCCCTTAGAAAATATCTAAACCATAGGGTCTTGAACTCAAACACATACAAGGGCCTAAACAGGTAATGTGAATGAGTGAGGAGGGCCAGGAGTGATATGAGAGGGAGCGGGGGAACTGGGTGCAGAGAGAGGACACGTCCTGTCTAAAAGCAGCAGCTGCTACCGCTAATTGTTGTCATGAGGGATTATGAGACGAATGCTGCCAGATTTTCTGATTTTTCAAGAGAAGCCAAAAACATAGTTTTTTGTTTTGTTTTAAATGTGACATCTTATGATTTTTAAAGATTGGCTTCAAATTTCAAAAATTTTCAAACACCATTTGGAACCAACAAAACATGGCTATGGCCCATGGTCTGCCGGTTTGTGATAACTAATTCAGCCAGTGTTTTTCACAATTTCTTTTTCCCCAGCAGGAGCAGCAGCAGCAGTTGCAAAACCCCTGTGTTTGGTCAAAATTTAACTCAGAAACACATTATGTAGACTGGATTTATCTGGAGAACTCTTCCGGTTGAAGCAGCGTGAGGTTCCAGAGCCTGGAGCTCAGCATCTCCTGCTCTTCCCCCAGGACTCAAGAAGCACAGCCTGAAACTTGCGAAACATGTCCAAACCTCTCATCCTGCAGGTGAGGATTCCTGAGAACCAGGCGGAGCCATCTGTTTGTCTTTCTGTGTCACCCGGCTTGTGTGGAGAGTGTGCTCATCTAATGCACTAATGGAACCCGCCCGTTTCAGCTCACTATTCATTTCGAGATTCACTGGGGTCTCTGTTAGACAGGGTTTAGGCAAGCATAGTCATCACCACCTTTTCCATCGAGAAATGTGCCCTGAACAGACGGTTGCAGGACACTCTGCTGGCGACATGTGAGGCAAGCGGTACAGGCATTGCCTTCTCCAAGGAGCAACTTCTAGAAATCTCCATCTCTGCAAACTCAGAGACAAACACCAGGGACTGACTGACCTTAACATATGTTAAATTAATTAATTGAGAGGAGTGACCAGACAGGGAAGCCTCAGTGCAAGTGCTGTTTGTGAAGTAGAAGACAGAAAGTGTGAGGAGCACGACTGACTCGGGGGCAGGGCAGGAAGGAGTTCTGTGGAATCACTGGTCTATGGAAGTTTGAATAATTTAATGTCTCTTCATTACTCTGCAAATAAATCCATGTATCTCCACCCAGACTTTTCAGGTGAGAAAATTATATATCTTTATAAAAATACGTGTAATTTTTCTAATGACTTTTATTTTAAAATAAAATGTATGAAAGTTATTTTTAAGTCAAATATGAATAAATGAACAGGAAAATAATAACTTAATAATCTAATCCAGGGGTCAGCAAATTATGGCCTGCCAGCCAAATTCAGTCCACTATCTATTTTTGTACATAAAATTGTATTGGAACACAGCCATGCCCATTCATTTATGCCTCGTCTACAGTTGCTTTCGTGATGTAACAGCAGAGTTGAGTAGTTGCAACAGAGACATCAGGCTAACAAAGCCTCAAATATTCGCTATCTGGCCCTTTACAGAAAAAATGTTCTGAACCCTGATAATCATGATTATTTTTAGGAATTTTTCCTTCTAATATTTTTTCTATGTGTATACTTGTGCTGGAAAAAATAAAATCATATTCTCTATTACTGCCCTCCAATAGGAATTTCTGGGATGATGGAAATATTCTGTATCTGTGCTGTCCATTATAATAGCTTCTGGGTAATTGAAATGTGCCTGGTGAAACTGAGGAACTAATTCCTAAATTTTATTTAATTTTGAAATTTAAATAGCCACATGTGGCTAGTGGCTGCCATATTCAAGAGTAGAATTAAATGTACATACTTTCTTGAAATTTTCTTAATTTGCTTAGTAATATTAGAATATTAGAATAATATTAGAATATTAGAAATATTCTTTCTAAAGTTCCTTTTAATGACTCCATAATATTACAATGAATGGATGTGCCATCATTTACTTGGCCAAGTCCCTATCATGAACCCTTAGAATTTTTTCCAGTTGTTCACTATTATAGTTCAGTTCTACAAGGAACATTTCTGTGCATACAAATTTTTGTACATGTCTGTGATTACTGACTTAGGATAAACTTCTAGAAGCAGAACTACTTGATCAAAGAACATAAACATTGTTCACATTCTTGAAACATACCATCAAATTCTGAGTTAGAGCGCGCTCTCCACTCTACATTCAGAACAGCAATATAGGAGAATGTCTGTTCCTCATGTGCTTCTGTGTATATTTTAAAGAATTGTCTTGAAAACATTCTCTTCCTTGTCTGTTTCATCTGGACTGAAGTGTCCCTTTGGATATCAAAGGAATAGCTGAGTAGGACATTTTGTGAGGACACGTCAGTGTGTTAGGAGAAGTAGAGCAAAGGGCAGAATGGAATATTTTCCACTGAGGTTTTCTACTCAATCAAGGCTTTGGGTAACTCGATTAATTTGGGAAACAGCTTCTGAATTTAGTGCAGGGGACCAAGTCTTTCTCCAGTGGCAGATCCTGGCATTGAAATATTCTTGCTTGGGAGTGATTAAGACTTAACTGTACTTGTCTGTGAGAAAGTGAATTATCTGTGCAGATGGTGGGGGAACCAGCCACTTTCCTTCCTCTAACCCTTAGCCTCCGGGGTAGAAATTTTAAGAAATAAGCCACAGAAAGTAGACTGAAGGAGGAAAAAGGAAGTCAGCATAATGAAGAGTCTCAGCCACCAACCACAAGTGGTGAACAAAGGTAAATGCCACGAAGAAAGGCCTTATCTTTGGTCAAACAAACCTGGGATTGACTGTTAACTTGCTATTTCTTCAGGGCAACCTGAGAATTACTTTAGTTCTCTGAGCATCAATTTTTTTCAAGAGAATAATAGTAGAACTTTGTATCTAAGGATCATTTAAAATAATCTATGTGAAAAATTCAGTGTGGGGCCTGACTCATAATTATAGCAACCACAAGGACAGGAGAGGGGGTCAGGAGACAGGGCCCTCTTCCTCTCATGCCTAAACCAAGGGGCTGCCTCCTCCTGGGAACTGGTCCACCTGCTCCTTCCTTGCAGGCATCCTCAACCACCGCTTTGGTCTGGGCTCAAAACCCAGCCATAGCACAGGTGTTGCTCACAGAAGAAGGACATTTCTTGGGAAATGCTTTACCCATGCATTCCTGAAAGTCAAATGACCTACCATTTAGGATGGCTTGGGCCATTCATTGCCCTCAGGATTTTGGGGTGCAGGTGGAGGGCTGTCCCTCCCCTGCCTTAATATCTACTCTCTTTCCAATTCAGGTCAGATCTGCCCAAGGCTGCCTATGGTTTTAGACATTTTCCCACCAGTGTTGTTCTTTGTCTTTAAAATGTAGCAGATAAATAATGTAGTCTTTCTAAAAAAAAAAAAACAACAAAGAAGCACCACCACGTTGAGGGGCTCCTATCCCCCCCATGCAATGCAGGGCCAGCTCTGTTGTGTAACATAGAGGGAAAGAGAGAACATTAATTCAATTTGTGAGCAACTGTATTCCTCTCCTATTCATATGGATCTTTTCCTGCCCCCGTTAAAATAAACAAATGCCACAAGTGACTGGAAAAATGCCCAAAGGGAAAAATAAAGCCAATATGAAAGACATTCAAAAGCAGGCACTCCAAACTTATAAGAGCAGGGACCTCCTGCCTCCCCTACCCCCCACCACCACCACACACATGCACACTCCTTTTTTAGGCAATTCCTCAGTTTGCAAAACACATTTCAGGAAAGGCCTGGGTGATTTTTCATTAGGAAATAATGATCAACACTATTCATAAACTAGAGAAGCTATAGCTATTTCTTGAAGTGATAATAAATTGTATTTTCAAAGACGAAATTACGTAATGCAGACATGTTTGCTGTGACCACAGAAAATTTTCTACTCCTTTGCTTGAGGGTCATAAATAGAAGAATTAAGTGTAGATGTTTAACCCACGTCACAGCAGTAACTGAAAGCACTAGCCAAATTTTTGAAACGAAAAGTAGATGGCCCTCCAGCTCACGTGAAAAGCAATTGCAACCCAATCTAAGCATCACAACAGATGGTTTAATTACTAACAGGAGAAATCTGACTTTTTCTATGTGGAGACCAGAATATGAGTAAAAAGGTTACATTTTCATGAAGATGTGTGTGGGTAGAGGATGCAAACCAGCCCTTGCTCCCTGTAGACGGAGCTCTTGTGTGTGGACATACTTTCGAGTTTCATCATGCAGGCCAATGATCACGTTGCCCCAAACTTCCTGCTTTAAGGAAGGCACTCCTGGGTCTACACTGGAGAACAGCCATCAACCCTCAAGGATATTCCTTTTTCATCCTTATTCACCATGTCTTCCATCCTATTTACCAAATGTATTTCCCAATGAAACAATTAGTTAATATATTCACACACGAAACCAATTATGATAGAATTAAAGCTTTGCCTGCTCCATTCTACAAATTGGATTACCAGATTCAGACTGAATTCTAAAATCTCTTCTTGAGTCATTTGGAGAAGAAAATGAATCACATGTGTTGGGAAGCTTGCGAGTCATGGTGTCCTTTCGTTCCATCAGTGCAGGAAGCTCTGTGTTCCTGGAGGCATGGGTGAGCCTGCATGACAGAAGTCAGAAAATGGGAATGGGGAGCTCAGCTGGATCTTTAAACCAGCTCTGACAAAACTCAAGACAATGTCACAGTTGACCATGTAGCTGAGATTCAGGCAGTCTGTCAACCACTCATAAACTTGTTTAGTAACTATTTTGAGAAACCGTAATGTCTGTCAAGTCTTGGACATTTTGTGGGTTCCCAATCACAAAACAGGATGTCCAGAATATTCTGGATGGCTATATCTACAACACCCATTTTAACTAATATGTCAACATTTTTGTTGCTGGAGAAGAAGTTTTGTAAACTACTATTCTGAGTACAAATCAATGGTGGAATGCACCAACAAAATAGCATGGCATGGTGAAAAACCCCAAATACTTTTTTCAAGAACTATATATGAACCGTGTGATTGCAAGCACACTTGTGTTTCTGTTTGTGTGTTGGTAAGCATTAATAATTTGGTATTTGACAACACAATTAGCACTCACTTCTTTGGAAGTCCACATTTACATTAGGAATTTTCCCCATGGTGTTTCAGAGCAGGATGCTTTTATCTAAAATATATTGAAACATGTGACAACAAAATTCTATAGCCCTTCACTCCCCTCTATTACCTAATAGATGAGAGGCACTGTAAAAGACAAAATAAATCAATACCAGATCCTTCTTTCAGGGTGTTTAGAGCCTATCAAGGGAAACAATATTTTTCTCAAAAAGAGAGCATTCAAATATAGCCAGTTTCCTCCATTTTATTGTCAAAAACAGAAGAAAAGTCATACTCTGTGAGTACACATTATTATTAGCTTAAAAATACATTAACAAATGCCAGCACAGTGAACTTATTTAAGGAATCATGGAATTGGAGTCTCTTGTTCATAACTGGGACTAAGTTGAAGACTTAGTCAAAGAAACTGAGTCAAAGAAAGTTTAAATGAACTTCCCAGGGTCACACAGCTATTTAATTGCTCAGGTAGTCCCAGAATCCCATTTTTTCAGTCCCAAATGGAGACTTAAATGTATACTGAAAGTGCCAGACTGGGTTTTGATCCAGTCCTTTCTGGCCCCCAAATTCTATGACTTTCCTTAGACTCTGTGATCACCCTACTGCTCCCCTGCTGTTCCATGTAATTAATAAAATCACTAAGTTGAACAAAAATAATTGTTTCATTAAGAGACAAAATGCTACATTTAATCACTAAAAATGACATAATGCCTCATTCACTTTAGGGAAATTTTTATTTTAAGAAATTTAATATAGAAGCATGTTAGAGAATTCCCTAACAAAGAAAGGCAACTAGTTCATTATTTCACAGTATGTGATTACTTATTAACTTGATCATATCATTGAACACATAGCAAACTTGCACTAAAGCATATGAAGAAAGGCCCCTATTTTTACTCTGCCCTTCTAGTTGTTTCTAGGACACATTTCCTTGTGTTTGAAAGGATGTTTTAAACTGGGTATTTGATGCCAACATCGTTACCCACTGGAAAGTGCTCTGTAAGTGCTTCCTGAAGAATGCAAAGCAAAGTGAACACTTTCAAGCCAATACACGAGGTTTTGTTTGCATTTGCTACATGCCCAGTCATGAGTTATGCTTGTGAGGTGAAAAAAGAAAGTTTGTGCCTGCTTGTATCTCAGATGGCCAGTTGCCTTTGCAACAGCCTCCCTCCAGTCCCTGTTGCTAAATCCTGAGACGTCAGTAATTGTATCAGAGGACAGCAGTAACAGTAATAAAAGATGACATTTGTATAGATAGCTTTCTGAAACTTTGTTTCAATGCACTTTCTCATACAGTACCTCAATAATCCGAAGGTAAACAGAAATAAATATCAGGAGGAAACTGAGGCTCAGAAAATTTAAGTGACCTGCTTGAAATCTGACAGAGGATAAATGGCAAATTCAAGACTGGAATCCAGTCTGCAGCTTCATCCAGGGCCATTACACCATGACAAGGAAGAACATGGAAAGGGTTTGCTTATTCTGTGGAACCCTCAGTCTGGTAAATATTTCTGCTTTTGCCCAGCTGATAACCCCAAAACTGAATCTCTGACGTCTGTCCATCCCTGACTCCTGACTTATTACCTGACATAGATCTATGGCCACATCTTATCCTATAACTTTCATGTACTTCCTTGGGTTCTGATTTGCTATGTTAATCATGGGTTACCACCCCCCTCCCCACCCCCATTTTATTTTTGGATGAACTGGAGAAAACAGCGTTAGAAAACTTTGGACTACGAGACTTTGGATCCTGACCCCTCGTTCTCAGTTCCAACCTTTGCAAAAACTTCTAAGAAGATATCAATGGAATAGGAAAATGATACCATTAGCATTTATTGGGCACTTAAACTGCTAGGCATTATGCTGATGGCATTGAATGCTCTCACCGTCTTGAGATGAGGGCTGCAGTGATTTGAATGCAGGAAGCTCAATTCCAGGACCACACGTTCAGCTGTGCAGGCACTGTCCTCTCCCATGATGCTACACTTGCAAGCATTTGATAACACTAGTATTTATAAATCTCTTTAAAATTCTGAGATTCTGGGATTCTGGGTTTTCTCTGCTGTGGCATAAACGCAAACTAAGAACATATCTAACAAACAGCTGCAATTGATATTTTGATCCTAATTGGGGATTAAATATCAAAGAAATTGTTCTATTTAGCATGATTTATGATGTCCTAACTTTTCCAGTAGTTCATTTCAAACAAATTTTTTAATTAGTGGGAGAAAACAGTACCCTAGTAGCCTTTAAAAGTATCTGTGGGCAATTAACTGCAAATATTGAAAAGATCACTCACCCACTGTTAGCATTTATTTTTACCCCCAAAACAACAACACAAACAAATGTGACTATTTTTCCCTTTTAGCTTTGTTGTACTTTCCCCCTGTTGAAATAAACTAATTAATAAGAAGGTGTAAAAGGAAAATTTAGGTGTCACTCAAGACAATTATACTAAAACTTTTTAAAAGTAACACTTTTATCAAGACAAGTTTACATATAAAAGTAACTACCAAATGAACATGTTAGAGGAGAGTAGTCATTAGGTATGTTTTTATTATGCAATAATTTATCCATGAGCAGTTTATATTTCACATACATATTACAATACTTCTCCCCTGTCATTGGAAGTACTAAAGCAGAGCCAAGTGAATACCCATCAGTCAGGAAAGCTTCAGAAGTATTTTGCAGTGGGTAGGAAGTTGAGTTAGATTGGAGTATAAGTTCCCTTCTAACTTGAAAATTCTATAATTTCCAACTTATAACATTTTGAAGGTCTGTACTCTCATGAACTTCATTTTAAAATGGAATAAAATGCCCTAGAGTTAGCAAGTAGTAATAGGATACTGTGGGCTATGGAGCCAGATTGTGTTTGCTGTTTAACTATACCACTTAGTAGCTGTGTGACCTTGGGCAAGTTGCTTTCCTTCTCTGTACTTCAGTTTATTTATTTGTAAAGTGGCGATAATAACAGTAACTACCTCATAGGGTTGTGAGGATAAAATGAGTTAATATAAGTAAAGTGCTAAAAAATGGTTCCTGGCACATGGTAAATGTTCCCTTATCCCAGCTATGTTACTATCATTGGAGAATGATGGGATTAAAACGTATCTGAACAATCTCGTTTGATCTTGTTGCCTTCAACATGAAACAAATGGCAGTACATGTTGGTTTTATTAAGGTGGGGTTGGGCTCATATCATATCTTAAGTAAAGGAAATAAGGAAGAAAAGGGAAGTGGTAAAACAAGATTTTATTTAAAGGGAACAGAGGAGTGTCTGATTTTCAAAGAAAGAGATGAAAATTTTATGGGCTCAGTGGTATGGCTGGAAATGAAAGCACACCACAAAGAGAGAGAAAGTCTGTGATATGCACTATCACACACACACACACGCACACACACAGCCCTTAGCAAATCAATTTGGGTCTTACTTATTTATCTGCATCTTAATGTTTCCACTTTAGCAAAAATATTCAATTATAATATCGACTGCTGGCTTCAGTGTGGCAGTTCAAGTCTACAAACTTACCTCACGCCCCTGCTCTACCCCAGCACTGTGTAAGGTGCTGTGGAAGCGAAGATAATGCTATCCAATGGTACTCAGTCCATGAGGGGAAGCCAGGCGGGTAAACACTGGTAGTTTCCATTCAGTGTGCTAAGTGCTGTGATCAACCTACGTGCAGGACACTACAGAAGCACAGAGGAGGGTCCCTTGGCCCAGCTCAGCAGGGCAGGGAGGCCTTCTAGGAGGAGGTGAAAGCTTAAATTAGGCCTGAAGCAGCTGTCAGGGTGATGAAAGAATTAAGCCAGGAGGCAGGATGGATGGAAGGGCACAAGGAAGAGGGCCCAGAGCACAGCTGTTTTGATGAAAATCCAGAACAAAGAACATGTGAAAGAAAAAGATGACATCTAGGCATAGCATAGAAAATCTAAAGACTATTTCGGAGGAAACAAAAGAAAAGTTGAGAGCAAGTCAATACTCACTAGTTAAAGATCTTTACTAATGACAGTAGTGAAGGAGACACAGGGAATGCTGTACATCAAAATGCAAGTGACAGGAGGTGAGGTCATCAACATGGAGATGTAAGACACCCCTGAAAAATCTTCCCCAGAGATTTAGCAAGTAAAAGGACAAATCCCACTTGTTTAGAACTCTGGAGGGTGGTAGAAACTGGAGAAGGACTCCACAAACACTAGATCAAAGAAACAGAAAAATATCAGGTAGAAAAATTCTGTCCCAGACCACTGGTCCATTCCCATTCCCCTACCCTCACATGGTCCTGTGCAGCTTGGGATTTGCTCAGAGGCAGCACAGCCTGTGTCCCTCCCACCATGGGTAAAGACTATAGAGCAACACACAGGAGCAAAGCAGAATTCCATGCATATCCAGGCACACACAGTGAACCAAGTCCACAGAAATCCAGGGTGAAACACAAGCTCCTAAAGAGTGCTGCATACAAAAGGGCCTCCTCATGGCAGGGGGAGGGAGGAAGAGACCATGATGGAAATGCTGGCAAGAACTGTTGTACTGTCACTCAATCCAGTTTCAGTCGGATGGACCACTAAAGGCAAAATGGACTTTTCTGAAGTGACACAACTTCCTGGACTGACCCCATCTGGCTTCCTGGGGTGGTATATTCTAAAGGAAAGAAACCAGAGGCAGAGAAACCTCACATAGGAGGGTTGAAACTGAACTGTGGTAAGATAGGATGGGTCCAAGAACTGAAAAATGTAAGGAAAAGGGGACACTGAGTGATGGAGGGAATTTAAACAAAACGTAGGAGCTGGGGAAGAAACTCTGCACAAAAGCAAGCAGAGCAGATCAATATTCCCAGAGAAGGAAAAGAGAAGAGGAAGTGCTATCCTGGAGGTGAAGCAATTGCACAAAAATTACAATCTTAAAAATTACACCACATATTCAGAGCAAGAATCAGATGAAAAAGAGCTGAGAAAACCTAAACTGTTAAACATGGGCTATTCTAAAGGTCTAGAATAAGTTAGCTTGAGCATCAAAGAAGAGCCTTAAAACAAGCCATTCAAAATAAAACCCTAAACAATAGGGAGAAATAGACTTCCAGAGCTAACTTATCAAGATACTCAGATGTCTACACATCAGCAAAATTTACAAGCCATACTAAAGAACAGAAAGATATGGCTCAATCAAGGGAACATTTCAAAACTTCAGAGGAGACTCGGAAGTTTGAACAACTAATCAAAGAAGTTAAAAAAATCTCCTAACTCAATTCAAGATGAAGGAAAATATGCATAAAGAGATAAAAGATATTAAGAAGGCAATGTGTGGCATTTTGAGTGAAGTATGTCAGAAATAAAGGCAAATATTATAATGCCTCACCAATATGGACTAACTACATTGTGTAAACTCAGAACTGAATCTTAGAACACAGCCTAAGAGGGGAACTATTATTGTAATGGTCCCTAGATTGTAAGCTCTTAAAACAGTCAAATCTATTCCTGAATTGTGATGGCTGTCTCCAAACTTTGAGATGATGATGATGATCCCTTAGTGTATAACCTGATTGGTTTCTGGAACATTAGGTATCTCTGTGACACCTGAAATTCAGAGCTAGAGCTTGGCAGATATGAATGTCAGTATTAATGCATACAGCAACTGTTAAAAAAAAAAAAAAAAAGCTGAATAACAGCCCAGACTTCAATTAATGATATGAATGAAGCAGATCTAGTTAAGACTAGGGCAAACCAGGCCAAAGGTAAAGGTTGAAACTGTGTTTTAAAACTTCAACTTCCATGTGAGACCAAGAGAAGAGATGTCTATTTGGTGCAGGATCTATATTTTCTAAACAGTATATCTCTACAGTCAGTTTGTTCAAACACTACAATTACATGGAACTTTGAATAGGAAGTGAGATATGGTAGGTTTGTATAGGTTAGAATGAAACAGTGACACATCCCAAAGTAATTTGAGCAGAGAATAAAAATATATTTACAGCCCCCTCACCCTGAGGAATTGGGGGAAAATGTGGAAGAGTTGGATTTCCTCACCTGGACTGATGATGATGTTGTCACAGACATTGAGGACTGGTGGTTTGATGTGCTTAGCCCTCTATCATGGGACTTGCCCTTATGAAGCTCATTACTGCAAGGGAGAGGCTACACTTACATATAATTGTGCCTTAGAGTATCCCCCTGAGTACCTCTTTGTTGCTCAGATGTGGCCCCCTCTCTCTCTAACTGAGCTACCTCAGCAGGTGAACTCACTGCCCTCTCCCTCTACATGGGACTTGACTCCCAGGGGTGTAAATCTCCCTGGCAACACTGGATATGACTCCCGAGGATGAATCTGGATCTGATACTGTGAGATTGAGAACATCTTCTTGACCAAAAGGGGCATGTGAAATGAAACAATACAGTTTCAGTGGCTGAGAGATTCCAAATGCAGTCAAGAGGTCACTCTGGTGGTGGACATCCTTATGCACTATATAGATAACCCTTTTTAGGTTTTAATGCATTGGAATAGCTAGAGGTAAATACCTGAAACTATCAAACTCCAACCCAATAGTCTGGACTCTTGAAGATGATTGTATAACAATGTAGCTCACAAGGGATGACAGTGTGATTGTGAAAACCTTGTGGATTGCACTCCCTTTATCTAGCATATGGATGGATGAGTAAAAAAATGGGGACAAAAACTAAATGAAAAATAGGATGGGATGGGGGGATGACTTGGGTGTTCTTTTTTACTTTTATTTTTTATTCTTATTCTGATTCTTTCTGATGTTAAAAAAAAGTTTAAAAAATAGATTGGGGTGATGAATGCATTACTATATGATGGTACTGTGAACTAGTTGATTGTACACCATGGATGATTGTATGGTATGTGAATGTATTTCAATAAAATTGAATTTAATTTAAAAAAGGTGCAATTTGTGAGCATTGAGGAGAATATGAAAGTATAAACAGAAGCATAACAGAAATTATGGGGATGAAAGGCACAATAGTAGAGATTAAAAAGAGAGACATACAATAGCAAATTTGAACAGTCAGAAGAACAAATCAGCAAACCAGAATACAGGACCATCAAAATCATACAGTCAGAAAAACAGATAGAGAAAAGAATAGAAAAAAAAAGGAGCAGTGTCTCAGGGATTTGAATGACAGCATAAAGAGCACAAACATATGTGTCATGGGTGTCCCAGAAGGAGAAGAGAAGGGAAAGGGGGCAGGAAGAATATATGAGGAAATAATGGCCCCAAATTTCCCAGCCTTTTATGAAAAACATAAATATACATGTTCAAGAAGATCAACATGCTCCAAACAGAATAAATCCTAATACACCTACTCTGAGATACACACTAATCAGAATATCAAGTGCCAAAGATAAAGAGGGAATTCTGAAAGCAACAAGAGAAAAGCAATTTGCCACATACAAGGGATCCTCAATAAGACTAAATATTGATTTCTCATCACGAACCATGGAGGCAAGAAGGCAGTGGTATGATATATTTAAGGTATTGAAAATGTGAAACTGCCAGTCATAAATTTGGCAAAATTGTCCTTCAAAATGAGGGAGAGTTTAAGATAGTCACAGATAAACAGAAATGGAGAGACGTCATCAACAAAAGATTTGCCCCACAAGAATTACTAAAGTGAGTTCTGTAGGTTGAAAGGAAAAGACAGGAGAAAGTGGTGTGGAGTTGAAGAAATGATCATCAGTAAGGGTAATTAAAAGGGTAAATGCAAAACCCAATAATAATGTATTCTCAATAGACAACTCTACTCTTTAATTATTATAAGAATCAGAATACAATTGGATAAGGAAAAGGCATATTTCCTGATAATGGACATGCAAAATATAAAATGGGACAAAAATGACATAAAGATGGGAAACAGAGGATATGGGAGCAGAGAACATGTATGCTATCGAAGTTAAGTTGGTATCTTTTCTAATAGCAAGTTATAGTTGTAGGTTGTGTAATATAAACCGCAGGGTAACCACAAAGAAAATATGTACAGAAAAAGAAATGAGAAAGGGATCAGTCAGATATATCACAAAAGATAAACTATGGAGTAATGAAAATGTTCTAAAATTGATCATAAGGATGTATGTACAACTAAGTGATGATACTATGAGCCACTATATACTTTGGATGGTTTTTATGACATGTGAATATGTCTCAATAAAATTGCATTAAAAATTACCAACTATACCGAAAAGGAGGCTGCAACAAAGGAAAAGAGAGACAAAAAAAAGGTATGACATATAAAAACCAAAGGACAAAATGGCTGAAGTAAGTACTGCTTTATAGTAATAATACTGAATGTCAATGGATTAAACTCCCAATCAAAAGACACCTTGGCAGAATGAATAAAAAAGCATGATCCAACTATAAGTTGTTTACATGAGGCTCACCTTAGACCCAAAGACAAAAATGGGTTGAAAGTGAAAGAATGGAAAAAGTTATTCCATGCAAATAGTAACTAAAAAAGAGCTGGTGTAGCTATACTAATATTGGACAAAGTAGACTTTAAGATAAAAGCTGTTATAAGAGACAAAGAAGGTCACTATATATTAATAAAAGGGGGCAAACAACCAAGAAGAAATAACAATCATAAATATTTATGCACCTATCCATGGTACCGCAAATTACACGAGGCAAACACTGGCCAAATTGGAAGGAGAAATAGATGCTCTACAATAATAGTAGGATATTTAAATACAGCACTATCATCAACAAATAGAGCATCTAAATAATAAGAAAATGGAAAACTTGAATAATATGATAAATGAACTAGATCTAACAGACATATACAGAACATTACACACCAGAACAGCAGGATAAACATTCTTCTCAAGTGCACATAGATCATTCTCCAGGATAGACCACATGCTGGGTCACAAAATAAGTTGCAATAATTTTAAAAAGATTGAAATCACACAAATCATCCTCTCTGGCCATAATGAAATGAAGCTGGGAATCAATACAGGCAGAGAACTGGAAAACCCACAAATATATGGAAGTTAAATAACACTCTCTTAAACAATCAGAGGGTGAAAGAAGAAATTGCAATGGAAAACTGTAAATATCTTGAGACAAATGAAAATGAGAAAACAACATATCAAAATATATGGGATGCAGTGAAGGCAGTGCTAGAGGAAATTTATAGCCCTATGGGCTTACATTTAAAAAGAAGAAAGAGCTAAAATCAAAGACATAACTGCATACCTGGAAGAACTAGAAAAAGAACAGCAAGCTAATCCCAAACCAAGCAGAAGGAAAGAAGTAATAAAGATTAGAGCAGAAAGAAATGAAATCGAGAATTAAAGAAATAGAGAAACTTAACAAAACCAAAAGTTGGTTCTTTGAAAAGATGGACAAAATTGACAAGCCCTTAGCTAGACTGACAAAGAAAAATAGAGACTAGATGCAAATAAAATCAGAAATCCAGTGGGAGAACATTACTACTGACCCCACAGAAATATAAAGGATCATAAGAGGATACTATAAACAACTGTTTGCCAAAAATTAGACAACCTAGATGAAATGGAAAAATTCTTAGAAGCACACAAATAAGATACACTGACTTTAGAAGAAACAGAAGATCTCAACAGACCAATTACAAGTAAAGATATTGAATCAGTCATCAGCAATCTGTCAAGAAATAAAAGCTCAGGATCAGGTGGCTTCACAGGTGAATTCCACCAATCATTCTAAGAATTAATACGAATCCTGTTCAAACTCTACCAAAAAATTGAAGAGGAGAGAACACTACCTAATTCATTCTATGAGGACATCATCACCCTAATACCAAAGCCAGATAAAGATACTACAAGAAAAAAAATTACAGACCAATTTCTCTAATGAATATAGATGCAAAAGTCCTCAGCAAAATATTTTCCAATTGAATCCAACAACACATCAAAATAATTACACACCATGATCAAATGGGTTTTGTCTCAGGTCTGGAAGGGTGGTTCAACATAAGAAAACCAATTAATGTAATACATCACACCAAAAAACAAACAAACAAACAAGACAGACCAGAAAAGGCATTTGCCAAAATTCAGTATCCTTTCTTGAGAAAAACGCTTAGAAAAATAGAATAGAAGGAAACTCCTCAACATGATAAAGTGCATGTATGACACCCACAACACATCTTACTCAATAGTGAAACATTGAAGGCTTTCTCTCTAAGATATGGAACAAGACAAGGATGCTCACTGTCACCACTGTTATTCAACATTGTACTGGCAGTTTTAGCCAGAGCAATTAAGCAAGAAAAAGAAACAAAAGGCATCCAAACAGAAAAGGAAGAAGTAAAACTTTCACTATTTGCAGATGACATGATCCTACTATATATAGCAAGTCCTGAAAAAGTGATAACAAAGCTACTAGAGCTAATAAGCAAATCCGACAAAGAGGTACAAGATCAACATGCAAAAATCAGCAGTGTTTCTATTCCATTTACAATAGCAACTGAAAGAATCAAATATCTAGGAATAAATTCAGTCAAGGATGTAAAGGACCTATACACAGAAAACTACAAAGCACTGCTAAAGGAAATCAAAGAAGAC
Organism: Choloepus didactylus; assembly: GCF_015220235.1. Classification (NCBI taxonomy): domain Eukaryota; kingdom Metazoa; phylum Chordata; class Mammalia; order Pilosa; family Megalonychidae; genus Choloepus; species Choloepus didactylus. The sequence goes on from NC_051309.1 coordinate 158,886,267, forward strand.
CTAAATAAATGTAAGGACGGTCCGTGTTCGTGGATTGTAAAACTGATTATCATTAAGATGTCAATTCTACCCAAAATAATTTATAGATTCAATGCGATCCCAATCAAAATTCCAAACAGCCTACTCTTCAGAAATGGAAAAGCCAATTATCAAATTTTGTTGGAAGGATAAGGGGCTCTGAATAGCCGAAAACATCTTGAAAAAGAAGAACAAAGTTGGAGGACTCACACTTCCTGGCTTTAAAGAATATTATGAAGCTACAGTGGTCAAAACAGCATGGTACTGGTGCAAGGATAGATATATCGATCAATGGAATCAAACTGGGAGTTCAGAAACAGACCCTCACACCTATGGCCTCACACTGATTTTGACTAGGCTGTCAAGTCCACTCAACTGGGACAGAACGGTCTCTTCAACAAATGGTGCTGGGAGAACTGGACATCCACATGCAAAAGAATGAAAGAAGACCCCTATCTCATGCCATATACAAAAATTAACTCAAAATCAATCAAAGACCTAGAGACAAGAGCCAGGATTACAAAACTCCTAGAAGAAAATATAGGGAAACATCTTCAGGATCAAGTGTTGGGCAATGTTTTCTTACACTTTACGCCCAATGCACAAACAACAAAAGGAAAAATAGATAAATGGGAACTCTTCAAAATGAAAAACTTTTGTGCATCAGAGGACTTCATCACGAAAGTGAAAAGACAACCTACTCAATTGGAGAAAATATTTGGAACCTACATATCCAATAAGGCTTTAATATCCAGAATATATAAAGAAATCTTAAAACTCAACAATAAAAAAGATAAAACAACTCAATTAAAAAATTAAGCAATAGACTTGAGTAGAAATTTCTCCAAAGAGGGTATACAAATGGCTAAAAAGCTTATTGAAAGATTCTCAACATCATTAGCTATTAGGGAAATGCAAATCAAAACCACAATGAGATATCATTTCATCCCCACTAGAATGGCTACTATTTAAAAAAAAAACAGAAAATTACAAGTGTTGCAGAGGATGTGGAGAAATAGTAATACTCATTCATTGATGGTGGGAATGTAAAGTGGTGCAGCCACTGTGGAGGATAATTTGTTAGTTCTTCAGGAAGCCATGTATGGAATTACTACATGGCCCAGCAATCCCGCTTCTATGAATATACCCAGAAGAATTGAAAGCAGGGACTCGACCAGGTATTTTCACACCAATATTCACAGCAGCATTATTCACAATTGCCAAAGCATGGAAGCAAACCAAGTGTCCATCAACTGAAGAACAGATAAACAAAATGTGGTATGTATGTACGATGGAATATCATTCAGCCCTATAAATGAATAAAGTCCTGATGCATGTGATAGCATGATGAACCTTGAGGATATTATGCTGAATAAGCCAGACACAAAAGGACAAATATTTTATGATCTCACTGATACGAACTTATTATAATAAGGAAACTCATAGAGTTAGAATCTAGACTATAGTTTACCAGGAGATAGATTGGGGGTAGAGAAGGGAAGCTGGTGCTTAATTTATACAGAATCGCTATTTAGGTTGATTGTGTAGTTTGAAAATGGATGGTGGTAATAGTGGCACATTATTATGAGTGCAATGAAGAGCACTGAACTATATATGTGAATGTGATTAAACAGGGAAGTTTTACATTGTATATATACTACTAGAGAAAAAAAACATAAGACGATACAGTACAAACATTTACCCTATTGTAAATAGTGGATATAGTTAATAGTAAAATTTTTTAAATATTCCTTTAGGAATAGTAACAAATATATGACACTAATATTAGGTGTTAATAATAGGGTGCCATATGGGGAAAACACATCCAATGTAAACTATGGTCTATAGTAAACAGTACCATTTTCATATTCTTTTATCAGTTGTAACAAAGGTACCACACTAATGCAAAGTGTCAATAGGAGGGTATAAGAGAATGCTGTATTTTTTTACATGATTTTTCTGTAAACCTACTTCTCTAATTAAAAAAAAAAATACTTTTAAAACACCATTATGCTAAGTGAAAGAAACCAGACATAAAATACTGCATATTGTATGATTCCATTTATATGAAATGTAAATACAAACAAACCTATAGAGACAGAAATAGATTAGTGGTTATGCAGGGCTGGGAAAGAAGAGAGGGATTGAGCAGTGACTGCTAAGGAGTATGGGATTTTATTTTTGGAGTAATTAAATGTAATAAAATTGATTGTGATGATGAAATCACAACTCTGCGAATATACTAAAAGCCATTGATTATACAGTTTAGATGGATTGTATGATATCTGACTATATCTCAAAAAAACTGCTTTAAATAAAAATAAGCATTAAACCAAAACAAACAAACTAAAAACAAGAATATTAGACTTGTGAAATATCTTAATTCCCTCCATATACCTGGAAATTAGCAAACCTGGGCTTGAGTCCTGCTTCTATGACTTACTAGCTCTGGGATGTTGGGCACATGACTTAAGTCTCTGAACTTCATTCAGTATAGTCACCCCACAAACAGGGTCCGCTTCTTGCTGGGTTGTTCTAAGAATTAGGGAGACGACATATGCAAAGCTCATATCACGGTGCCTGACACAGGGGCATGTGCAGGCTTGTCTTGAATGTCAACAGCATCAAACCACTCACATTAAAACATAATAGAAGAGGAAGTAATGACCTGTTACATTTAGAGTAGAAAATAATGATAAGGAAAGCCAAAAGTGGTACAAAAAGCTTAGTGCTAAGGATCATTCTTAGCTATGAGCCCATTCTTGTCAGAGTCACTAATTCAGAGCCTGGATGATCAGGAGCTGGCCAAAATCTGCTACATTCCATCAAATGATGGAGGGAAAAGGCTCTTGGCAACTCTCCTTGTCTATTACACTCCTGTTGTAATACAAAACTCCAGCCCAAGCTAAAAATCTAAAGAACAGCCATCAAGATCCTATGCACCTTCTCAATGACATTTAGACCATCCACGAAAATTAAATACAAATTATTGATCTGTTTCATTAGCACCACCTGTAATTTCACCTGAATATAGAGATGAAGCAAAATGTGGATCTGGAAATCAGGTTTTAACAGCGACAATTTATCACAGGCCTGCTACGAGTTGTGTCCTCTCCATATGCTGTTTCTAAAGTACATTGCAACTTACAAGAAGGTGCTGGTTTCTTTTACAAATGAAGACCCAAGGCACAAGTAGTGACTACAAATATCACGTTGCTCCTGGGCGGGAAGCCACCGAAGGCAGAGCTGCCTGACTCCAAAGCTGCTGTATTCATCTTCGGGCTAGTCCGTCTCTCACTGGTGATTAAGGAAGGGAAGAGTCTCTTGTGGAGAATCTCCCATAGCCCCAGGAGTCCAGGGAGGGCCATTCTGGCTCCTTCTGCCTCTGCGATGTTGTTACTACAATGTTATAATATTGTGAATTGGTCCTGGGTAGGTCAGGAGTTTTCCAGGGAAGGGAAAAGGAAAGATCACCCAATATGGGAGAGGAAGAGACCGATTGGAATTCTCCACATGTGAGTGGACATGAGAACCTGGCCTGGGACAGGGCTGTTCTTACCCAGCAAAAAGCTTAGTCACGTTGTAGCTCTGCCTTGAAAATAAGTGAAGATGCAGGTGCAAACTCTTTGAAAATGGATGGAGCACCTTGGTAGCAAGAAGGAACACTTTTTAAAAAATTCTCTTCTACTCACCTGTTAAATGAAAGCCATAATATTTAATTCACTTTTCTCATCTCTAAAATGGTGATGATAATGCCTATCTCTTAGGGTGGCTGTGAAGATTAAATGAGAATAAAGCCTGGCATGTAGGAAATGTTCCCCAAAGTTATCTATTACTATTTTTATGTTGGTATTATCATTAGCTACATTGTATCATTGTTATATAAGGTGCCTAGATGGGGTGAATGAGCAAAAAAGCAGCTTTTCTCATTAATGGGGAATATTTTTGTATTGGTGCTGAACTATGGGTGGAATTGACCGGGGTAGAATGAGGAGAAATTTTGAGTCCGTGACAGTAAACAAACACAAACATAAGAGCAAAAACACCAATACAACTCAGAACTGGAAGGAAAAGAATCCCAGCCCAACCAACATGTGACCAGAATTCAGTCAGCAGGAATTTCTTCATTGTAAATTTTCCCTTTAGAGGATTTTCCTATTGCTATTTAACTGTTTTCCTTTGTTTTTATCAAAGTCCTTTTTGAAAATTCCAGACTTCATTGGGTAAGGAAGAAAGGATAGGGAATTTAAATTTGTATTAATTTAGTTAGTTAGATTTGCTTCAGAAAAGTAAACTAATTTTTGCCTATGTCTATGGAGGAGTGAAAATGGGAAGCATAATACTCCAGGGGTAATGAGGACAGAATTTAGAGTACTCTAAAAGAAGGAAGAAAATTCAGAGGAGAGAGTCAGAGGCTGCACAATTCTCCTTTCCCTCTTGGAGTAGTTTGTTTTAAAAAGTTACTCCACTTGCTCTCTTGGCATTTTTCACTCCTTTGTGGATGTCACTGGAGTTCAAGGTTATTATATGACCAAACACCCAAACCATTGCCAAGGAGGGTCAGGCTTGAAGGCTCTTGAAACTCCCTGTGAATGATGCAGAACATCCTGCACAGCCAGAAAGCAAAGCAACCCTGCAAGTGTGATCACCTGCAAGAAGCACCCACCACAGAGCGGGTCACCTGACCAATAAGCAGAGACCAAGGGGGTCCACCAATTTGGAAGCAGAGGTGAGATGGTTGTGGTGTGGTGGCAATCTCTTCAGGAAGTGAAACACAATTTCTCTCTGCCTCTCTCTATCTCTCTCTGTGTTTCCTTGCTGCTTCCTTCCCTCTCTCCCTCTATCCAACTTTCTATCTATCTATCTATCTATCTATCTATCTATCTAAATCTAATCTATTAACTGTCGATCTATCTCATCTACCTACCTACTTACCTACCTACCTTTCTACCTACCTAAGTGTGTGTATGTGTGTGTGTATGTTTGGGGGTTGGGGAGTGGTGAGAGTTAAGTTTGGGGACACTAGAATTTGTACCTATTTCTTTAGGGATAGAGACAAAATTCACCTTCAAGGAAGACCACCCTTTTGATTGGGAAAACACTGTAATAAGCTTTTTGTTAAACAAAGATAGGTCCATGCTTCTTTAAATAGTTCTGGATGAGCCATATTAAGACAGAGAGAAGCTAAGCTGTTTGGCAGAGATTTTTTCTCTAATAGATTTTATGGCTTCCTCAGGGGGGGGGGGCATGCCAGGGGAGAGTGGAGACAGGCAGAATAGAGATGGTGGTGGTGTGGGGTCTCCTAGAGAAGTGGAGAAATGGGCTCTAGCATCAGAGTAGCAGGCAGAAGGTTAAGAACAGAGCTTAACTGTAAGCGAATCCCTTTGCCAGGAGCTATGGGCAATGGACTTTAGTGGTAATTCTATCAAGTTTTCTATTTCACATCTCTGTGGTATAATTCCTTATGCTGTTCTCATAACCTCAGTAAAGTTTTTGTCAAGCCCCAAGGCTGGCATCAGCAGTGTTGTTGGAATAAAAGGAGGGTCTGGTGTCCCTATGTGCAGACAAATAACAGGAAGATGAGGTCAAGCGACAAGGGGTGATTGCTAGAGATAACTAAGGAAAAGCCCAGTGCTAGTAAAAGCATTCCCCAAAAATCTTCAGAAATTCTTGGGAAAGAAGACTGGACTTCTCTTAGTCACACAGAATTCAGATTATTTGGGGAGATATTGTCATGGATATTTGCCATCGGGGGCTCTGCAGCATGTGGACCAACTTTTAGTGTGCAGGGAAGCCCCCACTGTTTGTGTCTCAGTGAAGATTAGAGCCTACCTCCATAATAGAAGTAAAGAAGGCCAGAGATGTGGTTTCCCAGCCCCTTGCCCTGCAGTTAGGGAGGAGGTATATGACCTAGGTGTGGTCAATCAGGCACATCTATCCAGAATTCTGAATCAAAAGCCATTGAGCCAAAGAAGAAAAGGAAATAGAGAATCCGTTCTGGTGGGGTGTAGAGGCAGCTACACCCTCCACTTTCCAGGAGCAGGAGAGATTATAGGGCTAGTAGAATTTGCTATCCCAGTTCTCTGGAAGCAGATGCCAAGATGTGATTAGATGTGCAAGAGATTTATTAGGGCAACCATCTCTGAAGGACCAAGAGGGAGGGAATGGGAGTAGGCAGAGAGCCCTTAGACTGAGCAGCAGGTCTCACAACTGTGAAAGCAGAAACAGAAGTAAACATTGGTAGGAAGATCCTCAGACTGCAGCACAATTCCAAGAAAATCATGGCCAGGCCAATGGAATGCCTGCAAGCAAAAGCTGCTAAATTAGTTTCCTATTGCTGCTATGATGAATTACCACAAACCCAGTGGCTTAAAACAACACAGATTTATTATCCTATAGCTCTGGATGTGGAAGTCTGAAATGAATCCTGTGGTGCTAAAATCAAGGTGTCAGCCCAGGGAGCCAGAGGAGAATCCATTCCTTGCCTCTCCAGCTTCTACAGGCCACTGGCATTCCTTGGCTTGTGACCACATCACTTCAAGCTCTGCTTCTGTCATCACAAATCTACTCCCCACTATGATGGCCAGCCTCCCTCTTACAGAGACACCTGTGATTACATCTGGCCCACCTAGATAATCCAGGGTAATCTCCCTATTTCATGATCACATCTGCCAAGCCCCTTTGGCCATTTAAGGTAACATGCACAGGTTATGGGGATTAGGACACTGTTCTAGTTTGCTAATGCTGCTGGGATGCAAAACACCAGAAATGGATTGACTTTTATAAAGGGGGTTTATTTGGTTACACAGTTACAGTCTTAAGGTCATAAAGTGTCCAAGGTAATGCACCAACAATCTGGTACCTTCACTGGAGGATGGCCAATGGTGTCTGGAAAACCTCTGTTAGCTGGGAAGCCACATGGGACATCTGCTCCAAAGTTCTGGTTTCAAAATGGCTTTCTCCCAGGACATTCCTCTCTAGGCTGCAGTTCCTCAAAAATGTCACTCTTACTTGCTCTTGGGATGTTTGTCCTCTCTTAGCTTCTCCGGAGCAAGAGTCTGCTTTCAACAGCCATCTTCAAACTGTCTCTCATCTGCAGCTATTCTCTCAGCTTCTGTGCATTCTTCAAAGTGTCCCTCTCAGCTGTAGCAACCTCCCTCCTTCTGTCTGAGGTTATATAGTGCTCCAGTGAACTAATCAAGGCCCATACTGAATGGGCAGGGCCACACCTCCATGGAAATTATCCAATCAGAGTTATCACCTACAGTTGGGTGGGGCACATCTCCACGGAAACAACCCAATCCAAATGCTCCAACTTAATCAATACCAATCTTCATGCCCTCACAAGATTGCATCAAAGAACACGGCTTTTCTGGGGGCATAATACATGCAAACCGGTACAGACACAGATAGCATTGGGGAAGGGGCCACATACAGCCTACACAGTGCTCTCTAGAGGAATCCTACATTGGGCAGAAATGGGCCAGCACTAGCATCCCCAAGATGCTGAGTCATTGGCTGTGAGCAGCCCAGTGGAAGCATGGCCTCGATGATGATGCGGACAGAAGCTGGAGATCCTCAGTTAACTATGCTCCCCTTGGCAGACTCTCTTTAAGGAGATTTGAGCAGCAGAACTCCGTGGAGCCTTACAATGGTATCTGGTTTCCTGCATTAGTGGCAAGAGTGCAAGCTCTGGTGTCCAGTGTGCACTGGTATCAGCAGCAATGTCCTATGCTTACAGTCCTGTGTCATAATTTTTGCTTTGGTTCTGGCTGCCTCATCCCTTTATTATTCTGCCTGTTTTACAAGCCTCCTTCTCAGAACTTCCTGGTGTTTCTGTGACCTTGATCACCTCTTAATAAATTCGTTTTCTATTTAAATCAGCCAGGGGCAGTGTGGCTAATAATTATTTACCAATATTTATTTTCTCCTTTTCCTTTTAGTAATAGAATCCTCTCCCCAAGCTTTAACTAGGCAAATGGCCACAGAGCTAGAGATACTCTTTCCAGCCTACCATGCAGCTAGGCATGGCCATGTGACTAAATTCTCAACAGTGAAATGTGCAGAAGTGATGCGTGCAACCTCCATATCACATCTTCAAAAAGAATTTGCTTATACTTCACTTCCTCACTTTTCCTCTTTTGTGTGCTGCATGTGTATGTGGTACCGGTGAGACAGCTTTAATTCTGTGAATAAGAGCAAAATTTGAGGAATGGTAGAGGAGATGGTAGAGCAACTAGAGAGAAGGAACAAGGCTCCCTGGATGACTTCACAGATCTGAGTCACCTACCTAAGATTGTCTACCTTCATCTGGACTGTTACATGTGAGAGAAATAAACCTATATTTTTTGAGCCACTGTATTTGGGCAACCAAGTCTATTCTGGGTATAGTATACTCCAATGAATATGGTCCATTTCTGTCTAATATATTACCCTAACTAGTTCATAAATAGGAACCAGGAGTGATTCTAGTGCCTCAGTTAAAAAAGGAGGGGATTCTGGGATTAATTGGATAGTTGGGGTTGAAAGCAGTAAAAATCCAGTAGTAGTGTTTAAAAATGAGAATTTGTTAGCTTGTAGCTAACAAAGTTATGGGGATCCATGTAACCACTGCCATTGAATAGATGGATGGAAAGAGGAGTGTAGAATGAGGTGCTAATATTGACAATCAGCTTGAGTAAAAGAATAACAGACTCAAATCACGAATTCTCAGTTTAAGGCATATTTAGAAAAAAGGGGGATCATATATAGCTACATTAAAATAGCTTCTTGAAGCAGGGCCAGATTAGCTGCAAAACAAATGCAGAGGTTGATTAGGAAGCTTGCTTTGATCTGTTGAATTCTCAGTCTTTCCACTACAACATTTCCCTGTGGGACCCTGAGAATTGAAACAGGGATATATGTGAGACCTCAGAAGATTTTGATCCCCAGTTGTCACTGAGCCTCCAGGAATCACAGAAGAACAGATGCCCATATGTACCAGTCCATGAGGTCCTATAAAAACCATACTTTGCAAATTATTGTGAATTATTAACAAGGTAAAGGAGAAGGATCATTCTATGTCCTAACAAGCATTGGCTGTCTGAAGAGGCTGTTCTTATATTATTGGAAAATCCTGTAATAACCTTTTTGAACAGTTACTCTACAATGGGAATGACTGCTCTTTTTTCCCCACACTCCCCAAATCCTTTATTGTCTATAGATCTATAATTAAAACCCCACTACATCTTGGGGGAGGGGAGGAGGAGGCAATTACAAAGTCAAATATTAAAGTAAAAATGCTTTACACAGCAAGTATCTTTTTTCTATTAGCAGAAATAAGTCCGTGTAATATGATTGTGGAATAGATTTTGGGATGTTAGATCAGGAGAGGAGAACACAAATTTAAACTGAGGTAAATTTATCTTTATTGAAGGGGGCCTTCCATTTTGTCCTATGCAAAAAGTTGTTAATCAAACCAATCTGACATTCATGTAGGAAATGCAAAATTAGTGCCAAAGTTAAGTATTGGAAGCATATCATGGTTTTTGTATTCCCATGTAACTTTCTGGTTTGACTGGAGTAGAAGATGAATAGATCTTAGAGAGTGATAGCGGAGTTTTGTAAATATAATTGGTGATGACTGTAATTGCATCTTCCATTCCAGATGTAGTCTCCTCATTGGAGGAAAACATCACAGCTTATGTGTGCACTTACTGCTTTAACTTATCCTTTTTCCTCTATTCCAGGGATTGGCGAACTCTTTCTGTACAGGGCCAGAGTGTATATTATAGGCTTTGATTACCATATGGTCTCTGTCACAACTACTCAACTCTGTCTTTGTAGCATAAAAGCAGCCATAAACAATGCATAAACAAATAGGTGTGGCTGTGTTCCAATAAAATTTTATTTACAAAAATAGGCAAGGAGTACCCAGTAGCAACAAGCAAATCTAATGCCCAACTCTTGGCTTCCAATACAAATTCTTTAATAAAAGGAACAAGGGCTCCTTGAAGAAATAGCTGATTCTAGGATTGGGGCAGAAAATAAACAAGATTAACCTGGAACATCTTATGGTTCCAGAAAGTGAGGAAATGCTAAAACAAAAACAAAAAACACAACAAAACAACAAAATGATGGCGTGTTCAAAGGGGCACCAAAGGAACCAACTAGAAGAGCTCCCACTTGTTAAAACTGGAACACTTTGTGTCAAAAAATAAAGTACTATTGGATTATAACCCAAAGTGTAAAATAAATATCCATGAGTCCATACTGATGTAAGTAAATGATTGAATAAATTGATAAATGGGAGGGAAGAGACAAATTACTAGTAAATGGGAGAGAAGAGAGAAATCTTCCATACAGAATTTCAAATAAATTTTAGATATCTGCCCTAAAGCAGGAGAAGCATAAGTCTCTGCTCCGTAAGTGTGGGCTGTAGATAGTGGCTTCCTTCCAAAGAGTATGGTATGGAAAGGGGGATGAGGAGAAACCTGACAAACACTGCTTGTGCCAAGGGCCAAGGTCACCTCAACAGTCCTAAGTCATCTTGATTGTATGTACCCTTGACATGATGTGATGAAAGTAGCACTTTATATCTGTGGTCTTCCTCCCCAAAACATATTACTCCTATTTAATCATGAGAAAAGCAAGAGACAAATTCAGCTGAGGGACAGTCTACAAAACACCTGACAAGTACTCCTCAAAACTGGTTAAGTCATCAAAAACCAAGAATGTCTGAGAAAATGTTATAGCTGAGAGGAGCCTGAGGAGACACGATGACTAAAGATAATGTGGCATCCTAGGTAGGATTCCAGAACAGAAAAAGACAGTAGATAAAAACTAAGGAATTCTGAATAAAGCATGGATGTTAGTTAGCAATAATGTATCAATATGTTAATTACTTGTAACTAAATATACCATACTAGTGCAAAATGTTAATATTAGGAAAAATTGTATGGAGGGTGGGGTGCGGGGTATATGGGACCTCTGTACTATCTGCTCAATTTTTCTATAAACCTAAAACTGTTTTAAAAAACAAAGTCTATTAATCAAAAAATAAAATAGTGAGCCAGAATTGACCTGTAGGCTGTACTTTGCCCTGCTCTATCCCATTATGCAGAGAAAACATTTGCACTTTGCTTTTACTTGGTGGGAATAGTAGAGCACCTTTACTGTTTTGCCTCAGGGTTGTGTCAATTTTCAGGCTTTATGCCACAATAGTCTACAAAATACTACATGTGTGTCTTGGACAGTTCATCATCCCAATAGGTTGTCAAAGTGGTTCATTAGGTTGATGACATCATGCTGACAGGAGTTGAAGAGCAGTAATTGAGAGGTATTCTGGATGCCTTAATAAGATAAACGCTTGCAAGAGGAAAGGAAATACATCCCATAAAAATAAAGAAAGGGGCCTACAACTTCAATGAAGTTTCCAGTAGTCTTATAGCCTGGGGCACATTGGAATCTCTTCTCTGAAGAGGTAGCCCCTACCTATTAAAGCAGGAGACTGCCAATCATTAGTGGACTTTTGGTTCCCTTCTCTCCACTTATCTATGGAAGGTTTACCTTACAAAGGGTACTCTTGGTTTGTGTTGCGAATATGAGTAGGGTGGTGGAGAAAAGGAAAAGGAAAAGAGGATTCTAACCCCACAAATATTCTACCACTGGTAGTAGCCATATGGTAAGAACGCTATAGAATTGGAGTTCAGCAGGATACTCTGTTAGCCCCAGCCTGGGTTGTGTCCTGTGTGCAATGATCAACTTCTTGGTGGTCTTTTTCTATCTTCTTAAAAAAATAACCTGAACTTGACTATATTTTTGCTCATGGAAACCTGCTCATCGAAATCCTTGGCACAGCCAGTTTGGTTTCTGATTCCCAGCACTCAATCTACAGGCCTCCTCAGCCTGTCTCTGGCACAGACTACAGAGCTCTGCAAGTGTGAGGAATAAAAGCAAATCATTTAGTTTTACACCGGCTGCCTGTCACAGCTGGCTGTTATCAATCTCTGAATTCATTCCCTCCTGAACTCTGTGAAATTCTCTCCTTAATCATTCAAGGTGAAGAGAAATAAAACTCTTCTTTCTTGATCTTTTTTTTTTTTTTTTGGTCTTTCAATAACGAAATATATTTCAATGATGATTTCCATTGTACTCACAGACACCCCTTAACTGCTGTGCTCTTGTTGTCATTTCATATTAATGTAAAGAGAATATTTAATGGAATCTTATTGCAATAACCCCTCACATTAGCTCTTATTTTGCTTGCAGTTCTGAATCTAAAGATCATTGGTATTTAAAGGACAAAATCCCCAGACATTAGGTTCTAGAATAATCATGAGTAACTGTATTTAGTCTTGAACAAACTAAGTCAGAGAGAGAAAGACTTGGTGAAGCAAACAATATCTCAAACTCAGAAGTCATGTCTCCAAAAAGCAATTATCTGTTTACTTTTTTCAAATCAAAATGGCATTATAGAAGGATTAATTCAAGTCAATATCTTGGGAAATATCAGCCTATGCCCAGTACATCGTTTTAGCACCTGGTTTTACTTCACTGTAAGGAACTATATATTTTATTGCACAAGCACACAAAAAGCCTGTCATATTATTCATCACCCCTAGAAGCAGGTCACAGAGGAGCAAAGTAGTGTTGCTAAAAAGAAGCAGTTTTCTGTTCTAGACAGCAATTCTTAATCCTGTCATAGATTTATCTCATCAACAGTAAATTTGGCTGGCATTGACCAGAACCAGTGCTTCAACCAGCCCAATACTAAGACTTGAACATGAGATGGGGTGATCCCACGCTTGATGTCATTCACACTTGTCCTCCATTCAAAGTCATGTCCCTCTTCTGATCTAAATGATTAAGAAGGACATTTAAAACACAGTTGTTTCTATGCTTTGTTATGGAGTGGTTTGTAAGTAATACTTTGCCACGCCAACTTGTATGAGGAGGCAGCACAAACTATTTTAACGTAATTAAAGGTAACTGACTTGACTGTAACAAATAAGGTCTAACATTGGCCATCAGATATTTCTTTGGGCTGGCTAACTTTCTGTTTATTTTGTTCAGGAAAATGCCAGGTTAATTAGTACAGTCGTGCTAGGCTCACAAATGACCCTGTGAGGAGTTGGCATTCATTTTTCTAGTTCTGTTATTTCTGTTGTCTTTTAAAGATTTATTGTCTCATAAAACTGTAATGTGACTCTCATTTCTTTAAAGTCACTCCAGGGATGAAATATCATTGAGAATCTAAGGATGTATCTGGAATCTGCAAGAATTAACCACTTCTGCTTTACTCTTAAGTAATTGGGCTCAGAGTCTATGCATAAGCAGAGTAGGAGGGCCTCCCCACCCAACCCCCCACCCCTCCGATGATCAAGCTCTTGGCTGGAAGCCCCTGAGATGGGGAGCCTGCTTATGGTCAGTGGAGGGACTGATAAAGAAGAGACAACTCCAGAAAAAATTATGCCTGTCACTGAGGCCATTGGATGATTGTATGATTAGGTGTTGATGCCAGCTTGGAATAGGAGATAAAGAAGTGGGACCTCTTGAAAGGGAAAACCAACCTTACCAACTTGCCATTAAATAAGGTTTGGAAAAAAGAACAGGTCCAAGAAAAGTGAATCACTGCTCTTCTCTCTGCCTGGAATATCCTGCTTATCGACATCCCTTTGTCCTCTTATCTACTACTTTTCCTTGTGTTCCCAGTTTAAATGTTACGCTCTCACTGTTAATGTTATCCTTGCTCCTAGTACTTTTCCTTCATAGAATGTTTCACAGTTTATAACTATGTGTTATCTGGGTGTTTATTTTATGCATGGCTATCTCTTAACTAGACTAGAAGTTAGTCATTCAATAAATATCTATTGAACACTTACTATGTGTTGATTGCTGTACAAGGTGTTAGATATTTGGTGTTTGAAAGAATGAGTGGATGGATAGATGATATGAAAATTTGATTTCCAGAGACCCAGGGGTACTGAAACTTTCAGAAGAAAAATGAAGAAACCAGTTCCAAATTTTTGTAAGATGGTCTGAAGTCCCTGGGGAGGAGTTTTGTTTACCAGATAAAGAAAGACCTTTTTCTAGAGGGGTCAGAGGCATAACTTAAGGAAATCCTGGAAATTGTGGAATTGGAAGCATCTGGGTTGGAGTGTGGGCCTATAGATCCCATTTGGAGGCAGTTTGTAGGAAGGCTTTGACAATTCCACAAGACCTCAGGGGTATCAAGACAACTTAAGTACTTATTAGATAAGAAGCCACTGCATTTTTATTTAAAAAATGATTTTCTCTCTATGCTGGGCTAGACAAGTCAGTCTTATTATTGTCAAGAAGTGTGAAGGGTTCGAGATTTTACCTACTTGCAAGTAACAAATTGGCCTGTCACACTTTCATGGATGCTGGCAGAAGACATGAGACTCCTGGATCAGAGACAAAGGACTTTACTATTCATAGCACAGCAAGCATCATATTTACATCAGTTCCCCTTGCTCCCACAGAAGTGATGCAAACAGGCCCAGATAGATGCTTGCATGTGCAGTGTGCTGCATTATAAGATAGGAACCCTGAGCTTAGGGAACTCAAATATTTTATATTGGGCAGTAAACATGTCTGTTCTTTGCTCGGGGTTGGGGTGGGGTGGGGTGTGGAATTACGTTTATCTTCAAAGGCTATGAGCAAACCTGCCCTTTGCTCTGGAGTGAACCAGACATTTATCTGCCAAGACCATTTGCTATACAAACACCCTTGAAAAGATGGAATAAAGGGCATTCAATGACTGTTCTTAAGACATGCAGAAATATAAAAGACTTAGAGAGAATTGTCTGCCAGCCATACCCACCCTCATTTGGTTTCCAGAGAATTATCCCATCATATGCCACTCTGTTTGATATTCTGCTGAATCTGATCAACAGAAGCTGGGGCCAAATCCGTTCAGTTTGTCTCATATAGCATTTATGAGGCCATCATGAGGAGTATACAATTAACGCTAATAGCAACTGAACTCCAAGCAGCAGAATGAGAGCAACCTACAGTACTGACCTCAATCATGCACCCCAGAGTTCCAGGCCTAACAAGTTAAATAAGTCTCATAAAGCATTATATATATATAATATTGAATCCATCTAGACTAGCTGCTAGATTCTATTAATTAATATTTTACGTAGGATATTTTTATTGATATTCCTAAATAAACTTGTTCTGTAGTTTTATGTGAAAACTTTGCTAGTTTTTGCTATGTTATGCTCACTTCATTAAAAAGTATGTGGAAGTGGCCAAGTCCACTCAGTGGAATAGAACAGACTTTTCAACAAATGATGCTGGGAGAACTGGATATCCATAACCAAAAGAATGAAAGAGGATTCCTATCTCACACCTTTTACAAAAATTAACTCAAGATGGATCAAAGACCTAAACATCAGAGCTAAGACCATAAATTTCTTAGAAGAAAATGTAGGGAAATATCTTAAAGATCTTATGGTAGGAGGTGGCTTCCTATACCTTACACTCAAAGCATAAGCAACGAAAGAAGAAATAGATAAATGGAACCTCTGCAAAGCAGAATACTTTCGTGCATCAAAGGACTTTGCCAAGAAAGTAAAAAGGCAGCCTAGGCAATGGGAGAAAATATTTGGAAACCACATATCCGATAGGGGTTTAATACCCAGAATATATAAAGAGACCCTACAACTCAACAACAAAAAGACAAACAACCCAGTTAAAAATGGGCAAAAGACATGGATAGATACTTTTCCAAAGAGGAAATATAAATGGCTAAAAAGCATATGAAAAAATGCTCAACTTCACTAGTTATTTGGGAAATGCAAATCAAAACCACAATGGGATACCATCTCACACCCACTAGAATGGCCATTATTAAAAAACATGGAAAACAACAAGTACTGGAGAGGATATGGAGAAGCAGTTACTCTTAATTCACTGTTTGTGGGAATGGAAAATGGTGCAGCCATTCTGGAAGGCAGTTTGGTGGTTCCTCAGGAAGTTAAGTATAGAATTGCCGTATGATCCAGCAATCCCATTACTAGGTATATACTTGGAAGAACTGAAAGCAGGGACACAAACAGACATTTTCACACTGATGTTTATGGAAGCATTATTCATGGTTGCCAATAGAAGGAAACAGTCCAAATGTCCATCACCTGACAAGTGGATAAACAAACAGTGGTACATACGTATGACAGAATATTATGCAGCTGTAAGATGAAATAAAGTCACGATGCATGCAAGAACATGGATGAACCTTGAGGACATTATGTTGAGAGAAGCAAGCCAGAAACAAAGGGACAAATACTGTATGGTCTCACTAATATGAACTAACTATAATGAGCAAACTCTGAGAGTTAAATTCAAGAGCATAGGTTATCAGGAGATAGAAAGAGGGCAAAGATGGGGCAATTGATGCTTAAAGTAGAACAGAGTATTTAATAAGGTTGATTGTAAAGGTTTGGAAATGGATAGCACAAATACTGTGTGATGGTTGCACAATATTGTAAGTATAATGAACAAAATTGAGTGTGAGTGTGGTTGAAATAGGAAGGCTAGGGTTGTGTATGTCACCAGAAGGAAAACTAGTGGATAAAAACTGGGACTTTATAACAGTGAAAACTAGAGTGGACAATGATGTGTTTAATTACGAAAATATGGGACAGTTTCCACATGAACTATAGCAGATGTATGTCACTATTACAAAGTGTTAAAAATGAGATGGTATATGGGAAAATACAATTAATGTAAACTAGGGTCTATAATTAACAGTAATATTGTAATATTTTTTCTGTAATTGTAACAGAGGCACTATACCAAAGCTAAATGTCAATCATAGAGAGAATAAGGGAGAGGCATGGGATTTTTCTTTCTTTTCAGAATAAATGGGAATGTTCTCATATAGATCATGGTGGTGAATGCATAGCTTTGGGATTATACCAGAAGCCATTGATTGTATACTTAGGATGGATTGTATGGTGTGTGAATAAAACCGTTTTTAAAAAAGAGTACATGGAAGCTTTCTTTCTTTTTCTATACTCTCTGAACAGTTCCAATAGTATCAGCATGGTCTTTCTGCAGAAATTCACATAGAATTGCTATTTATAACTATTTGTGCACATTTTTGAGGGGAGCAGGGCTTGAATTAGATCTTTGACATCTTTGCCTATTTTTTAAATAATTTTAATTTTATCCTGTTGGGAATCAGTGTCAGAAAATATATTTTCCTATGTAATTATCCATGTATATATCTTCATAAAGGATTGCACCATATAACATTATAAAATGCCCTTCTTTATTTCATTTAATATTTTGTGCTCCAAATTCATCTTCTCTAATAGTAAGATTATGACCTCTGCCTTCTTTCTGTTTACATTTCCATGGCATAATTTGGCCTATCTTTTTACTTTACCCTTTGTTAAATGCCTATCATTCCAGGCATTCTTCATGTATACAACACGGATTTGGATTCTCCTTTGTCATCCAGTTTGACAAACTTTTTCTTTGATAGGTTGATTTAACTCAGTTACATTTATTGTTATCATATATATTCTTGGTTTTTGTTCTGACATATTTTTTATGTTGTACTTTCTATTTTTATGGCTTTAAAATAATTTTCCACTATGTCCTTTATTTTTGTGTGTTTGGTTCTTATCATGATTTGGAAGATTTGTATTTTTGTTCTAGTCATTGTTTTTATACATGAAACTTTATAAAATGCCCCTAATTTCATTTTTCTTTATGTGGAAGGAAAACTCAAATAGTACAAAAAAGAATGTGGTCTGTTTATAGTATTTGGAATTTATTAAAATTTTCTTTATGGCTTGCTATGTAATAAACTTTAAAAAATATTCAGTAGAGATTTGGAAAGAATACATAGTTTTGTACGTTGGGTAGTTTGTTTACTGTGTGTGATTTGAATTCTATATATACCTCCCTGCCTCTGACCTGTTTTCACCCTCTCTTAAGATAACTAATGTCAGCAATTTCTTGTCCATTCTTCTAAAAAGTTATTTACATTATTACTAGCATATATGGGAATATCCTTTTAAGTATAAAAAATTAGATTGTTTTATAAGCTGTTTTATAACTGTTATTTTAAATTTAATATAAATTAGAGATTTTTCACAGCCATACATGTAGATGTACCTCATTGATTATTTTTTTTAAAGAATTATTAGAATAGTCTTTTCCCCCCATGTGGTTAGGTTTATTTTGGATAGATTTTATTCTTAATGCCTAGTTTTCTTGTATAATGATCAAAGAATGTGGCTATATATAATATTTGGAGTTTATTGAGATGCCCTTTGTGGCCTGATTCATAATGAAACTTTTTAAATGTTCCAAGGGAATTTGGAAAAAATGTGTATTGTTTGTATCTTGGGTAGCTTTTTAATTGTTTATGATTCAAATTCTCTATAATGCTATAGATTTTTTAAATATTTGGCCTGCCAAGTTTTAAGTGGTATGAGTTTTCTATTATGATTGTGGTTTTTTAAATTCTCCTTGCATTTCTAACTTTTTTGTTTTGTATATATTTTGATGACCTTTGTCCATTGTATAATGGTTCTTAGCTTACTTTATTTCTTAGTATATGGTATTTTATCAATATAAAATATCTCACATTGTGCTGTGCAATGATTTCTGCATTAAAATCTACATTTATGACAAATATTTCTTTATATATCATTTAGTTGACATTTGGCTGATGTATCTTCATCTATTTTTTATGTTCAACCAGTGACAGTTTGCTTTAGGGATGTTTCATGAAAATAGCATGTAGCAGATCTAACAGCTATAAGAAGTTCTCAGGTTGTGCCACAACATTTTTTTGGAGTCTGCCAGACCTAGATCTAAATTTTGGTTCTACCACTTACTGAACATGTGACCTCATGCAAATTATTTAACTTCACCCAGACTCAATTTCTTCATCTATAAAATGGAACAATAGACTCATATTAGTAAGTACTCTGGACTGTGATTTAAAAAGCAATTTAAACTACAATACTCCCAAAGGAAAGTTTCTATGGAATCTCATAGGAAGCAATAAAAACCAAACCCTGAAGAAGGGCAGAACTACCCCTGTGCTTTATTCACTCTTCCCACAGTTCAGTTTTTTTCCACAACTTGACTCTTCCTTCTCAATGCCAGCTCCCAGCAAGGACCTGCCTCACGCTATCTCTGCCCCAAACTCTAAATTCCTAGGGAAGGACTCTGCCTCCTTGAGGCTGATTTGAACCTTATCATTAACACTGAGGACAAAGCGCTTCCTAAAATAATGGTGAGGAGATGCTGGGAGCAAAGTAGTTCACCTTGTAGGGATGAAGGGAGGACCATAGATAGAAAATATACATGTAACACCTTCCACAGAGTAGCTACCACATGGTAGGTACTCAATAAATGCCAGACTTGGCTGTCACAGATCTCAGCTCCTCAGAATCATTGCTCCATTTAAACAGGGAGTCTACTTCAGTCAGTTTAGACTCTTTTATTCCTCAACTTAGTGATGAAGTGGGAAGTACTTGAACTAGAGTTTGCTTTAATGCTGAATGGCTATCATTCAGCCATGGATGATTCCTTCAAGGAACAAATTTTCCAACTTTGTTTGTTGAGTATTAAAAACTGGACTTTCAAACAAGTCCCAATCATCCAGGAGGATGAAACCCATCTTCACTTCTCTGGACCCGTTTTTAATAACTAAATCATGCCAGAGACATCCTGCTCTAAAATGCCTCCATCCTTCATCCTTCTCAGTGTGTCTTCCCATATACTGAGGTTCAGTGAGCCCGTGGAGTGGAGGCCCCATGTGGTGTTTGTGAAGCTCCTTCTCAGGCCTGCCGAGGTCTAGGTTACAGTCTTACATGACATATTAAAATGGAGTGGCATCTGACCCCTGCTGGACACCACTCATCTGTTTTATAGAAGTCAGGCCTCATTGTCTTACCCTTTGCAATGAATAGAGCTGCAAACCTGCATATTCTGATGAAAAATGTTTCATCAGAGTTTGGGGGTCATAAACACAGTTGGTTGGAGGCTTCAACCAAAAGTGTAGGCAAGAAAGCAGAGGAAGCTGAGGCTAAATATAGTGAGGGCTGAGGGGAATTGAGCCTAAATGCCAAAGCCAGTTCTGAACTTGAGGGCAGGGCACAGACCCCTGCGTCCTGGCAGAAGCCCATATATAAAGCCAGCAGATGGAAGCCCCTGAGACCCAGCCAATCAGAGCCCTCACAGTAGGATTTCTGCCTGGTGACCAGGGAATTCAGGGGTGTGCTGGTTTGAATGTATTATGTCCCCCAAAACACCATTGTCTTTGATGTAATCTTGTGTGGGCAGATGTGTTAGTGTTGACTAGATTGTAATTCTTTGAGTGTTTCCATGGAGATGCGTCCCACCCAACTGTGGGTGATGACTCTGATTGGATAGTTTTCATGGAGTTGTGGCCCCACCCATTCAGCATGGGCCTTGATTAGTTTATTGGGGCACTATATAAGCTCAGACAGAAGGAGCCAGCTTGCTATAGCCAAGAGGGATGCTGAGAAATACACAAGAGCTGAGAGAGGAGCTGCAGATGAGAGACAGTTTGAAGACAGCCATTGGAAGCAGACTTTTGCTCTTGAGAAACTAAGAGAGGACAAACGCCCCAAGAGCAACTGAGAGTGACATGTTGGAGAGAAGCTGAAGCCTAGAGAGGAACATCCTGGGAGAAAGCCATTTTGAAACCAGAACTCCAGAGCAGATGCCAGCCATGTGCCTTCGCAGCTAACAGAGGTTTTCCAGACACCATTGGCCATCCTCCAGTGAAGGTACCCAATTGTTGATGCCTTACCTTGGACACTTAATGGCCTTAAGACTATAACTGTGTAACCAAATAAACCGTCTTTGTAAAAGCCAATCCATTTCTGGTGTTTTGCATTCTGGCAGCATTAGCAAACTAGAACAAGGGGGGACCAGCAGAGTGACAGGCAGGTTAGAATGGCTGACTGATAGGTTGGGGCTCTACCCAGGCCAGTCCCAGCACAGGGCTAAATGCCAGATGGGGAAAAGCAAGCACACATTACCTTCCCTTCTCTCACCTCTCTTGTCCATCTGATCCATTAGCAGGCCTATGTGTTCCTTTCCATAAAAGCTCCTGAATCAATTTATTCTTGTCCATCTTCAGCCTAATTTAAGCTACCATCAGCCTTCACCAGGACTATAATGAAGACATTCTAACCAGTCTCCCTGACTGCACTGTTGTCCTGACTAATCCATTCTCTATACAAGGCCAAGTTATCTTCTGAAAAACATAAACAAGATCTCGTCTGATAAGCTTTCTAATGATTTCCAATTGCACCAAAAATCACTTCCTTGGAGCTTATAATGGCTTGCAATGCCATGCTTCCTCTGGTCCCTGCCTATGTCACCAACCACATTTGTGTCGTGCTCTCTTCACTGTATTTTTTGGACAGTTCCTAGGACACCCCAGGTTCTTTCCCACCTCCTGGCGTCTTCACTTCTCATTTTCTGTGCCTGTAATACTCTTTCACCTCTTCTCCCCATGGCTGCCTCATTCTTTAGTTTGCAGCTATGACCTCCTTGGTAAGCCCTTCCCTGACCAACTTTTCTAAAGCAGCTTCTCCTCATGCCTCTGTTATTTCTATCAGAGCCCTAGTTTATTTTCTTTATAGACTTTATCTCATGCCACATCTTTATTTATTTGCTTATTGTCTACCTTTGCCACTACAACATAGGCTTTATGAGGGCAGGGCCCCCATTGGTCTGTTCACTGGCACACAGAAAAAGGGGCACATAGAAAGTACTCAACAAAGCATATTTGTAGGTTGAATACATATAAACCTGGGCCAGCAAGGTGGAGGGTCGAGAGGGAGCTGCCGTTCAGTGGGCTTCAGGTAACCAGGACACATTCCAAATATTCAGGATATTAAAAGACTATTGCCCTGAACCCAGACAGACAACAGCCACCAGTGAATCCAACAAGATGTGCCTGAAAAAGGCAGAGCTGACCACTGAGAGCTCTGAGAATGATGCCTTTGGGAAAAAGAATTTTTTCTTTACTCTGCATAGAATTGGGTGTTGAATATATGAGAAGTCAGAATTGTGAAGCAAAACACTCAAAACCAAATGAGGAATCAATCATATACCACCCCTGTTTCAGAGGCAAAAATCATAGAGGGGAAAGGTGCGCATCCACTATTTCTGAGCAGCAATCGGAATGTCAGAAGTAATTGTGGAATTAAAATTTTAAATGTTATTAGGCAAGATAAATTAACAAAGTACATGAGGAAAACAGAGGAGGAAAATGACCTGCTTCCCTCCTCTGACCTTTAATTGGCCATGAAGAGAAAATGCTTGAAATATTCATGTGTCACTTCCGCCAACCTGGAACTTTTCAAAGCTCCTTGTAAATAGTGCTGTTTGTGTGAAGAGGTACCCGGTGACAGTCAGTTTAGAAAGCTGATTGGACTGATCAAAATTTATGTGATTTGAATCCAAGATAAGGAAAAATCCACATGCATAAATCATTCTAATGAGCACTACTGGGAATTATGGACACACGTTTCTATGAAGAAGTTTAGAACATATCCAAAATTAGAATAAATTATAAGAACCATTAAACCCAAATGATTTTGCTTACCTTTCAATAAATGTAGCCCAATAAACTTAATTCTTCCTGTCCTTTCAATACCATGTCCTACAAGGGTTTTCTTTTGGCTTTTGTTCCTGATACACAATGCTTTCCATTGGTTCCAGGTGAATAACCAGGGCCTTTTGGTAAGAGCAAAATAACCTTGTTTTGAATTAATTTAATTTAGCTGAAACAAAGAAGACTTTAATTTGACTCTCACCACCCCACCTCACATCATCCCACTTTTGTTCCTTTTGGTTGACTTTTAAACAATGCTATATAAAAAAAAGTGCGGGTGAAACTAAAAGTGAGTACCACAAAAATAGGGATGGACTATAGTTTATAGTTAATAGTGCAATTATGATAATATTCTTTCAAAAATTGTAACAAAAGTACCACACTAATGCAAGGTGTTAATGGGGGGGGGGTTGTAATATGGGAACTCTGTATTTTCTACATGATTTTTCTATAAACCTACAACTCTTCTAATTAAAAAAAAAGTGAGTTAAACATGATCACATTTATTCTGACTGCTGTCTAGTTCTTCATCTTGACTTTATGACTCAGATATTTTAAAACATCAGCACTTTTGTAATCAGGGAGGAGAAATGATGATGTAAAACTGGGCTCAGAGCAATGGATTCTTCTATCCCTTCTCTGTACAGAAATTCAATTGTTAATAAAATGGGGCTGGTCTAAAAGCTGAGGGAGGCCAAAACTGATGAGTCCACATCCTCATTCATTGTTAATCAAGTCAAATAATGATGCAACAATTCAAATAATGAGTTTTTAAAGACTTCCAACAAGGCACTTAGTTGAAGTTCAACCACAGCTTCTTGATACTTCAGCTTTGTATTTTATGCTGAGACATATGGCTATTTTGAGATTCAAATTTCACCTCCACCAGTTATCAGTGTAGTCACCAGTTACCTGGTCCTGCATTTTGATGACTTGGTATCTCTGTTTTTTTTTAAGTGATTGGGGCCTTTGACTTAATTTTCTCCTGGGCTAAGTTTATCACCAGGTTGTTTGAAGACGGGCACTGCCAGTCACCACAGGGGTAATCTTGAGGTAGTCTGTATTCGTGTATATCAGAACCTCTTCAAAGTTTGCCTCATTCTAATATTATCTAGAATTGGGTTGTTTCTGAGCTGCCTTTCCAATGTGGAGTCTCTTCATTGGAGGAAGTGTAAAAGAGGATTTGGTAATGGGTGTGATCTTGGGGTACTGGCCTGATGGGTGCTGACCTGGTGGATCCCACGGTGGGGCATCAAGGACAAGCAAGAAGAGGAAGCAGGAGGGATTCTCCAGGTGGGGAGCCAGTACCAGCATGCATCTTCAGCAGCCCCTACCATGATTAAACTGGGAGGCCCTACCTCATGGTGGCTCTAATGCCTATATCTGCTCAAAGTACTCAGCTAGAAAGTTACTCTAATCAAGGAACTGTTTGGATGAGAAACCTTCTTGTAATCTCAGGTGGCAGGTACTGGCTATTTCTTTGAAAGTCAATAATCTCACCCCTTCCTGCTCCACCACAGGTCCATACCTTCTTTGTGTTTTCAGCCGTTTGGGGCATTTAAAAATAAATCCAACTCTGAGCTGTGGCAGTGACATTGATTCCACCTTCTCCTTCATCCTGGCACATGAACTCAGCACAATTGGACTGTTTTGATAGGGCATAATAAGAAGTCTCTAGGGTGTGCCTTCATCCCCAAAGCTGCAAAGTGCCCTGACAGTCAGTAAAGCATGATCGTAGACAGGCAGCAAAGCCCTCTTTTTGTGTGGTTTTAGAACTAGAAAAGGTGGCTCTGAGGGATTTAGAGAAGAAATACTAAGCAGAAATACTACTACAATGGCCTCTCTCAAGAAGCTCCCCACTCTAGCTCATGGTTAAAGGTCTCAGATGGGTTAAGAGGCTGAGGGAGAAGAAGAAAAAGGTAGAATATAAGAATGGGATGGGGAAGATAATCATCCATTAATTTAAATAATTTGTAAGTGAATAGGAGCTGTGAAGCTTTGCTTGACCAAAAAACAAACAAACAAACAAACAAACAAAACCATAAAACATCTACCTGTCAACAACTGTCCTCAAGGTGGAATGAACTTTTTAAATAGTGAAGTAAGTTCAGTTAAGTACCCTGGTGCCATCTGGGTACAGGAAAGCAAGGCTAATAATGTTTTTTTTTCATTCAGTGGGTAGATTTATTTCATACACATTTTATATAGCTATATTTCCCCCCTTTCCCCAAAAATGAATGCACTATTGCTTTTTAAATAAGGAACAAAAGCAAAAAATAAACACTTCATTTTGGAAAAGTGAGATGGCAAGGTGTATTTTAAAAAAAGGTAAACTGTAGTCAAAGGAATTTGGGAGACATGAACAAAGGCATTTTGGCAAGTAAAGGCATTAAAATAAAAGAAAGATTGGCAAGGAGGAAAAATCACTGAGGAAATACAGGAAGACTTTCTAAAGCCTGCTTTGCTGTTAACATTCAGTCATAGAGTAGAGCTAATAAAGCCCTCATTCCACAGAAATACAAGAAATTTTTGCACTTGTTGCAGCTGACCCTGCTCAGGACTCCTCTCAGTTTTACTCAATAAACCTTATCTAGAGTAGAGCAAACTTTGTGCATTGGGAGCTCTTAAAGTCGCCACTGTGAAAGCTGTAGATGCACTGGGCTCTCGAGACATTGAGCACTCAGAATAAGTGGTAGGCTGGAGTCCACGCACTCTGGCTCACGAGAGCCATTTATTAACTTTTCAGGTATTTTGCCATGTGGTTAAACACAGGCATTATTAAATATTAAATAATATAAATTTATAATTAAAACCATATTAAAAACCAAGGTAAAAAAATACTCAAAACTCATCACTTCCTAATTATTTTACTATTATCTATGGTCTTATGAATTTTTGCATCTATTATATATGTATAGTGAAAATACTACATAAAGATATGCTACTGGCCATCTCTTCCCAGCTCTGCATTTAATGGCATTACACTGACAGCTTGAAGTTGTTGGCTGGGAGTGATCACACCATGGAAATTAGTAAATGCTACAAACTAGGGCTGGGTTTTCTCCCCCTGGACAACACCACCTGAAATCTCTAAGAGCAAGCCTCCATGTTCTGCAATGAAGCCAGGAGAGAATCCCCCACACCCCCTGTTGCATTATTCTGCTGCATTTTCCCAAAACTGAGCTCTGCTGTGGATTCCCAGAGTCTCTAAGAAGCTGTGAAAAGGGGTCTTTTCCATTTTCTTTCAGACACAAGTCTGATACCAGAGTGGGTGCAGGAGGAGAATGACACAAAACTGCTAGAGCTCCCCTCCCTCTGAGCCTGCAGTGTTGTCCCTGAACCACATGCCCACTCTTCTCTTAGAACCAGCTCTTCCCCAAGGTTCCCCACCCTTCACGTTCATGGATTGTCACTGCCAGTCCTTAAGTCCTGCTTAGCCTCACGCTCCCAAGTCCAGATGTGAAATGATGAAGGTCTGGGATACAGAGATGCTAATAGAAATAGAAAAGAGCCCAAACAGGACAGATTTGGAAACAATGTTGCTTTGTCTCTAATTAGTTATAGGTGATGAAAGAAAAGATCCAGTCAAAGATAATTCAGTTTAACATCCTTTGATCACACTGGGTTCAGACAAGGAACAGTCAGGATTGCAAAGAAGAGTGAATTCTGTCAGTAACATAGTTGAGGGGAGTGCAATGTTTCAATTTGCAGCCCTAAGAATAAGGGGTGATAATGATCCAAGTGGGGAGGCGATTACATTGGTTTGAAACACTTCTCAAAGATGGAAATACTTCTCAAAAAAAAAAAAAAAAATGTTAGTACTGTGGGGAGAGTTTAAATGTCCATTCAGTTTGGTGGTAGTTTCATTCACTCCTTATCTGAGTTAACCCGTCTGAGTCACTGGACAGTGCTGGCCCAGGCCTTCTTTTAAAATGTTCTCCCCACTTAGCTTCTAAGCAGGTCGTCACTCCTGGCTGTGTGGATCCTTCCCCCAAGTATCTTTCCAGCCTCTTCTGCTGCTGCACACCCTTTAAATGTTGATATGGTCCAGCATGGAACTAAGTTTGGGGGCACAGTTTTTCAGAATTAAATGGAATTTTGTAAATGTATGAATGGAGCTATAACTATCAAAGCACATGAGAGCCTGGTGATATTACCAGGATATCTCCCTCCACGGTTCTGTATCCCTGTAGATACATATGTGGTTCTAACAACAGAGCCCTAAATATATGAAGCCAATATTGACAGATTTGAAGGGGGAAATAGATGGTCCTACATTAACAGTAGGAGACTTCAATATACCACTTTCAATAATAGATAGAACATCTATATAGAAGATCAATAAAGAAATAGAGGGCATGAGTAATACTATAAACCAGTTAGAGCTAACAGGCATATGTAGAGCACTGGAATCTGACAACAGCAGAATACACTTTCTTCTGAAGTGCACACAGATCAATCTCAAGGATAGACCATATGTTAGGTCACAAAACAATTCTCAATAAATTTTAAAATATTGAAATCATGTGAAGTATCTTCTCCAACACAGTGGGAGGAAGCCTGAAATCAATAACAGAGGAAAAATGGAAAATTCACAAGTTTGTGGTAATTAAATATTATACTCCTAAACAACCAATGGATCAAAAAAGGAATCACAAAGAAAATTAGGAAATAATTTTCTTGAGACAAATGAAAATGAAAATACAACCTATCAAAACTTAAGGGATACAGGAAAAGCAGTACTCAGAGGGAAATTTACAGCTGTAAATGCTTGCATTAAAAAAGAAGATCTCAAATCAGTAACCTAACTTCACACCAGGAGGAACTAGAAAAAGAAGACCAAACTAAACCCAAAGTTAGCAAAAGGAAGGAAATAATAAAGATTAGAACAGCGATAAATGAAATACAAAATAGAAAAATAGAATCAGTGAAACCATTAAGTTGTTTTTTTGAAATGATCAGTAAGATAGACAAATCTTTAGCTAGAGTGATAGAGAACAAAAAAGAGAGGATGCAAATAACAAAAATCAGAACTGAAAGGGGGAACAATATTACTGATCTTAAAGAAATAAAAAGAATTATTAAAGGATTCTATGAACACTTATACACCAACAAACTAGATAAACTAGATGAGATGGACAAATTCCTAGAACTACACAGATGACCTAAACTGACTCAAGAAGAAATAGAAGATCTCAATAGACCAATAAAATGTAAAGAGATTGAATCAGTGATCAACAGCCTGCAAAAAAAAAGAAAAGTCCAGTACCAATGGCTTCACTGGTGAATTTTGCCAAATATACAAAGGAGAATTCATACCAATCCTTCTCAAACTCTTCCAAAATTTTAAGAGGTGGGAACACTTTCTAATTCATTCTATGAGGCCAGCCTCACCTTAATATCAAAGACAGATAAAGATATCATAAGAAAAGAAAATCAGAAGCCAATATCCCTTATGAATATAGATGTGAAAATTCTCAACAAAATACTAACAAACTAAATCCAACAGCACATTTAAAAAATTATACTCCATGATCAAGTGGAATTTATACCAGGAATGCAAGGGTAGTTCAACATAAAAAAATCAATCAGTTAGAGGCGGGGCAAGATGGCGGACTGGTGAGCTGTATGTTTTAGTTACTCCTCCAGGAAAGTAGGTAAAAAGCCAGGAACTGCGTGGACTGGACACCACAGAGCAATCTGTCTTTGGGCATACTTCATACAACACTCATGAAAACGTGGAACTGCTGAGATCAGCGAAATCTGTAAGTTTTCGCGGCCAGGGGACCCGCGCCCCTCCCTGCCAGGCTCAGTCCCGGGGGAGGAGGGGCTGTCAGCTCTGGGAAGGAGAAGGGAGAATTGCAGTGGCTGCTCTTATCGGAAACTCATTCTACTGATTCAAACTCCAACCACAGACAGACTGAGGCCAGACACCAGAGACTCTGAGAGCAGCCAGCCCAGCAGAGAGGAGACAGGCATAGAAAAAAAACAACACGAAAAACTCCAAAATAAAAGCAGAGGATTTTTGGAGTTCTGGTGAACACAGAAAGGGGAAGGGCGGAGAACAGGCCTTGAGGCGCATATGCAAATCCCGAAGCAAGGCTGATCTCTCTGCCCTGGGCACTTTTCCTTAATGGCCCTGGTTGCTTTGTCTATTAGCATTTCAATAACCCATTAGATCTCTGAGGAGGGCCGTTTTTTTCTTTTTTTTTTTTTTTTTTTTTTAAATCCTTTTTGCTTTTTCTAAAACAATTACTCTAAGAAGCTCAATACAGAAAGCTTCAAAGAATTGAAATTTGGGCACGTCAAGTCAAGAGCAGAACTAAGAGAGCTCTGAGACAAAAGGCAATAATCCAGTGGCTGAGAAAATTCACTAAACAACACAACTTCCCAAGAAAAGGGGGGTGTCCGCTCACAGCCACCATCCTGGTGGACAGGAAACACTCCTGCCCATCGCCAGCCCCATAGCTCAGAGCTGCCCCAGACAACCCAGTGTGACGGAAGTGCTTCAAATAACAGGCACACACCACAAAACTGGGCGTGGACATTAGCCTTCCCTGCAACCTCAGCTGAATGTCCCAGAGCTGGGAAGGGGGAGCAGTGTGAATTAACAGAGCCCCATTCAGCCATCATTTGAGCAGACTGGGAGCCTCCCAACACAGCCCAGCAGCCCAGAACTGCCCTGGGGGGACGGCACTCACCTGTGACATAGCACAGTCATCCCTCAACAGAGGACCTGGGGTGCACAGCCTGGAAGAGGGGCCCACTTGCAAGTCTCAGGAGCCATACGCCAATACCAAAGACTTGTGGGTCAGTGGCAGAGACAAACTGTGGCAGGACTGAACTGAAGGATTAGACTATTGCAGTAGCTTTAAAACTCTAGGATCATCAGGGAGATTTGATTGTTAGGGCCACCCCCCCTCCCCGACTGCCCAGAAACACGCCCCACATACAGGGCAGGCAACACCAACTACACACGCAAGCTTGGGACACCAATTGGGCCCCACAAGACTCACTCCCCCACTCACCAAAAAGGCTAAGCAGGGGAGATCTGGCTTGTGGAGAACAGGTGGCTCGTGCACGCCACCTGCTGGTTAGTTAGAGAAAGTGTACTCCACGAAGCTGTAGATCTGATAAATTAGAGATAAGGACTTCAACTGGTCTACAAACCCTAAAAGAACCCTATCAAGGTCAGCAAATGCCACGAGGCCAAAAACAACAGAAAATTATAAAGCATATGAAAAAACCAGACGATATGGATAACCCAAGCCCAAGCACCCAAATCAAAAGACCAGAAGAGACACACCTAGAGCAGCTACTCAAAGAACTAAAGATGAACAATGAGACCCTAGTACGGGATATGAAGGAAATCAAGAAGACCCTAGAAGAGCATAAAGAAGACATTGCAAGACTAAATAAAAAAATGGATGATCTTATGGAAATTAAAGAAACTGTTGACCAAATTAAAAAGATTCTGGACACTCATAGTACAAGACTAGAGGAAGTTGAACAACGAATCAGTGACCTGGAAGATGACAGAATGGAAAATGAAAGCATAAAAGAAAGAATGGGGAAAAAAATTGAAAAACTCGAAATGGACCTCAGGGATATGATAGATAATATGAAACGTCCGAATATAAGACTCATTGGTGTCCCAGAAGGGGAAGAAAAGGGTAAAGGTCTAGGAAGAGTATTCAAAGAAATTGTTGGGGAAAACTTCCCAAATCTTCTAAACAACATAAATACACAAATCATAAATGCTCAGCGAACTCCAAATAGAATAAATCCAAAAAAACCCACTCCGAGACATATACTGATCACACTGGCAAACATAGAAGAGAAGGAGCAAGTTCTGAAAGCAGCAAGAGAAAAGCAATTCACCACATACAAAGGAAACAGCATAAGACTAAGTAGTGACTACTCAACAGCCACCATGGAGGCGAGAAGGCAGTGGCACGATATATTTAAAATTCTGAGTGAGAGGAATTTCCAGCCAAGAATACTTTATCCAGCAAAGCTCTCCTTCAAATTTGAGGGAGAGCTTAAATTTTTCACAGACAAAGAAATGCTGAGAGAATTTGCTAACAAGAGACCTGCCCTACTGGAGATACTAAAGGGAGCCCTACAGACAGAGAAACAAAGACAGGACAGAGAGACTTGGAGAAAGGTTCAGTACTAAAGAGATTCGGTATGGGTACAATAAAGGATATTAATAGAGAGAGGGAAAAATATGGCAAACATAATCCAAAGGATAAGATGGCCGATTCAAGAAATGCCTTCACGGTTTTAACGTTGAATGTAAATGGACTAAACTCCCCAATTAAAAGATATAGATTCGCAGAATGGATCAAAAAAAATGAACCATCAATATGTTGCATACAAGAGACTCATCTTAGACACAGGGACACAAAGAAACTGAAAGTGAAAGGATGGAAAAAAATATTTCATGCAAGCTACAGCCAAAAGAAAGCAGGTGTAGCAATATTAATCTCAGATAAAATAGACTTCAAATGCAGGGATGTTTTGAGAGACAAAGAAGGCCACTACATACTAATAAAAGGGGCAATTCAGCAAGAAGAAATAACAATCGTAAATGTCTATGCACCCAATCAAGGTGCCACAAAATACATGAGAGAAACACTGGCAAAACTAAAGGAAGCAATTGATGTTTCCACAATAATTGTGGGAGACTTCAACACATCACTCTCTCCTATAGATAGATCAACCAGACAGAAGACCAATAAGGAAATTGAAAACCTAAACAATCTGATAAATGAATTAGATTTAACAGACATCTACAGGACATTACATCCCAAATCAACAGGATACACATACTTTTCTAGTGCTCACGGAACTTTCTCCAGAATAGATCATATGCTGGGACATAAAACAAGCCTCAATAAATTTAAAAAGATTGAAATTATTCAAAGCACATTCTCTGACCACAATGGAATACAATTAGAAGTCAATAACCATCAGAGACTTAGAAAATTCACAAATACCTGGAGGTTAAACAACACACTCCTAAACAATCAGTGGGTTAAAGAAGAAATAGCAAGAGAAATTGCTAAATATATAGAGACGAATGAAAATGAGAACACAACATACCAAAACCTATGGGATGCAGCAAAAGCAGTGCTAAGGGGGAAATTTATAGCACTAAACGCATATATTAAAAAGGAAGAAAGAGCCAAAATCAAAGAACTAATGGATCAACTGAAGAAGCTAGAAAATGAACAGCAAACCAATCCTAAACCAAGTACAAGAAAAGAAATAACAAGGATTAAAGCAGAAATAAATGACATAGAGAACAAAAAAACAATAGAAAGGATAAATATCACCAAAAGTTGGTTCTTTGAGAAGATCAACAAGATTGACAAGCCCCTAGCTAGACTGACAAAATCAAAAAGAGAGAAGACCCATATAAACAAAATAATGAATGAAAAAGGTGACATAACTGCAGATCCTGAAGAAATTAAAAAAATTATAAGAGGATATTATGAACAACTGTATGGCAACAAACTGGATAATGTAGAAGAAATGGACAATTTCCTGGAAACATATGAACAACCTAGACTGACCAGAGAAGAAATAGAAGACCTCAACCAACCCATCACAAGCAAAGAGATCCAATCAGTCATCAAAAATCTTCCCACAAATAAATGCCCAGGGCCAGATGGCTTCACAGGGGAATTCTACCAAACTTTCCAGAAAGAACTGACACCAATCTTACTCAAACTCTTTCAAAACATTGAAAAAAATGGAACACTACCTAACTCATTTTATGAAGCTAACATCAATCTAATACCAAAACCAGGCAAGGATGCTACAAAAAAGGAAAACTACCGGCCAATCTCCCTAATGAATATAGATGCAAAAATCCTCAACAAAATACTTGCAAATCGAATCCAAAGACACATTAAAAAAATCATACACCATGACCAAGTGGGGTTCATTCCAGGCATGCAAGGATGGTTCAACATAAGAAAAACAATCAATGTATTACAACACATTAAAAACTCGAAAGGGAAAAATCAATTGATCATCTCAATAGATGCTGAAAAAGCATTTGACAAAATCCAACATCCGTTTTTGATAAAAACACTTCAAAAGGTAGGAATTGAAGGAAACTTCCTCAACATGATAAAGAGCATATATGAAAAACCCACAGCCAGCATAGTACTCAATGGTGAGAGACTGAAAGCCTTCCCTCTAAGATCAGGAACAAGACAAGGATGCCCGCTGTCACCACTGTTATTCAACATTGTGCTGGAAGTGCTAGCCAGGGCAATCCGGCAAGACAAAGAAATAAAAGGCATCCAAATTGGAAAAGAAGAAGTAAAACTGTCATTGTTTGCAGATGATATGATCTTATATCTAGAAAACCCTGAGAAATCAACGATACACCTACTAGAGCTAATAAACAAATTTAGCAAAGTAGCGGGATACAAGATTAATGCACATAAGTCAGTAATGTTTCTATATGCTAGAAATGAACAAACTGAAGAGACACTCAAGAAAAAGATACCATTTTCAATAGCAACTAAAAAAATCAAGTACCTAGGAATAAACTTAACCAAAGATGTAAAAGACCTATACAAAGAAAACTACATAACTCTACTAAAGAAATAGAAGGGGACCTTAAAAGATGGAAAAATATTCCATGTTCATGGATAGGAAGGCTAAATGTCATTAAGATGTCAATTCTACCCAAACTCATCTACAGATTCAATGCAATCCCAATCAAAATTCCAACAACCTACTTTGCAGACTTGGAAAAGCTAGTTATCAAATTTATTTGGAAAGGGAAGATGCCTCGAATTGCTAAAGACACTCTAAAAAAGAAAAACGAAGTGGGAGGACTTACACTCCCTGACTTTGAAGCTTATTATAAAGCCACAGTTGCCAAAACAGCATGGTACTGGCACAAAGATAGACATATAGATCAATGGAATCGAATTGAGAATTCAGAGATAGACCCTCAGATCTATGGCCGACTGATCTTTGATAAGGCCCCCAAAGTCACCGAACTGAGCCATAATGGCCTTTTCAACAAATGGGGCTGGGAGAGTTGGATATCCATATCCAAAAGAATGAAAGAGGACCCCTACCTCACCCCCTACACAAAAATTAACTCAAAATGGACCAAAGATCTCAATATAAAAGAAAGTACCATTAAACTCCTAGAAGATAATGTAGGAAACATCTTCAAGACCTTGTATTAGGAGGCCACTTCCTAGACTTTACACCCAAAGCACAAGCAACAAAAGAGAAAATAGATAAATGGGAACTCCTCAAGCTTAGAAGTTTCTGCACCTCAAAGGAATTTCTCAAAAAGGTAAAGAGGCAGCCAACTCAATGGGAAAAAACTTTTGGAAACCATGTATCT
Source organism: Choloepus didactylus (assembly GCF_015220235.1). Lineage (NCBI taxonomy): Eukaryota > Metazoa > Chordata > Mammalia > Pilosa > Megalonychidae > Choloepus > Choloepus didactylus. The sequence goes on from NC_051309.1 coordinate 158,920,304, forward strand.
GACAAAAGACTGATATCTTGCATATACAAAGAAATCCTACAACTCAATGACAATAGTACAGACAGCCCAATTATAAAATGGGCAAAAGATATGAAAAGACAGTTCTCTGAAGAGGAAATACAAATGGCCAAGAAACACATGAAAAAATGTTCAGCTTCACTAGCTATTAGAGAGATGCAAATTAAGACCACAATGAGATACCATCTAACACCGGTTAGAATGGCTGCCATTAAACAAACAGGAAACTACAAATGCTGGAGGGGATGTGGAGAAATTGGAACTCTTATTCATTGTTGGTGGGACTGTATAATGGTTCAGCCACTCTGGAAGTCAGTCTGGCAGTTCCTTAGAAAACTAGAGATAGAGCTACCATTCGATCCAGCGATTGCACTTCTCGGTATATACCCGGAAGATCGGAAAGCAGTGACACGAACAGATATCTGCATGCCAATGTTTCATAGCAGCATTATTCACAATTGCCAAGAGATGGAAACAACCCAAATGTCCTTCAACAGATGAGTGGATAAATAAAATGTGGTATATACACACGATGGAATACTACGCGGCAGTAAGAAGGAACGATCTGGTGAAACATATGACAACATGGATGAACCTTGAAGACATAATGCTGAGCGAAATAAGCCAGGCACAAAAAGAGAAATATTATATGCTACCACTAATGTGAACTTTGAAAAATGTAAAACAAATGGTTTATAATGTAGAATGTAGGGGAACTAGCAGTAGAGAGCAATTAAGGAAGGGGGAACAATAATCAAGAAGAACAGATAAGCTATTTAACGTTCTGGGGATGCCCAGAAATGACTATGGTCTGTTAATTTCTGATGGATGTAGTAGGAACAAGTTCACTGAAATGTTGCTATAGTATGTAACTTTCTTGGGGTAAAGTAGGAACATGTTGGAAGTTAAGCAGTTATCTTAGGTTAGTTGTCTTTTTCTTACTCCCTTGCTATGGTCTCTTTGAAATGTTCTTGTATTGTATGTTTGTTTTCTTTTTAACTTTTTTTTTCATACAGTTGATTTGAAAAAAGAAGGGAAAGTTAAAAAAAAAAAAAAAGAAAAAAAGAAAAAAGACAAACAAGGAAAAAAAAAAAGAAAAAGATGTAGTGCCCCCTTGAGGAGCCTGTGGAGAATGCAGGGGTATTCGCCTACCCCACCTCCATGGTTGCTAACATGACCACAGACATAGGGGACTGGTGGTTTGATGGGTTGAGCCCTCTACCATAAGTTTTACCCTTGGGAAGACGGTTGCTGCAAAGGAGAGGCTAGGCCTCCCTGTATTTGTGCCTAAGAGTCTCCTCCTGAATGCCTCTTTGTTGCTCAGATGTGGCCCTCTCTCTCTGGCTAAGCCAACTTGAAAGGTGAAATCACTGCCCTCCCCCCTATGTGGGATCAGACACCCAGGGAAGTGAATCTCCCTGGCAACGTGGAATATGACTCCCGGGGAGGAATGTAGACCCGGCATCGTGGGATGGAGAACATCTTCTTGACCAAAAGGGGGATGTGAAAGGAAATGAAATAAGCTTCAGTGGCAGAGAGATTCCAAAACGAGCCGAGAGATCACTCTGGTGGGCACTCTTACGCACACTTTAGACAACCTTTTTTAGGTTCTAAAGAATTGGGGTAGCTGGTGGTGGATACCTGAAACTATTAAACTACAACCCAGAACCCATGAATCTCGAAGACAGTTGTATAAAAATGTAGCTTATGAGGGGTGACAGTGGGATTGGGAATGCCATAAGGACCAAACTCCACTTTGTCTAGTTTATGGATGGATGTGTAGAAAAGTAGGGGAAGCAAACAAACAGACAAAGGTACCCAGTGTTCTTTTTTGCTTCAATTGCTTTTTTTCACTCTAATTATTATTCTTGTTATTTTTGTGTGTGTGCTAATGAAGGTGTCAGGGATTGATTTAGGTGATGAATGTACAACTATGTAATGGTACTGTAAACAATCGAAAGTACAATTTGTTTTGTATGACTGCGTGGTATGTGAATATATCTCAATAAAATGATGATAAAAAAAAAAAAAAATCAATCAACATATCACACCACATTAAGTGAATGAAAGAAAAAAATGTGATAATCTCAATTGATGCAGAAAAGGCATTTGGCAAAATCCAGTGCACTTTCATGTTAAAAATACTCAGAAAACAAGGAATAGAAGGGAACTTACTCAACATGAGAAAGGGTATATTTGAAAAACCCATAGCTAATGTCGTAATCACCAATGAGAGATGGAAACACTCACCCAAGATCAGGAACAAGACAAGAATGCCAATTTTACCACTGCTATTCAACAATGTACTGGAAGTTCTAGCTAGAGCAATTAGATGGGAAGACAAATAGAAAGCATCCAGATCAGAGAGAAAGAAGTAGAGCCATCCCTATTCACAGATTACATGATCCTATGTAGGAAAAAATCTCAAAGAACCTATAAGAAAGCTCCTAGAACTAATAAACAAATTCAGCAAAGTGGTGGAGCACAAGATCAATACACAGAAATTGATGGTGCTTCTATACATCAACAATGAATAACCAAAGAAGGAAATCAAGAAAACAATTCCATCTACAATACCCACTAAAAGTAAAACATGGAATACATTTAACTGAGGATGTAAAGGACTTGTACAAGGAAAACTACATATCATTATTGAAAGAAACTAAAGAAGACATAATAAATGGAAAGATATACTGTGTTCAAGAATTGAAAGACTTAATAGTGCTAAAATGTCAACACCCAAAGTGATTTACAGAGTCAATATAATCCTGATCAAAATTCCAACAGCTTTCTTTGCAGAAGTGGAAAAGCTAATCATCAAATTGATATGGAAGGGCAAGGGACCCCAAATAGCCAAAAACATCTTGAAAAAGAACAAAGTTGTTTGACTCATACTTCATGATTTCAAAACTTTTAACAAAACTACAGTAATCAAAACAATTTGCTACTGGCACAAAGACAGACATGTGGACCAATGGAACAGAACAGAAAATTCAGAAATAACCTCCTACATATATCACCAATTGGTTTTTATTTTTTTTTTAATCTTCATTTTATTGAGATATATTCACATACCATGCAGTCATACAAAACAAATCGTACATTCAATTGTTCACAGTACCATTACATAGTTGTACATTCATCACCTAAATCAATCCCTGACACCTTCATTAGCACACACACAAAAATAATAAGAATAATAATTAAAGTGAAAAAAGCAATTGAAGTAAAAAAAGAACACTGGGTACCTTTGTCTATTTGTTTGTTTGTTTCCTTCCCCTATTTTTCTACTCATCCATCCATAAACTAGACAAAGGGGAGTGTGGTCCTTACGGTTTTCCCAATCCCATTGTCACCCCTCATAAGCTACATTTTTATACAATTGTCTTCGAGATTCATGGGTTCTGGGTTGTAGTTTGATAGTTTCAGGTATCCACCACCAGCTACCCCAATTCTTTAGAACCTAAAAAGGGTTGTCTAAATTGTGCGTAAGAGTGCCCACCAGAGTGACCTCTCGGCTCCTTTTGGAATCTCTCTGCTACTGAAGCTTATTTCATTTCCTTTCACATCCCCCTTTTGGTCAAGAAGATGTTCTCCGTCCCACGATGCCAGGTCTACATTCCTCCCCAGGAGTCATATTCCACGTTGCCAGGGAGATTCACTCCCCTGGGTGTCTGATCCCATGTAGGGGGGAAGGCAGTGATTTCACCTTTCAAGTTGGCTTAGCTAGAGAGAGAGGGCCACATCTGAGCAACAAAGAGGCTTTCGGGAGGAGGCTCTTAGGCACAATTATAGGGAGGCCTAGCCTCTCCTTTGCAGCAACCATCCTCCCAAGGGTACAACCTACGGTAGAGGGCTCAACCCATCAAACCACCAGTTCCCCATGTCTGTGGTCATGTTAGCAACCACTGAGGTGCGGTAGGCCAACACCCCTGCACTCTCCACAGGCTCCCCAAGGGGGCACTAAATATTTTTTTCCTTGTTTTTTTTGTTTGTTTGTTCTTTTCCTTAACCTTTTTTTTTCCTTTTTAAATCAACTGTATGGAAAAAAAAAATTAAAAAAAAAAAAAAAAAAAAAGAAAAACACAATAAAAGAACATTTCAAAGAGACCATAACAAGGGAGTAAGAAAAAGACAACTAACCTAAGATAACTGCTTTACTTCCAACCTGTTCCTACTTTACCCCAAGAAAGTTACATAATATAGCAACATTTCTGTGAACTTGCTCCTACTATATCCATCAGAAATTAACAGACCATAGTCATTCCTGGGCATCCCCAAAACGTTAAATAGCTTATCTGTTCTTCTTGGATTATTGTTCCCCCTTCCTTAATTGCTCTCTACTGCTAGTTCCCCTACATTCTACATTATAAACCATTCGTTTTACATTTTTCAAGGTTCACATTAGTGGTAGCATATAATATTTCTCTTTCTGTGCCTGGCTTATTTCGCTCAGCATTATGTCTTCAAGGTTCATCCACGTTGTCATATGTTTCACGAGGTCGTTCCTTCTTACTGCCGTGTAGTATTCCATTGTGTATATATACCACATTTTATTTATCCACTCATCTGTTGAAGGACATTTGGGTTGTTTCCATCTCTTGGCAATTGTGAATAATGCTGCTATGAACATTGGTGTGCAGATACCTGTTCGTGTCACTGCTTTCCGATCTTCCGGGTACATACCGAGAAGTGCAATCGCTGGATCGAATGGTAACTCTATTTCTAGTTTTCTAAGGAACTGCCAGACTGACTTTCAGAGTGGCTGAACCATTATACAGTCCCACCAACAATGAATAAGAGTTCCAATTTCTCTACATCCCCTCCAGCATTTGTAGTCTCCTGTTTGTTTAATGGCAGCCAGTCTAATCGGTGTTAGATGGTATCTCATTGTGGTCTTAATTTGCATCTCTCTAATAGCTAGTGAAGCTGAACATTTTTTCATGTGTTTCTTGGCCATTTGTATTTCCTCTTCAGAGAACTGTCTTTTCAGATCTTTTGCCCATTTTATAATTGGGCTGTCAGTACTATTGTCATTGAGTTGTAGGATTTCTTTATATATGCAAGATATCAGTCTTTTGTCAGATACATGGTTTCCAAAAATTTTTTCCCATTGAGTTGGCTGCCTCTTTACCTTTTTGAGAAATTCCTTTGAGGTGCAGAAACTTCTAAGCTTGAGGAGTTCCCATTTCTCTATTTTTTCTTTTGTTGCTTGTGCTTTGGGTGTAAAGTCTAGGAAGTGGCCGCCTAATACAAGGTCTTGAAGATGTTTTCCTACATTACCTTCTAGGAGTTTTATGGTACTTCCTTTCATATTGAGATCTTTCGTCCATTTTGAGTTAATTTTCGTGTAGGGTGTGAGGTAGGGGTCTTCTTTCATTCTTTTGGATATGGATATCCAACTCTCCCAGCCCCATTTGTTGAATAGACCATTATGACTCAGTTCAGTGACTTTGGAGGCCTTATCAAAGATCAGTCAGCCATAGATCTGAGGGTCTATCTCTGAACTCTCAATTCGATTCCATTGATCTATATGTCTATCTTTGTGCCAGTACCATGCTGTTTTGACAACTGTGGCTTTATAATAAGCTTCAAAGTCAGGGAGTGTAAGTCCTCCCACTTCGTTTTTCTTTTTTAGAGTGTCTTTAGCAATTCGAGGCATCTTCCCTTTCCAAATAAATTTGATAACTAGCTTTTCCAAGTCTGCAAAGTAGGTTGTTGGAATTTTGATTGGGATTGCATTGAATCTGTAGATGAGTTTGGGTAGAATTGACATCTTAATGACATTTAGTCTTCCTATCCATGAACATGGAATATTTTTCCATCTTTTAAGGTCCCCTTCTATTTCTTTTAGTAGAGTTACGTAGATTTCTTTGTATAGGTCTTTTACATCTTTGGTTAAGTTTATTCCTAGGTACTTGATTTTTTTAGTTGCTATTGAAAATGGTATCTTTTTCTTGAGTGTCTCTTCAGTTTGTTCATTTCTAACATACAGAAACATTACTGACTTATGTGCATTAATCTTGTATCCCGCTACTTTGCTAAATTTGTTTATTAGCTCTATTTGCTGTATCTTCGATTTCTCAGGGTTTTCCAGATATAAGATCATATCATCTGCAAACAATGACAGTTTTACTTCTTCTTTTCCAATTTGGATGCCTTTTATTTCTTTGTCTTGCCGGAATGCCCTGGCTAGCACTTCCAGCACTATGTTGAATAACAGTGGTGACAGCGGACATCCTTGTCTTGTTCCTGATCTTAGAGGGAAGGCTTTCAGTCTCTCACCATTGAGTACTATGCTGGCTGTGGGTTTTTCATATATGCTCTTTATCATGTTGAGGAAGTTTCCTTCAATTCCTACCTTTTGAAGTGTTTTTATCAAAAAGGGATGTTGGATTTTGTCAAATGCTTTTTCAGCATCTATTGAGATGATCAATTGATTTTTCCCTTTTGAATTTTTAATGTGTTGTAATACATTGATTGATTTTCTTATGTTGAACCATCCTTGCATGCCTGGAATGAACCCCACTTGGTCATGGTGTATGATTTTTTTAATGTGTCTTTGGATTCGATTTGCAAGTATTTTGTTGAGGATTTTTGCATCTATATTCATGAGGGAGATTGGCCGGTAGTTTTCCTTTTTTGTAGCATCTTTGCCTGGTTTTGGTATTAGATTGATGTTAGCTTCATAAAATGAGTTAGGTAGTGTTCCATTTTCTTCAATGTTTTGAAAGAGTTTGAGTAAGATTGGTGTCAGTTCTTTCTGGAAAGTTTGGTAGAATTCCCCTGTGAAGCCATCTGGGCATTTATTTGTGGGAAGATTTTTGATGACTGATTGGATCTCTTTGCTTGTGATGGGTTGGTTGAGGTCTTCTATTTCTTCTCTAGTCAGTCTAGGTTGTTCATATGTTTCCAGGAAATTGTCCATTTCCTCTACATTATCCAGTTTGTTGCCATACAGTTGTTCATAGTATCCTCTTATAATGTTTTTAATTTCTTCAGGATCTGCCGTTATGCCACCTTTTTCATTCATTATTTTGTTTCTATGGGTCTTCTCTCTTTTTGATTTTGTCAGTCTAGCTAGGGGCTTGTCAATCTTGTTGATCTTCTCAAAGAGCCAACTTTTGGTGATATTTATCCTCTCTATTGTTTTTTTTGTTCTCTATGTCATTTATTTCTGCTTTAATCCTTGTTATTTCTTTTCTTCTACTTAGTTTAGGATTAGTTTCCTGTTCATTTTCTAGCTTCTTCAGTTGATCCATTAGTTCTTTGATTTTGGCTCTTTCTTCCTTTTTAATATATGCATTTAGTGCTATAAATTTCCCCCTCAGCACTGCTTTTGCTGCATCCCATAGGTTTTGGTATGTTGTGTTCTCATTTTCATTTGTCTCTATATATTTAGCAATTTCTCTTGCTATTTCTTTGTTAACCCACTGATTGTTTAGGAGTGTGTTGTTTAACCTCCAGGTATTTGTGAATTTTCTAAGTCTCTGATGGTTATTGACTTCTAATTGTATTCCATTGTGGTCAGAGAATGTGCTTTGAATAATTTCAATCTTTTTAAATTTACTGAGGCTTGTTTTATGTCCCAGCATATGATCTATTCTGGAGAAAGTTCCGTGAGCGCTAGAAAAGTATGTGTATCCTGGTGATTTGGGATGTAATGTTCTGTATATGTCTGTTAAATCTAATTCATTTATGAGATTGTTTAGGTTTTCAATTTCCTTATTGGTCCTCTGTCTGGTTGATCTATCTATAGGAGAGAGTGATGTGTTGAAGTCTCCCACAATTATTGTGGAAACATCAATTTCTTCCTTTAGTTTTGCCAGTGTTTCTCTCATGTATTTTGTGGCACCTTGATTGGGTGCATAGACATTTACGATTGTTATTTCTTCTTGTTGAATTGCCCCTTTTATTATATGTAGTGGCCTTCTTTGTCTCTCAAAACATCCCTGCATTTAAAGTCTATTTTATCTGAGATTAATATTGCTACACCTGCTTTCTTTTGGCTGTGGCTTGCATGAAATATTTTTTTCCATCCTTTCACTTTCAATTTCTTTGTGTCCCTGTGTCTAAGATGAGTCTCTTGCATGCAACATATTGATGGTTCATTTTTTTTGACCCATTCTGTGAATCTATATCTTTTAATTGGGGAGTTTAATACATTTACATTCAACGTTATAACCGTGAAGGCATTTCTTGAATCAGCCATCTTATCCTTTGGTTTATGTTTGTCATATATATTTTTCCCCTCTGTCTATTAATATCCTTTATTGTACCCATACCGAATCTCTTTAGTACTGAACCTTTCTCCAAGTCTCTCTGTTCTTTCTTTGTTTCTCTGTCTGTAGGGCTCCCTTTAGTATCTCCAGTAGGGCAGGTCTCTTGTTAGCAAATTCTCTCAGCATTTGTTTGTCTGTGAAAAATTTAAGCTCTCCCTCAAATTTGAAGGAGAGCTTTGCTGGATAAAGTATTCTTGGCTGGAAATTTTTCTCACTCAGAATTTTAAATATATCATGCCACTGCCTTCTTGCCTCCATGGTGGCTGCTGAGTAGTCACTACTTAGTCTTATGCTGTTTCCTTTGTATGTGGTGAATTGCTTTTCTCTTGCTGCTTTCAGAACTTGCTCCTTCTCTTCTGTGTTTGACAGTGTGATCAGAATATGTCTCAGAGTGGGTTTATTTGGATTTATTCTATTTAGAGTTCGCTGAGCATTTATGATTTGTGTATTTATGTTGTTTAGAAGATTTGGGAAGTTTTCCCCAACAATTTCTTTGAATACTCTTCCTAGACCTTTACCCTTTTCTTCCCCTTCTGGAACAGCAATGAGTCTTATATTAGGATGTTTTATATTATCTATCATATCCCTGAAGTCCATTTCGATTTTTTCAATTTTTCTCCCCATTCTTTCTTTTATGCTTTCATTTTCCATTCTGTCATCTTCCAGGTCACTGATTTGTTGTTCAACTTCCTGTAGTCTTGTACTATGAGTGTCCAGAATCTTTTTAATTTGGTCAACAGTTTCTTTAATTTCCATAAGATCATCTATTTTTTTATTGAGTCTTGCAATGTCTTCTTTATGCTCTTCTAGGGTCTTCTTGATATCGTTTGTATTCTGTACTATGGTCTCATTGTTCATCTTTAGTTCTTTGAGTAGCTGCTCTAGGTGCTGTGTCTCCTCTGATCTTTTGATTTGGGTGCTTGGGCTTGGGTTATCCATATCGTCTCGTTTTTTCATATGCTTTATAATTTTCTGTTGTTTTTGGCCTCTTGGCATTTGCTAAACTTGATAGGGTTCTTTTAGGATGTGTAGACCAATTGAAATCCTTATCTCTAATTTATCAGATCTACAGGTTCGTGGAGTACACTTTCTCTAACTAACCAGCAGGTGGCATCCACGAGCCAGGTGTTCTCCACAAGCCAGTTCTCCCCTGCTTTGCCTTTGTGGTGAGTGGGGGAGTGAGTCTTGTGGGGTCCAATTGGTGTACCAAGCTTGCGTGTGTAGTTGGTGTTGCCTGCCCTGTATATGGGGCGTGTTTCTGGGCAGTCAGGGAGGGGGGTGGCTCTAACAATCAAGTCTCCCTGGTGATCCTGGAGTTTTAAAGCTGCTGCAATAATCTAATCCTTCAGTTCAGTCCTGCCACAGTTTGTCTCTGCCACTGACCCACAAATCCTTGGTATTGGTGTATGGCTCCTGAGACTTGCAAATGGGTCCCTCTTCCAGGCCGTGCATCCCCTGGTCCTCTGTTGAGGGATGACTGTGCTATGTCACAGGTGAGTGCCGTCTCCCCAGGGCGGTTCTGGGCTGCTGGGCTGTGTAGGGAGGCTCCCAGTCTGCTGAAATGATGGCTGAATCGGGCTTTGTTAATTCACACTGCTCCACCTTCCCAACTCTGGGACAATCAGCTGAGGTTGCAGGGAAGGCTAATGTCCACGCCCAGTTTTGTGGTGTGTGCCTGTTATTTGAAGCACTTCCGTCACACTGGGTTGTGTGGGGCAGCTCTGGGCTATGGGGTGGCGGTGGGCAGGAGTGTTTCCTGTCCACCAGGATGATGGCTGTGAGCAGACACCCCCCTTTTCTTGGGAAGTTGTGGTGTTCAGTGAAATTTCTCAGCCACTGGATTATTGCCTTTCGTCTCAGAGCTCTCTTAGTGCTGCTCTTGTCTTGACCTGCCCAAATTGCAAGTCTTTGAAACTTTCTGTATTGGGCTTCTTAGAGTAATTGTTTTAGAAAAAGAAAAAAGGATTAAAAAAAAAAAAAAAAAAAAGGGCCCTCCTCACAGATCTAATGGGTTATTGAAATACTAAGAGACAAAGCAATTAGGGCCATTAAGGAAAGGTCCACAGGTCAGAGAGATCAGCTTTTCTTTGGGATTTGCATATGAGCCTGAGGGCCTGAGCTCTGCCCTTCCCCTTTCTATGTTCACCAGAACTCCAAAAATCCTCCCCTTTTATTTTGGAGTTTTTCATGCTCTTTTTTTTCTATGTCTGTCTCCTCTCTGCTGGGCTGGCTGCTCTCAGATTCTCTGGTGTCTGGTCTCAGTCTATCTATGGTTGGAGTTTGGATCAGTAGAATGAGTTTCCGATAAGGGCTGCCACTGCAGTTCTCCCTTCTCCTTCCCGGAGCTGACAGCTCCTCCTCCCACGGGACTGAGCCTGGCAGGGAGGGGTGCGGGTCCCCTGGCTGCAAAAACTTACAGATTTCGCTGATCTCAGCAGTTCCACATTTTCATGAGTGTTGTATGAAGTATGCCCAAAGTCAGATTGCTCTGTGGTGTCCAGTCCACGCAGTTCCTGGCTTTCTGCCTACTTTCCTGGAGGAGTAACTAAAACATACAGCTCACCAGTCCGCCATCTTGCCCCGCTTCTCACCAATTGGTTTTTGACAAGGGTGCCAAGTCCACTAAATGAGAGAAGAATAGTTTCTCCAACAAATGGTGCTGGGAAAAGTGGATATCTACATGCCAAAGAATGAAAGTGGACCCATACCTCACTCCATATACACAAATTAACTCAAATGGGTCAATAACTGAAATACAAGAGCTAAAACTCTAAAACCCCTAGAAGAAATTATAGGGGAACACCTTTGGGATCTTATATTAGGCAATGGATTCTAGACTTTACACCAAAAAGCATTAGCAATGAATAATAATAAAAAAAAAAACACAGGCAAATAGGATAAATTTTAAATCAAAATTTAAAACTTTTGTGCATCAAAGGACATTTACAAGAAAGTAAAAGACAACCTACAGAATGGGAAAAAATATTTGGAAATCATAAATATGATAAGGATTTACTATCCAGAATGTGTAAAGAACTCCTACAACTCAACAACAAAAAGACAAACAAACCAACTTAAAACTGGCAAAGGACTTGAATAGACACTTCTCCAAAGAAGATGTACAAATGGACAAAAAGCACATGAAAATATGCTTAACATCATTAGCCATTAGGGCAACACAAATCAAACCCATAATGAGATACCACCACACACCCACAAAGAATGGCTATTAAAAAACAGAAAATAGAAAGTGCTGGTGAGGATGTGGAGAAATAGGAACCCTAGTGCATAGCTGGTGGGAATGTAAGATGGTGCAGCTGCTCTGGAAAACAGTTTGGCACTTCCTCAAAAACTTAACTATAGAACCATCACATGATCCAGCAGTCTCAATTCTAGATATATACCCCAAAGAATCAAAAGCAAGAACTTGAACAGATATGTGTACACCAATACTCATAGCAGCCTTATTCACAATAGCTAAAGGATGGAAGGAACCCAAGTGTCCATAACAGACAAATGAATGAACAAAATGTGATATATCCATACAATGGAATATTACTGAGTTGTAAAAAGCGAAGAAGTTCTCATACAGGATACAACATGGGTGAACTTTGAAGACATTGTGTTGAGTGAAATAATCCAGGCATGACAGGTCAGATATTGTATAATTCTGCTTACATGAAATAACCAGAATATACATTTTCATTATTCACAGAGACAGAAAATAGAGGATAGGTTAACAGGGGTGGGGTGGAAGGAGAGAGGATGGAACATTAATGCATAATTGGTGCAGGGTTTCTGCTTGGGGTGAAAGAAAAGTTTTGGTAATGGATGTGTTGATGGCAGCACAACACTGTGAATGTAATTATGGCACTGAATTATATATTTGGGAGAAATTGAGATGGGAAATTTTCTGTTGTACATATGTTACCACAATTTTTAAAAAGGTTAACTAAAGAGACAATGACAGTTAAGTGTAATACACGATCCTGGACTGGATCTAATTACGGAAGAGAAAATGCCCTGAAAGGCATTATTTAGATAGCTGAAAAAATTAGAATATGGGCTATATACTTTATATCAATGTTAAATTTCTTGAACTTGATAGCTGTACATAAGGTGATTAGATAAATGAGTGTTTTTGTTCTCAGGATTAGATAATTAAGTGTTTTTGTTCTTACATGGGAGTGTGTTAGACGAGCGTCATGTCTGAGACCAACACTTAAATGTTTAGAAAATAGATTCGATAGGTAGTTAATAGATAGTAGGTAGGTAGATCGATAGAATGATATAACAACTGTGGCAAAATCCTAATTAATTGGTAAATCTGGGTATCTGGGTTGATGTTCTATGTATCGTTTCTGTGTTATTTTTGCAACTTTCTCGTAAGTTTGAAATTATTTCAGAATAAAGTTTTTTTTTTAAAGGACATAATACACCTAAATAAATTGTGAAACTTAAGATATAATTTTGTTTGTTCTGGGACAGTATAACAATAGCAAATTTTCATCAGGATAGAAAATTAAAATAATGTGGAATCAAAGGGATCATTTGTGTTCCTTAAAACTCTTTGTCCATGATATATCTAGATTCCCCAAAGTTTCCTCTTCCACACCATTCTCTATTTGTTCAAAGTTATTTCCTCAGGGATCTGATCCAGTCAGCTTCCAACTACACCAACACACCAACATCTCCAGAGATCAGTAGGTGTCCAGAGACTAGTAGGTTTCAGGTTCAAATAAGTTAAAGAAACACCAGATACAGAGCTCTTGTTTTTGGAGATCTGCAGCACACATTATCAAATTAAAGGCTCTACAGTAAAAGTAGTCTGAGGAATATTTTTGGGAAAACATTTCCTGAAATCTATATTCTGAACCTAGCCCCCTCTTAAATTTCAGCATGGTATTTCCAGCTGCTTACTGTATACTTACATTTAGATGCCCCATGGATATTCAAAGTTAGGATGATCAAAACTGAAATCATTTTTTTTTTAAATAGAGAAGTTATAGGTTTACAGAAAAATCATGCATAAAATACTATGGAGTTCCCATATACCACCCTTTTATTAACAGCTGGTATTCGTGTGGTACATTTGCTATATAATTCATGAAACTTTTTATAATTGTATTATTAACTATAGTCCATTGTTTACAATAGGGTGCGCTGTTAAAACCGACGTCTTTTTGCCTAACTCAAAGCTTCCTCTCCTCTGATGTCCTTTGTCTCCTATATACCCTATTTTGTTTCTTGCCATAGTTGGTGCTTTAAGCTGTCAAAAACAAACAAACAAAAAAAAAAACTGGGAGACCACTGTGGAGGCTTGGAGCCATGTACCCCAGAAAAATGTGCTCTTAAACTCGATCCATTCCTGTGGGTGTGAACCCCTTGGAAGTAGGACCTTTTGATAAAATAACTTCAGTTAAGGTGTGGCTCAGGATGGTTTTTTATCCTGTTACCAGAGTCCTTTATAATTAGCATGAAGTCCAGACACAAAGAGAGAAAGCCAGGGAAAGCAAGAAGCTGAAATTCCGTGGACACTGGAAGAGAAGGGAGAAGCCGAGAGACACAGTCATGGGCCTTGCCATGTGACAGAGGAGCCCCGGACCAAGGATCACCAGCAACCAGCCCCAGAACTCCATAGTCTTTGGGATGAAAGCATTGCCTTGATGATGCCTTGATTTGAGCTTTTTTTCCTAGACTCAAACCCATGAGCCATAAATTCCCACTGTTTGAGCCAATCATTACATGGTATTTGCTTGAGTAGCTAAGGAAACTAAAACCACCACCTACGCTACACTCTTCTCTCCCTTTATTCCTCCACATTTACCAATGCAGTTACCTAGATCTGTTGAATCTATCTTCTCAATGTATGTCTAATCTGTGTTCTGCCCTGTTATTTTTCCTCTGGATATAACAAAAATCTCTGCACTGCTTTTGCTGCCTCCAGTAACTGCCTTGCCTCCAGATGGATGGTTCTAAAACACGAAATGATGATATTACTCTCATACTTAACATCCTTCACTGGCTCCTTCTTGTCTACAGATAAAGTCACAACTCTCATCTTAAGTGGCATTGCATGTTTAATTTAAGATTAGGGGCTAAAGCTTTCTTAGTTCCTCCTGAGGGATTTAAAGAAAAAGACCTCTAATTTCCTTTAGAGATACTCATGTCTCTTTTGAATTTAAAAAGCCAGTGAAAGTATTAAAGTGAGGTTTGGGGACCGTAAAAATATGGCCATTTGTTGATGCTCAAGTTTTTTGGCCATTTATGGCTGACCACAGAAAATTGTGAACTCACTGCATTGGGACTCATTAGACTAGCCTGAATCATGCTCTTACCTGAATTAGGAAAATGGAATACTAAACACCACACTGCATTGAAACCCCTACCCTTTCCCCCACAGATTAGAAAACTGGTTAGAAACTCTGGCAGCTGTTTAAAAAATGACATTTTAAAAATCTCTAAAAATACAAGATGTTGTGATGTGAAAAAAGCAGGTTTCTTAACAGTATTTATAATATGATCTCAACTTAAAACACTCACATTTATACCCTCAGGTGGTAGAACTAATATTTTTCTATACAAGGAAGGAAAAACCTGGAATTAAGATAGTTTATCTAGGGTTGGGGGTAGGGAGGTGGTAGGAGGTAAATTGGTCATTATCGTATTCTTCTATTTACTTAATTTTGTTTTCTAACTTGTCTATAATGAATATGAATTATTTTTGCAATAAGAAAAAATGTGTGGTTTAAAAAATATCCTTAAAAATTTTTGGCAGCCCACTAGACTGACCAATCTCAGCCTACTTATGTGCAAGATGACCTCAATTTACCTCCCTTCCATGTCCCTCAGTTTTGTTTTTCTTCCAGAAAAACAGGATGTCAATTTTAAATAGTCAATAGAGTGCCTTCAGTGCCCATCCATGTGGTCTGGCATTTAACACATTTTCCAGGAGAAGGTAGCACAACCCAATCATGATGACGGGGCCATCTAAGAAAACCGTTTCTCCTCTGTTTAAGAGTTTAAAAATGAAAATAACAAGCCAGTTTAATTTCAAAATATATAAAGGATGCATACATACTGAGAGTAGTATTTTCAAAAGTCATTTAAAGATCTTACATTTAAGCTAAGTTTACTGTTTGATTTATTCCTGAACAAAGCTATTCTAATATCATAGATATGATATCAATTCTGCATGGATTCCCCCACCCCACTTTTTTGTAAGTAGTTTCATTATAGCCGCAATGTTTAAAGATTAACTGCCCCATTGTTTTCAAGTAGATTTCAAGTACCTAACTAAAATCTTCATTTTTTCTTTACGTTATCTGGAGTGGGTGGGTGGTATGCCTTTACCTATTCTTTTTCATGCTTTTATTCAAAAAATACTTTCCCTTTCAGTAGAACCAAAGTAATTTTGAATATATTATACATGGATTTTAAGATTTTTTCTTCACCCCAATAATTAATTTCAAAACAAATTAAGTTGCTATAATGCTGATTTTAATATGTGAGGAAAAAGTATATATACTTTAGTTCAATTAGGGTGAGCATCTTATTTCATTATTTTGTTTAATAAATTTCACAAATTAAAAAAGGCACACTTTTAAGATTTCTGAAATGTCTTCTCTCCTCTAAAGGATAATACAGAACTTTTTTATTTTTCCTCATAATGTAATACACTCATACTTAATATATTTAGTTCTCTATTTAGTGTCTTAAAGAGTCAATAAACGTGGCAGTTTAAAAAAATAAAATAGAGAAATGTGGGGTTAATTTTCATTCGTAGGAGCAGTGCTGTCCAATAGAATGTTCTGCAATGATGGAAATGTTCTCTATCTGCACTGCCCAAGACTGTAGTTTCTCAGCCTGTACAGCTACTGAGCACTTACAGTGGGGCTAGTATGGCTGAGGAACTGAAATTTTTATTTTATTTAATTTTAATTAATACAAGTTCAAATAGCCACACATGGCTGGTAGCTACCGTATTGGACTGCATAGCTGTAGAGTTATAGTTGGTTGAATTATATCCAGAGAAAAGGATTTATGGATACTTGCCACTGAGTAATGTACCTTTTGCCCTAATAAAATCAATGTTGGGATTTGCCTAATATCCTAAAAAGAGTAAATTAGCTGTTTTCATTGCTTCTTTACTTCCAATTCTTCCCTGGCAGATGGTAGGAAATGAGAGCTCCATCTATTTCCCCTGAGAATACTGTTGGCATTTCACTCTACACCAGCAATTGTCTAGTTCAGCCCCAGGGGCTTTCCTGATGAGCCTCAAACATATTTTAAAAATGGAGTCCCTTATTTTCTACTTTAAGGAGAATAATGAGCCAATGATAAAACTTTTATTTTCATATATGACTAAGGAATTTTTACTACTAATCTACTATTACTATTATTAAGGCTCACTTTTGGGTTCTAGGGGTGATAATTAATTACATTCCTGTCCCCACCTGTACTAGTGAGGATTGCAACAGGAAACAGAAGGTACAGTCAAGCCTGTAATTAAAGAGCATTTGAAAAAGGACTCTGTATTTACAGAGGTGCAGGCTATGTTCAAGGAAACCTCCAAACTGCACCAAGGCATGGTGCAGTACCCCAGGGCTAGAAACAGAGGTAAGCTGTCTCACTACTACTAGACCTGACAAAGCAAGCAAAGGAGGCAGTTTCTGGAACCATTAGAATGCTGCCGTAGGAAAAGACTGCTTGAGAGAAGCTGTGGTCTTTGGTAAAGGGACACAGCCAACCATGGAAAGCTCACTCTTATCCCATTCTGCTATTGGCTAAATCAACCTGAAGCTAGAATAGAAAGCAAGGGAGCCTATAGATACAGTTCATCAAGGTCAGCCTTTGGAAGCACAGACATGGTGGGATATCTGGAGAGGGAACAGAAAATTTAACACACATACACACCTGCCAACACACACACCTTTAAAGTTGGAATCAACTGAGAGAAACACAGAGGATTCTAAACCAACCAAGAGAGATCTTAGATGGATATAAAAATATCTGCTTTATTACTCATGAAAGCTGGAGTGAATGAAAGTTGAGATATGTTTATTGGACCCAATTCACCCAGCCCCACCTACTTTCGATGGAGAGCCCTGCTCACCCCCACTGTTACCTAAGGTTACCAACACCAGTTTCTAACACTGTTGGCTCCCTTGGCCTCCCTCAGCATAAGAGCTGAGCTCTGGCATTACCTCAATATGCCTGTCACTGCAGCTATCAGCTATGGCAGCTTTGCCACCCAAGCATGGAGACTGTATCCTCCCACCTACTTCTGGACTCAAAGGAAGGGCCATTCCATGGAATATGGAATTTAGCTTCCCCAGCAGCTGCTTGGAGGATTGGGGTGCTAAGTTATATAACCCAGATGTGTATGGGAGTTACAACCCTAGGAGGCACGCTATGGCCAATGAAAGACAAGAGACAATGTTGGGGTGAGGAACTAGTAGATAAATTGTTCTTTCATCCCCTTAATAGACTATTTTGAGGTAGCGGTTCCACATGTCCTATATGGAGACTTAAATGTTCAAACAATTGGCTATTTTTCTTGTGAAGCTCTGGCCAGCTCAGTAGTACATCACCTTTTGCTTGTTGCCCTTCCTTCCCTACCTATGGACTGTGGTAGATAAAAAAATGGCTACAAATTCTTCGCTATTTTTTCCATTGAGAGGTAGAGTCTAATTTCCATCCCCATGCCCCTGCCTTGAATCTGCTCTGGCCTTGGGGACTTAATTGACTAATAGAATGTGGTGGAAGTCCCATTCTTGGAATTCTGAGGCTAGGTCATAAAAAGCCCTGTATCTTCTGCCTGGTTCTTTTGGAATGCTTTTCTTTGAGACACTCTTTCTGGGTACTGAGCCACAGTGCTGAGGGAAGCCCAAGCCACATGGAAAGTTCATGTGGATCAGTAGAGTTAGCTGAGCTCCCAGTCAACAAGCCAGCATCAAGTATCGGCATTGCAGACAAAGCACCACATACAGGGATTCTCTAGCCCAGCCACCATAGCTGATGCCACTGGCAAAGGAAGATAGAGGCTGGACAGGTGAGAATGTTCTGACATGTGGTCACTTATCTGTGACACAGGATTCAGTGTTCTGATATGGAATCCTAGAACTGATCCTTATTTACTGCTGAGAGGGCTCCTTCAAGCCTAATAACCATGATGGCTTAAAGTGAATGAGGTAGAGATGTTGGATCTCCCTTGACATGGTTTTGAGAAAGGGGCCGGAAGGTGTGAGGAGGTAGGAGTATGAGAATGGCTTTACGGTGACCTGTGATATGTTTCTTGGAGGACACCCCTCAGGAAGCAATGAGGAATGCCCTAGGGGAATGGCGGTGTGTTGGACATGTCAGCAACTTTGAGAAACTCAATGGTGGCTGTTTTCTGTAGGCTAGGGTTCACAGACGCTACCAAGGAATTGGGTCCCCTATTATCCGTGGTGATGATAGGAGTCTAGTCTATCAAAGGCCAGGTGACAGCATTGAACCACCAAAGGCAAGACGGACCTAATTAGTATTATAAGCAGAAATGCCACAGTGAGAATGAAGGTGCTCACTTTCAGGGATGTATGGCAATGGGAAACTGACTAGGGTGATGCTTGATTCGGGTAATTTCAAAAATTGAGAGCTGTTGAGCAGAAAGCTGTTATTGCCTTCAACAACGGAAAATTGCACTCCCTCACCGAGGTTCCAGATCTAAGTCAGTTAACAAAACCAGAGCCCATTGATTGAAGGTAATGCTGGATCCCCCTGAGGAAGGAACTGACAATGCCACTGCAAGTATATGCAATAAATATTCTTCTGATCAGTTTCCTTTCCCAAATGGAACTGAAGCAATTTGCAGGTAACTGTGCACTAGGCAAAGAGTAAAACTGAGACTTTTCTAGGACTACTAGCTACAATGTATGACACAGTACTGATACCAGGAGAACTGAAACACCATCATAGTCCTCTGGCTTCAACAGAGGCTCATGGAAACCATGTCTATCCAATGGTGGGTTCCTTGGTTTTGGATCCTCACTTTGTGATTATTTCCCTGGTCACTGACTGTACCATGGATACAGATAATACTCAGCAGCTGGCAGTACCCTCAAATCAATGACCTTTCTGTGGACTAAGTGTCATTGTGGTAGGGAGGGTCAAGTGCAGTGTGTCTCAACCTCAGAACGATTGACATTTTGGGAGAGATAATTCTTTGTTGTGGGGGCTGTCCTGTGCAGTGTAGGCTGTTTAGCAGCATCCCTGACCTCTACCCCCTGGATGCCAGTAGCACCTTCCAGTCGTGACAACCAAAAAATGTTTCCAGACATTGCCAAAATGTGGGGCAAAATCAGCCCTGGATAAGAACTACTGGCCATTGAAAGCCCCTGAAACTGTTTCATCCCTTACCAATTTCTGGAGTAAAATACCACAATACAAAAAGAATTATAGAGATTAATACCATCAACAAAGATGGTGGGGTTCCCATAATATTCTCTTTTGATTCAACTCTCTGGTCTCTGTAAAAACGCAGATGGACCAAGGGGAATGACCGGAAACTACTGTAAACTTCATCAATTGATAGTCAGCATAGCTATGCCAAATGTGGCATCTTTATTATAGCCACTAAGCCTCTAACGCTTAGTTAGGATATGACTATTGATTTAGTAAAGACTTTCTTCCCAGTAGCTACTACCACAGAAGAAAAGAAGCAGAAAGCATTTATGTGGCTGTCAAGAACTATTTAGAGTCTGAGATTTTACCATTTGCAAGCTAACAAGTTGACCTGCCACAGTTTCATGGATGTTGGCAGAAGACATGAGACTACTGGGTCAGACACAAAGGACTTTATCACTTCAGAAAAAGCAGTAGTTAGAGCTTCATGTTCATTTGCATGGCTTCCCCGCCCCTAACCTCCAGGTCCCATAGGGATGAGGAGGAATGATGACACCTGTGGGCCAGGATGGGTGCTGCCACACACTGGGTTTCATTGCAGGAGAGGAACACTGCAGCTTGGGGGCAATCTACTATTTTTTTTTTTATCACAAGCTTCCTCTTTTTTTGGGAGGAGACATTACCTCATCTCTCAAGGCTGCTCACTGTAAACATAACCTTAGGAATTGGCCTTGGTGAAGAGTAGTCAGGGTCTTGCATTCTTGGCACCCTGCAATATCATAAAGGACACTCAAGGCCCATGGTGGATTGCCTCTCCCAACAGTGACAAGGCAGCCTTCACTGTCTTGCCTTAAGATTAGGTCACCTTTTCTGCTGTCTGTCAGAATATAGCTCACAGGAACCTTGACTATCTTTGCATTACATAGAACAGCATGCTGATCCACAATATTGATGACCTCATGCTAATCAGATATGATCAGTAGGAGATTGCAAGAATCATAGGTATCTAGTAAGTCACATGCATGCCAGAGAATGGAAGATAAATTCCATAGAGATTCAAGGTTTCCCACATTGGTGAAGTTTTAGGGGTCAAGTGATCCAAAGCATACCAGGACAATCTCTCTAAAGTAAACGGATTGTTTTCTCTTGCATCTCCTACCAGTGAAAAAGAGGCTTTTGGGCTCTCTTTGGATTTTTGAGACACCTGATATTTCGCTTGAGATTATTTTTATATAATGAGCTTAGTGCTACCAGATTCTTGATTCACAGGGTAGGGTGGAAACTTTATTTGATAAAAATAGCATATTCAGGATTAGGCTCGAGTTGATCAGGTAGGCACCAAAAGTCCAATTGACTCTTGTTATTTGTGGTAGTTATATTCTATAAAGTCCCTATGAACATTAGCAAGTACTGATCCAGTCTTGTTTGACCTCAGCTGGGAGCTTTAGCTGCTCTATGCATGTACAAGTCCACGAATGATTGTGAAAGCACTGCAAATATTTTCAGCTAATGAGTGAATTCATGAATACAGACTCTGTAAACAATAAGGACTGACTGTATTTGTATGTGTGGCCCAAATCTCATGTCATTTACTTCTGTCGCACCAATGGCTCTCCTTTCACTCAGGTTTATTTAGTCTCATGTTGGACAGGGTTGGGGGAGCCCTAAAACCAGTTGATGGAGGAGAAAAGAACTTGGACTTGGTTCACAGACAGTTTGGTTTGATGTGTTGGAGCTTCCTGCAAGTGGACCACCATTGCATTATAGCCCCTTTCAGGGGTAGCTGTGAAGCAGAATGGTGAAGAAAAATCTTCCCAGTGGCAGAGGTGTGGGCAATACACTTCCACTATATTTGTACTGAGAAGTGGCCAGAATTATGAATAGTCGCTGACTTCTGGGCAGTTTCAAATAGCTTGGACTGGAAGGAACAAGAGTGGAAGACCTAGGACAAAGTGATCTGGGGAACAAAGATAGAAATGGATTTATGGGGGTGACACAAAACATACGAACCTTTTGTGTTTCAGATCAATGGTTATCAGAGAGCATACATTGCAAAAGAGGCTTGTATTAATCATGTATTGCTATGTATCAAGTCACCTCCAAAGTTAGTGACTTAAAATAACAATAAACATTTGTTATCCAACAGTTTCTTGGTTCAGGAGAGGCTTAACTGGGCATTAATGGCTCTCATGAGGCTGTGCTCAAGGTATGGCCAAGACTGCCGTCAGCTGAAGGATTCACCTCCAAGGGGGCTCACGTATATGGCTGGAAAGTTTGTGCTGGTTTTTGGAGTTAGATCTCATTTCCTCCCCAGTGGTCCTCACAATGTGATGGCTGGTTTCCTCCAGGAGAAGTGATCTAAAAGAAAGAGCCAGCTGGAAGCTATGGCCTTTTTATAACCTAGCCTCAGATGTCACATAGCCTCACTTCTGGCACCTTCTGTTTGCTAGAAACAAGTCGCTAAGTCTGACCCACATTCAAGGGGAGAGGAATTAGTTTCCACAAGGACATATTTTTAAAATATCATGGTTTACCTTTGACTGCAAATTTATAGTCCTCCCATATGATCTCTCCCAAGATCCTCCCCCAAATCTCATCTATTATAATATCAGGCTCAAGCTTTAGGTCTACAATTCATCATCTAAATCAGGTCCAGGTGAAAATTAGGCTTCTTTGATATGGCTTCTCAGGTCTAGTTCCTTGAGTACAACTTCTTGAGTATAGCTCCTCTCAGTTTGAAGACCTGTGAACTAAAGAGACCATATATCTGCCCCCTTGACCACATGCACCCAATATACAATTGAGGGACCACATAGGATAGTCAGTATATATTCTCCAAATCAAAAAGGGAGAAAATGGGAGGCACACAGGAGTCATAGTTCTTAACATTTCTAAAATACAGAAGGCCATGTGTTAGCAATTCATTTTTTTTATTTTAAGAAATTTTATCTTGAAATAAACTCAAACTTACAGGAACAGCTGCAAAAACAGTTCAAACCCCATACATAGAACCCCAGCATACCCCGACCCCCTCCCCTGACACCCCAATCCACCACCCCTAACATCCTGTCACACCACCACCTCCTTCTTTCCCTCCCTCTCTCCCTCCCTCCCTCCCCATCTATCATCCATCATCCACTGCCCTGTCCTCTGAACATATGAGAGCAAGCTGCACACATCTTTGAACAAACATTATAATTAACATATACCTTTCCCATGGAGAAGAACATTCTTCTATTGTTAGCAATTCTTTGATTTGAACTCAAGTCCTGGAAATAATTCTTCATTGCTATTTTCTCTTCCCTTTGAGTCATTCTTCCTTTTCCATCAAAGTAGCCCATGTTTACAG
The DNA here is from genome assembly GCF_015220235.1 of Choloepus didactylus. Lineage (NCBI taxonomy): Eukaryota > Metazoa > Chordata > Mammalia > Pilosa > Megalonychidae > Choloepus > Choloepus didactylus. Next base: position 158,943,338 of record NC_051309.1, read on the forward strand.
ATGAGTAGTTGTTTTAGTTTTCCAGACTGCTATGACAAATACTAAATGATGAGTTGGCTTAAACAACAGCAATTGATTTGCTCACATTTCAGAGCCTAGAAGACTTGTCAGTAGCATTTTGACTGGCAATTCTTGGGTTCGTCAGTTTTTCAGCCACATGGTAATGTCCTCTCCTTCCTCTTCTGTGTTCAGTTTGCTTCCAGCTTCCAGCTCCTTCCCAAAGCTTTCTCTCCTTATAAAGCTGCCAGTATTAGGATTAAGACTCATCCTGATTCAGTTGGCCACACCCGTAACCAAATGTAACATCTTCAAAAGATCCTATTTACAATATGTTCACACCCATAGGAATGGGATTAAGTATAAGAACTTGTTTTTTTTTTCCCCTGGGGTACATAACTCAATCTACCACAGTAGTAGATAGTCTGCTTCCTGCCTGTAAAAGTCGGGTATCTTTTCATTTTGAACTATCTTGGTTCCTTTCAGTCTAAGTTGCAAGTTATGTTTCTCTTTAAAACTCTTATGAACCATTTTGAGATTCACTCTATTAGGCAAACTGCTCCTGGAAATCTGTTCAAGAAAAGGTCTTTCGTACCTGGGCCTGCTGAGGTTGCTAAGAAACAACATTTTAACGCTTCTTAGAAGTCCTATTGTTTGACTGAGTGATTTTTTTAGACACTGGCTTAGATTTTCTGATTATTTTAATGAAGGATAATTACAACTTCATCTTAGACCATGTTTTCCTGGCAGTGTCCTGGAGTTGGTTTGGCCAGAAAGTTATTGTCGTCATTATCATCCTTTGCCATCTGGATAGGCTGGGAATTAAAACCAGCCAGTCCTGGCTCCTTTATATTTAATAGCCCATCCTTTAGCTTTTCTCTATCCTCTCATATATTTTACTAGGAGCAGCAAGAAGAGCCCCAGTGGCACTTTCAACACTCTGGAAATCTCCTTTCCTTAATCACTCAACTCATTGGGTAGATTTCTGCTTTCCAAGTTATAAATTCCAAGTATTTCTAACCTCTCTGCAACTAAGTTACAAGTATCTCTTTCCTTCAGTTTCTAGTAAAACTTTCCTCACTTTCCCTTAAGCCTACACAGGCAGTCTTCTCAAAGGCCATCAAGCTTCTACTAACATCCCTTCAAGGACATTTGGGCTTTCACTAACACTCTACTCAAGGTCCTACCAACTTGTGCCCACTTCCATGCTCCAAAGCCATCCCCACATTATATATTGTAGAATCCAAAGTCTGTGTTATCAATTATTAAACAACAAACTGTCTCAAAATGTAATGGCTTAAAACAATAGTGATCATTTATCTCACAGTTTTTGTGAATCAGAAATTTGGGATTGGCTTGAATGGGTGATTCTAACTCAGGATCTTTTATGAGGTAGGATTTCAGCTGGGGCTGTTCTCATCTGAAGGCTTGACTGGGGCTGGAGAATCAGCCTCCAAGGTGGCTCACTCATGTGGCGAGCAAGTTGGTGCTGGTTGTTGGTGGGAGGTCTCAGTTCTTCCCTATGGACCACTCTACAGGCTTCCTGAGTGGTCTTTATGACATGGCAGTTGGCTTCCCTCAGAGTGAATGATCTAAGAGACAGAGCCAAGCAAAAACTATGCCCTTTTTATGACCTACCCTCTGAAGTCACATAGCATCACATTCTATTTGTCAGAAGCAGTCACTAAATTTGGTTCACACTCAAAGGAGTGGGAATTAATCTCCACTTTCAGAAGGAAGGAGTGTCAAAGAGCTGTGGATGTATTTTCAAACCACAGCAAAGCTTATAGCAGCCAGTTAGTGACTCATCCTCTGCATGTCAGCAAGCCTCTCTTCTCAGCCCCCCCCAGGTCCTATGCCATGATGAGAGTGGCCATAGTGGCAAACATGGGGACTATGTCTGGGTCCAACAGCAAGGGTCTCTCTCACCAAGGTTTATCTTACCACTGCCATGGCTGTATTGTCAAATTAAAGCAGCAGATCCTAGATATGGCACTATTCTTCAGGGAAAATAGCTAGCCAACTGGCAGCAGATTGATTATATAGAATCCATCTTGGAGAGAGGAATACTTATTGTTTTATACCAGAAGTCCAGAAGTGATACATATTCTAGACATGGATTTTCCTCTCCTGCAAGTAGAATTGGACCCTCACACCATCAGTCTGTAAACCTAGGTTTTACTGGATTAGAGGTCATGGTTTCAGTAGTGTTCTGGTTCAGGGAAAATAGTGATGGCTCCATTTAAGTAGGAGCTGCATCTATATCCTGGGCACTTCAGGCTTCTCGTACTAGTGGAGCAGTAGGCAAAGAAAGAAACTATACTGGCTGGTATAATACACCATGAGTTACTATAAGGAGCTTAGGTCCCTACTACGTCCTGGAAGCATCCTTCAAATATATCTGTAATTGGGGGGATTTGGTACCTCTGAGTTCTTCCCTGCCAGTGATAGCCATAAATAGGCAACTGAAGCAACCACATCTTGATATGGTTATCTATTTCAGTTCTCTAAAGCTGCCAGAATGCAATAAACCACAAACGGATTGGTTTTTTCAATGGGATTTTATTAGGTTACAAATTTACTGTTCTAAGGTCATGAAAATGTCCAATTAAGGCATCAAGAGATAGATACCTTCTCTGAGGAAAGGCTGCGGGTATCCGGGGTTCCTCTATCACATGGGAAGGCACATGGCAATGTCTGCTGGTCCTTCTCTCCTCGGTTCTGGTTTTGATGGCTGTCTCCAAAATGTTACTGGGCCTTTCTCTCTCCTCTCTGGGCTTTTACTATCTTTTATCCTCTTCACAAATGACTCTGCTAAAGCATTGAGACCCACCTTGAATGGGCTAGGTCACATCTAATTAAAATAGCCTAACCAAAAGGCTAAACACAATCAGTCTGCCTTGGGGTACATAACAGATTCGAACCAGCACAGCACCTAAGGCTCAAACACTTCAGGGATGAAGTCTGGGTCTCCCCACCAGGCAAGCCTCCCAGACCATCCGTAGCACTAGCCACAAGTGAGAGAAAAATGGACTGGGTATAGGAAGATGATAAATATCAATTATACTCACAAGACTAGCAGCAGCAGTTGAGACTGTAGCTTGTTTCACTAAGTTTCTTTAAGCCTTTTTAGGAGACTGTATCTGGCCACACCTTCAAGAACTGAACTCCTACATCTCATCTTGAGAAAGAAGTGATAGCACGTTGTTCTCACAATAATGGATACCTTGTATCACAGTAGAAAGCCAGATATCAAAGAAGGGTGTGAGCAGAACTAAGCAGTGCAAGAGATGGACTGTATTGGACACAATTTATCCACTTCTCCAGATTTGTTCAGCACCACCTGACTCCTGGGCCATTAGCTACCTATTTTAAGGTCAGCCATGGCTACCACAACCATGAACTTTTTGTTTAAAACTCTAATTGTCTGATGTTCCCAGGGTGAGAGCTATGTTCTGACACTAAGTCCATCATGAATGCCATAACAAAAGCTATAGCACCTTTGGTACCTAGGACTGAACCAAGGGGAGCCACTGAGGATCTGGCTCTTCCCATGTGGTGGGTGTGGGATCTGGCTTCCCCATCAGCTGCCTGGAAGGGCAGGTGACGCAACCTAGAAGTGTAAGAGAGTAAATCTCCAGTGGAGCAAACTTTGACCAATGTGAATGGGGGGTGCACTAGGAATTAATTCCTCTCCCTTCCTCCCACCAGAGGACTTTTCTGTGATGGTGGTTTTACACAGCTTGTCCAGATCCACCACATATGACAAAATAATGCTGTATTTTTTGGAAGCTGTGGCCAGTTAGGTAATATACCACTTTATATTCTCTCCTTCCTCCCCTTCCTCATTGATGTTTTTCTCTCACTTCAGTTGCTCTGGGATTGTATCCCTTCCCTGTAAAATGTAGCAAGTAAGCTTGACCTCAAGCTCTGTTTAACAGGGAACTTATACTAAGACAATGTGCAACAAGTTTCAGAATATTTCTGCCATAACAAGCTGAAGTGGGAAAATATGGTATTGCCAGCTGGCACAGGATACTTTTTTTTTCCCCTTGCAATTTATTGAGATATAGCCACATACCATACAATCATCCAAAATATACAATCAATTGTTCACAGTACTGTCATATAGTTGTGCATCCATCACCACATGAATGAACATTTTCATTACTCCAAAAAAAGTAATAAAAGTAAAAGTAAAAGTAAAAAAGAATACTCAAAACATCACATTCCCCCATTCCCCCCTATTATTCATTCACTTTTTTGTCCCCATTTTTCTACTCATCTGCCTAAACACTGGATAAAGGGAGTGTGAGCCACAAGGTTTTCACAATCACACAGTCACACAGTGTAAGCTGTATAGTTATACAATCGTCTTCAAGAATCAAGGATACTGGGTTATAGTTCAACAGTTTCAGGTATTTCCTTCTAGCTATTCCAATACACTGAAAACTAAAAAGGGATACCTATATAATGCATAAGAATAACCTCCAGAGTGACCTCTCAATTCCGTTTGAAATCTCTCAGCCACTGAAACTTTACTTTGTTTCATTTCACTTCCCCTTTTTGATCAAGATGGCTTTCTCAATACCATGATGCCAGGTCCAGACTCATCCCTGGAGTCATGTCCCATGTTGCCAGGGAGCTTTACACCCCTGGGAGTCATGTCTCACTGAGAGGGGAGGGCAGTGAGTCTACCTGCAGAGTTGGCTTAGAGAGAGAGAGAGAGGCCACATCTGAGCAATAAAAGAGATTCTCTGGGGGTGACTCTTAGGCACAATTATAATTAGGCTTAGCCTCACTTTTGCAATAACAGGCTTCATAAGTGCAAGCCCCAAGATTGAGGGCTTGGTCTACTAAATTGGTAGTCCCCAATGCTTGTGAGAATATAAAGAATTCCCCAGGTGGGTAAATTTAATATTTCCACATTTTTCCTCAGTCCCTCAAGGGGGCTGTGCAAATACATTTTTATTCTCTGCCCAAATTACTCTGGGATATATTGGGGCTTCACACTAACCTGTACAAACAAATCAGACCTCACTCCCTATTCAAGGTTCCATGTAATTATGGTGTTTGAATAAACTGACCATACAAGTTAAATTGTAGAGCATGCTACAGAAAATAAAGATTTTCCACCAAGTAAACATCTCTACCTTTGGTCTGACACAGAAGTTGAAGTTTTAAAACACGGTCAATATCATCCTTTACCCTTTAGTCTGATTTACCTTAGTCCTAACCATGGCCATTTTGTTCATATCTCTATTAAGTCCAATCTCTTTTTCAGCTTCTTTAACATTTGCTGAATGGGGTAATGCTGACATTCATAGCTTCCAAACTCTGGCTCTGAGTCTCAGGTGTCACATAGATACTCAAAATTTCAGGGACTGAACATGTCACACAAACAGCTCAGAATCTCAAAATTTAGAAATAATGGTTACAAATCATGAATAGATGTGACTGCTATAAGAGCTTAAAATCTAGGAACCTTTACCATAAGCCTTCCCCTGATAACCTAAGCTCTCAGATTCAATTCTTAGTTTGCACATTATAGTCAGTCCATATTAGCGAGGCGTTACAACATCTGTCTTTTCATTTCTGGGCACAGGCCACTTTTAACATGATGGAGAAGACTAGATAGAGAGAGGAGTGGTGTTATCAAAGATGTTCTATTCCTTCTTCCATACTCACCAATCAAATAAGTTACTTTTGCTCCCACTGGGAAAAGTGTATGAGGAGCAGAGACAGCCCAGGAGCACTTTTCGTGTGTGTGTGTTTCCTTAAGGACACAGCATGAGGCCAGGGGAATTGATTCTTCTTCCTCCGTGGTGACTAACACTTGGTGTTTATAATCTAAAATCCATATGTTAATAGACTTCAATGAATGTTTTGACTTAATATTTTACTAGTAAGACTAACTACCATGCCATGCAATATTGTAAAAGTTTTGCTGTACATGCATAAATATATGCAGAAGATGAAAGACAGAAAAGCAGAAAGGCAGGAATTTGGTATGGTGTGTGAGCCTTAAGCTCTTGTGCTTTGCCTGAGTGAACCATACGGAAAGTTTGAGAGCCACTGGTATACTGTGACCTTGCCACCCATGTCCCAAGGCCATCGCTCAGTTCCCACTCCTCCATGGCACCTGAAATTTCTCCCACTACCCATTGTCACACTTAGAACCCAAGAGACAGCAACAAAGGATGCTCCAGCCGTATGCACAGTTTTAAATATCGAGCCAAGATTCCAGCCATATTCTGGTCTCTTCTCCTACTCCAGTGAAATGTCAAGAAACTCTTCACCCCTTCCCTTTGGACCTAGGAAAGACATGACCTAAGGAGTCTGCCTTGTTTCTTTTCTCTTGGCCCTAATCTAGCCCACTTCACTCTGCCAGAGCTGGAGGGACTTCATAAGCAGAAGGCAATCCATATCTTGCCAAGAAAGAGAAATGAAATTACATAATCCTCCAAAGGGCCATCCTTTCATCCTTGACAAGTGAGAGAAGGGGATCATTCCCCAATGGGCATTAGGGGCCATATATATCATCTGCAGTAGAATCAACTTTATTTATTAAAATTACAGATGACTGGGCCCCTGTCCAAATTTACCAAACCAGAATTTCTGCCTTTATAATCAGCTCCTCTAATTGTCTTGTGCAGATCCAAATGTGAGGGTGACTGCATTGGAGTGGAGGGCAGGCCTGAGAGGTCGCGGTTAGATTTGAATACAGCTTTGTTCCCATTCTTATGTCAAAATCATCAGTCAAAAGTGACTGGCCTGTGGTTCTAGGGCCACATGTAGTTTTTTTAGGGCTTGAAGTATGATCCTTCGAGCAGCCATGAAGAAAAAAGAATTTCTATTACAAACGGTATACACAGTGAGTTTCAGGTAATTTTATATATTCTGAAGTTTTGCAGATGAGATTATAATGTCAGACACATGACTAATGGATATTTATGTATGTTTAATAGTAATCCTAGTACTGGCAACAGCAGTTAACATTTATTGAGTGTTAACCATACTTTAGATGTGATGGTAAATGATTTACATGTATTAGCTCAATTATTTCTTACAGAAATCCTGTGAGGTTGATAACATGATTATTACCATTTCACTGGTGATGAAACTGAGGCCTAGAAAAATTAGGTAACTTTCTCGAATCATGTTGCCTGTGTGTGGTGGAGCCAGAACTCGACTCACGACCACCCGCCCAAGCTCATGACCACTGTCCCACGGCAGTAAAATTAATTAGATAATAACATATCAAAAATATTACAGTCCTTTGTGATATTGGTCAGTTCTGACCCTTGCCTTTGCTGTTTGGCTCTCTTACACAGTAAATCTTTGATACTTAATTTTGAGTGTGGAGATGGCTGAATGTGCCTATGTTTAATTAAAGAGGACACTTAACTGTGCTGGCAAATTTTAAATGCTTGGCTATCCTCTGAGCTGGCAAAACCTAAGTTTTTAGGTTAACCCTTGCATTTCCAGAAATTCTGCTTAACACATCCAAGTGTATTTGAATATTAAAAATCTACCCAGTTTTTAATTATTAAGGTTTCCCTTGAGAAACCACTTGCCAACCTCATTCTCTGGCGTTGTGGAAAATGCTTTTGGGATTTTATGGGAAATGGCCTTCAGAAGACCCTTTTCAGCCTTTCTCAGGTACACAAGCTTTAGCATTATAGCAGTTCTCAGATTGATAAAAAAAGAAAAATCCATCCTGCTCAGTCAGGAGTGGGTAGCAGTTATAATCAGGGGCTTAGGACGAGGACATTTGAATATCAGCCTCTGAGAATTTAAAGCTCTTTTCAAAGCCAGAACCAATATTTTCTATGCAAAATGCTAACCCTTTAAGGCCTCATTTGCAAATAAAAGACTGCAAGTTTCTGGCATTTGCTTACTGTCATTTCTGGGAGCACAGTCATCACGCACCCTGCTAATGACAGTGCGGCTGTCAATATCACTTTCAAGTTATGAGAACTGTTCAGGGTGGGATAAAGGGGAGAAAGAAGACGGTCAACAGGCAATCCAGCTTTCATTTTAACACTCCCCGGAGGATTTTCATTACCCTTTCTGTACCATGCCTTGCCTTTTCCCTCCTCAAGGTCAGCTCTGTCTAGACAGTTCCTAGCTTCCTCTTCCTGCAGCTAATGCACCCCCACAAGAGGCTGGTGCCCACAGCCTCACTCTGTGCCCTTCCACCTGAGTCAGGAGAGGCCCTGCTTTTCTGAATTATCTGTGACCTTTCTCTGGGTCAAAAGGTCGCTTCTGCAGCAACCAGGTTGGACTTGTTATGGTGATTGCACTGCAGAAAGCTGCTTCTACCTTGTTAGAAGTGACATCACTGTACATTAAAAACATCATATCTCCTTTCATATTAAAATGCCTGTCAGTTCTCCTGCTCAAAGGTTGTAAATCTGCCAGAGTAGCCTGAGCTTGGGGAGTTTTCATTATGAAAATATGAAGATAAGCACTCTGTTTTGCTGTCAAAGGGAAAGAGGTAGGCCTCTAGTAATGATATTACTTTAAGAAATAAATATACGTTTTCTTAACTGTGTGTTATATAAACAAATTTTGAATAGATAGCTCATTTTTTATTTTAAGTTTTTAAAATTCAGCTTAAAAAGCAGGCTGGCATTGCTGAGATAGGAAATATAGCTAGAGTAAGATTTATTAACGTATGCATTTCACACTGGCTCTTATAGTAAATCATTAGACTTTTTCAATGATTTTAGCCCTTCATTTGTAGTTGTCCACTATAAGAAGTGACAAAGGAATGCTTAACCCACAATTCACCCTACATTCACCAATGAAACAGTCCTTTGTTTTGGAGATTTTTAAAGACTATCACCAAATCATCACTTGCGAGAACTTGTTTGACCTGCCAGCCTCATATACGTGTATAAAGTGGGTATAAGGAATCGTATTCATGGAAGGTAGGGGTTAATTTCTACCTAATAACATAAAAATATAGAAAAATTATTTAGAAGCCTATACCTTTCCCCATAACCAATTGTTGTTGTGAATTTCCAGGCTTCTAAGTCAATCCTTTGCAGGCACAGAGGTATTTTGAGTTTCTGGGACATTCATCATCCATTTGTGAAGTGAACTAGTCATTCTTAATTCAGTCTCTAGATCTGTCTCAGTTTATTCTCACTTGGTTGTTTGTGGAGAGGAACTAAGATTTCAGATCCTAACTATCATTTCTCTTTGCAGAAGTGACCACCAAGATCAATGTGGGGTTATTCAGGGCATCCCATTAAGAGACAAAAGTAGCACAGCTGTGTTTGGTAGTCAGCTTACGCTGTGGATTCATAAAGTCTCTTCTGAGAACTCAGCTTTGCAAAGCTGACAAATCATGAACTGTTCATAGGAAGGAATTAATTTCTTTCTCATTCATAAAAGGGTAAAATACAAATAACTCTCTATCCCCCTGACAAGTGAATCTAAATGACACAATCTTCCTCTCTCGCTTTTGGCACAATGCTGTAGACTGTTCTTGATAACATTCCAAGGTAAACTGTGAAATAATTTTATGTATGGTATATATCCATAAGTCTAGGCCAAAAGATTTGTGGCTTTCTGTGAATTAATTCAAATGAGGATGGCATCTCTGTTTGAAGTGCTCTGGGCTGTATCTCATAGCTCTAGTCTTTTTCCCTGGACCTGCTCTGTGACCACCTCAGTAGAGGGGGAAGTTTAGGTGAGATTAGTCAACAACATTTGTCAATGCCTAGAAATAAAACTATGCCAGGAAACAAGGCTCTGCTGTCCCTTGTGGCACAAAAAAATCTGCTTTGGCAATATCTTAACATCGGGAATTTGGGACACACAACTACCTGGTGAGGCAAAACAATATTTTACATTATCAACAGAAAACTCTCAAGGGGGAAGTACTGCTTTTTTTTCCTTAGACAGTTTAGACTATGTTACAAAAGTTAACAACTTAAAACTAATTACAGTGTGTAAAAGCTGACAGCATGGACCTGCAAGAACAAAATGGCCGTTCCGACTACATCACCCAGAAAATTACCTAAGGGTGTCTGGGCCAGGGGGAATAACAATTCAGAATGAAACCAAATCTCCATTCTAAGCATCAAATCCAATGGACATTTATAGGAATCCTGGACTTAAGGATCCTTCTTTTGAAGGAAGGAGAGATAATCCAAATCTTTTTAGGATTTCACAGAGTTTGGCTTGAGGCTAGAATGCTTTCATTTCTGGCTGTGCTATGGGTACTCTGTACTGGCTATGGGAGATATTATTATCGACTGCCATTGCCTTTCAAAGTCATTGCCTTTCAAAGTCATTGCCATACTCTACATAGAATGAGCCAGGGCCTGTGCTACTTGGAGGCATCAGATGCTGTGTGTCAAGCACTGGAGGAGTTGCTGACTTCTCCAGCCACAGAGAGGCAGTGGCGACTTATCAACCCAAGTCCATAACCTACCCAGAAACACAGTGCCCTTGGACTTCACTAGTTGGAAATCAATGGAAAGCTTCATAAAACAAACAAACAGTAAGAAACCCAACGTCCCCAGGGCCACAAAGGACTGACTGAATCACTCCAAGCTAGTTTCCCTTCTGGCAACCTTTGCCTTCTTTACCTAAAGCCAAGAGGTAAATAGTATTGAAAACTCCAGCAGTCACTGCTTGACCCTTCCAATGTCTTCCTAGATCTGCCTTGTTTAGTAAATGAAGTTGCAGCTGAAAGGGGACAGGCCACTGCAGTGGACATCACTGCATGGGGAGGAGGTCAAGTTGCCTTTACCCGTCTACTCCCAGCCCTTTCTTGCTGGCCTGCTGCCAGAGCTAAACACATGACAGGATATCAGTGGCCCCACATAGAAACCACAGCACAACTGCAATCAGCGATACTGAAGCTAACTCATGGAGGTAATGAAAAAACTGCTTTTGCAATAAGGATAATGTTGTAGAAGGAGAAAAGTGTCTCTTTCCCAGCTTAATCTCTGGAGACAACTGTAAAATGCTGGGCATTGGGGCCAGGGTCTCAAGCTCAATTTACATAAGGGTTTGTCAGTTCATTCTGTATCAGAGCCATAAACTGTACCACCATCCTGTAAATATACTCTGCCAATGTGCCATTTTATAAGTATATTCTATCAATCATAAGGGTGAGCAGCTGACAAACAAGAAGGAATCAGCACATATGTTATCACTCTATAAGGATAAATTTTAAAGTATGTTCTATGAGCTGAGGACTTCTTATATAAAACAAGACATTTTTTAGTTAAGTGACGTATTTTTCAAACATGGCAGCAACAGCATCTCCAATCCCCCATCTGAAGATGTGACTTTGACACTCCTCCCTTTGAAAGCTGGAACCAATGGTCCCATTGAAACTGGATGGCCTTCATGACTCTTTTGACCAATAGAATATGGCAGAAGTGAGACACTGTGACTTCTGAGGCTGGGTCATAAAAACTTCCACTGTGTTCACTGGAATACTCATTCAAACAGTCTTCAGCCACCATGTAAATAGTCTGACTGCTGAGGCTGCCATGTTGCGAGAAGCACAAACTAGCCCACGCGGAGAGACCCTATAGAGTGGCTCTGTGACCACCTCAATATATAGAGAGGGATGCCTGGCCAGCCCCAAGCTACATAAGCTCATCATGCTTCTAGCTTTAGCCACATCTCACAGCCATCACCTGAGAGGTTCTGAGCCAGAAACTTCCAGGACTGTCCCAAATTTTCACCCACAGATACTGTGAGAGATAAAATGGTTACTGTCTAAACCACTAAGCCTGGGGGTGATTTGCCATGCAACAATAAATAACTGGAAAGGAATTGAGACATTGACTGTTTGGCCCATGACTGCTACAATGCACAGAATGGTATCCCTGGAATTTAAAAGAAATCAAAGTGGTTAAAGATTGTGGACTCTGGAGGGCAGCTGCTTGGGTTTAAATCTCATTTCCACAATTTATTAAGCATTTGACCTTGGACAAGTTACTTCCCTGAGCTTCAGTCTCCTTATTTACAGATTGGGGATAATAATTATAGTAACATCATAGGGGTTTTTGTAAGGTAAATTAATACTTGTAAAATACATTTAAAAAATACCTGGCAAATAGGAAGTGCTTACTTATGGTTAGCAGATTTCCAGGTTCCTTAGAGCCTGAAGTTTATACAATTTGAGGCACCTCAACCAAAAATTACAATAAAATTACAAATACTAGGTATATTTAGAATTAGGCTAGGGACATAATAGTGACTAGATGTTCTTCCTGTCCTCCAGTAGCTTATACTCTATAATTGAAGACAGAGAAGTAAACAGACATTTACAAACCAGATCGTTTTTGAAAACAGCTGTCTGTGGGCACTCTCACGCATCCTGAAAGAAGTCTAAACTGGCTCTTAGAGAGAAATATGGCAACACATATAATAAAATATCCTTTAAAATGAGAAAATCATTAAAAATAGTGAATCTATATTGGGGAATTTATCTAAGGAAATATGTAAGTATTCAAAGATATAGGTACTTATTGACAGCAAAGAATTAAAAATAACTTGTTTACAGTGATGGGATCAACCAAATTGTCATTATTATGCTGCTCTTAAAATGATTTCATATTCATCGACATGCAGAGCTCTTCACAAAGTATAGTTAAATGAGGAAAACAGATTATACAACAGTATGTATCATACTGAGCAAAGGAGAGACAGAGTGTGGCCTGGGAAGCTCTATACTAGCATGTAGTTTTGCCCTGGCTATTAAACTAGCAGGCACATTTTGAAGTTTTTTTCTTTTTTATCTATTTTTTCCAATATAGCTACAGAATACAAGCTTACTTATGTAATAAAATTGAGTACATTTTTAAAAAGAATGACTACATTCTACATTTGTCCTCACTTCTTGGTCCATCTTCAATAAATACACATATTGAATAAATCATCCATTTTCCCAGACTCTGAATAACATTCTGGCTCAGATTTGGATGTGTTAGAATAATAGGTTAAATGCTAAGTCTATTAGGACAGGATGTGAGCTAGACTCACCCTTTCTGGAAGATCTCTTGCCCTTCCAAATTGAAGTCCACAGATGGAACATAACTATGCTCTAAAGGGTGATATAAAATGCTAACAGTATTGATATAAAATAATGTGTCATCTCTGTGGTTTAATTGGATTGATTTTCTTGGAAATAATCACAGATATGTTCATCTCAAATGTCTTTGGCACCCTTTTCTTCCTTGCCAGTGGCTACTATTCTGATTGCCTGGGGATTAAAGCTTTTCATTTTTCAGGGACTGCAGTGAGTGGCATAAATCTTTTGGCCTATAAAATTTTGAGCATTCAAGTTAAATAAAATATATACCGTATCATCCCATGTCTTTCCCTTCTTCCCCCTTTTTGAAAACAGCTGCTGTTTTAAACCATTGCAGAATCTAATATAGTCCACTCAGACAGGAAAGCTAGTCAGCAAGGCTGGTCTGCAAGATTGGGCAAGTGGGCACACATGCTTTTTTGGAAGGCCATCACACCTATCAATACCTGCACTATCTCCCCACGAGTGGCACAGATGCAGACATTTCATAATAAGAGAGTTATTACTTTCAGCTATTAAGAAACTACCTTATTAAGATACCCATGGGGAAAACAGCCTATTTCAACCATATTGCTGTTATTACCTCCTAAGAAATGAGTTTTTGAGGTCTTTGCCATGACAGCGTTTAGCTGAGGAACTGAGGAAGAGATAGAGAACAGATGAATCTTGGGGAAACATTTTAAGGGTAGAAGTCTAGAGTCCAGAACCAAGGCTTGGTTAGGTGAAGACATTTGAGTGGGGTGCCTTGGTGCGAATTCCAGTATAATCAGGGGATGGCCTAAGAGACTGGCGGGGAGGAACACCTTTGGAAGGAAATTTTGGGAAAATGTCAAAGACAACTACTTTCTTTAAACTGAATATCTCTGTTGCCAGAAGTATATACCCCTCACCATCCACCTGGCAGGCTGAAGGCACCATCATAGAAGCTTGCTTCCCCTATACCCCTGGGAGGTGAGTCTTACCCCTCCTCCCCATGCCCCTTCTCTATAGAAACTTTGCTTCTAGTGCGTCTTCCAGCGGGCATTCTTCTTGTCTTGTGTTGTATCTGACAGCCATGTCCCCCCTAGGCTGAGGGATGAATGAGCTAAAATGGCCTACCTAATAATTTCCATAGTTTTCATGAGTCTTGCAGATCCTTGCCAGGTGCCAGTTTTAGTGCTAGCATTGGTCATGCAAATGGTCAAAGGATGGGGATAAACCCTGCACCAGTTTTGTTCAGCAGCTGTCCCCAGGCAAAATTTTCTCTTTTCCTAATGTAGCACTTTGTGCAGATATGTGTGAAGTTCAAAGCCTCACATTTTGTCAATTAACACCTCAAAATTAGGTGAGCACCCTAGGGCTAACAGAACATTGTCAATGGTTTAGGAATGAGAGAACTTCAAGGTTTGAAAGAGGCCATAAATAGAGTTTAGCCAAAGCTTCCTCTGCTCCAGCTAGGGGAGGCTAATAAAATACCATTTTTTAAAACACATACACACTAACCCAAGAACAGGAAAGTCATCTTCCTTTCTATTTTGAAGAGTAATCATTTTTCTTTAGAATAAATTCCTTCAGAATCTCTTTTCCTCTTGATTTTTGAATTTTTTAAAATAAGTGTACTAGTGCATTTTTCTTACAATAACTTATACTGGGAAAATTTCTTCGAGGTTTTTTTTTTGGGGGGGGGGTAAAATTCTAATTTCCCTAATATATAATTAGGGAGTAATTTATATGCTGCAGGTGGAGCTGTTATGTCTTTTGTCTAGGAAATGGAAAGTAAGTTTCAATGAGGATTCTGAGGTCTTTGCTGTCCCTGAAGAGGAATGGATACAAAAAGTCAGATTTGGGCTGTGATCACCACAGTTTAGGACACCTGATCAATGATAAATGTTTATTAATCAGTTCTGTAATTGGGATTGCTGGGATTAAGGCTCAAGAAGTGCTGAGATTCTGAATCCTGTACAGTCCACATCAAGGACTTCATTTTCTCCTATTTTAGTTAATATTCATTCATTCTGTGGCACTCAGAGGGTCTTATTCTGGGACCAGCTGAGGAGTCATTCATTCATTCATTTAGTAATTTATTCATTTATTTATATTTAAGGGCACCTTTTCTTTGCCAAGCACTAAGCAAATTTACAAAACTTAAAAAGGGAACAAGTTGTTGCTATTTGGACAGAATGTTGGGATGAATCCTAATCTAGCAGATGCCTATATAAGTTACTCAGTGTCTCACCTACCCAGTATGCTTAAAGCAATTCTAACAATTCTAATATCCTTCCCTGGCCATTGGTAAAATTGTATGCAACGTTTGTCCTCCCCATGTTCTGTGTACTCTGCAACCTGTTTGTTTTTAACTATTCAGCATAAATCATTAAGAAGACTTTGCTTCTCCTCATAAAAGGCAGTTGGGATTCTTCTTGATTGTGTTTGTATGGGAAGACCTTCAAGGTAAGAGAGTATTATTTTTTTTCTCTTGTTGCAATTTATGAAGTGAGTTGTCAGTTGCTGAAATCTTTTTGGGAGAAATGTGAAATGAGGACAGTGTTGAATTTTTGAGACAGCCCTTCAGGTGTGGGTGACCTTCTAGAAACAAGCCCAGATACTGGTGCAGGTTTTGCCACAACAGAACCAGCTGTAGTCTTTGCCCCTGAGAGTTTTAGGTGACAACACACATGCTTCTTAGTGTACGAACTTCAAGGACTGAAGAGACACCCATTTATTCTGACATTAGAGAGAGAGGAAAGTCAATTACTTAAGAAAAAAATTGAGAAGAAAGAGCTTGTGATAACATATTGGGAACTTTCAGCTACGTTATGTTCACTAACCCAGAATCAGGAAAATTAACATCCAATGCTAAAATTTACCAAGAACTAGCGTTTGGTCTTAAAATTTTGCATTCTGCCTGGATGAAGGCCTGAATCTCTAAAGTTGTTCTTGAACTTGAGCCTGCTGGTTTATAATATGCTGCATTTTAACTACACCACTGGGCTGGTGAAAGAAATCTTTAGACCAAAGAAGCATGTGGATTTGATAACTTACCCTGGAAAATCAAGGACATCTGTTTGGGTTGTTTTTTTGTTTGTTTGTTTGTTTTTTTGCTATAAATATTTTTTTGAATGTTTAAACATAAAGCACTGGTCCAATTCATTAATATTTTGGAATGAATTTAGTTATATAGGTTGTAATTAAATGAGTTGTGATTTAGCCTTTGTGTAGTTGAAAAAAAATCAAAAGTTTTACATTATCTTATTTTACTGAAAGAAACATTAAAATGTTTTGAAATTGAAAGCAGTATTTTAAATAAACTTGGTAGCAGGTATTTTAGCCATAGAAATCCTTTAAAGATTTAGAAATGCATTTTTAAAAATTAAAAGAATCCCATACCTTGGAAATCATTTGCTGACATCTGAAATATTCCTAAATTTTTATATACCGTATTTTATGTAACTTGGCCGTACCGTTTTAATTAGTTTCGCTGTGGTAGAATTAGTGTCACTGAAGTAGATGCCCTCCACTGAGGGCTGAACAAGCAGCCTTACATACCACAGATTTCCAATATAAACTATAATTCATAAAGGCCAATACAACTCTTTTCTTTGTAGCGGGTAACCATTTATGTTTGAGGTGAAGATGTTAATATGGAAATTTTGTGAGCTAGGAAAGAGGACGAATGTTATCATTCTAATTTATGACCTTTCATATAAGGCCAAATGTAAAGGCAACTTCAATTGTTTTATATCTCAGCGCTGGCACACAGCAGATGTATGAAATTTGGAGTGTTAGATATAAACTTTTATTACCAAATTATAAATAATTTCTCCCACTTATAATGTTCACCTTTCAAGTTCATCTTGTTTAAAACACAAGGGCAGCTTCACACAGATTTCACTAAATTATACAGCAGAGAGAGGTTTTCTAGAGTTCACAGTAGAATGTAAAGCACTGCAACATTTGGAAGACTCTCCTTACAGGAGCCCAGACCCAGAGCCCATCCCTTTTGAAATTAAATTCACACCAAAATAATGGATGATGACTTTTGAACATTTATTTAAATATCTCAAATGATATATCTGAAAGTAAATGCCCATGATGTAGCACATATCCTGTGGTAGACTGAACTACGTTCCCCAACAAACGCATGTCCTGAGTCTTAATTCTCATTCCTGTTGAGTGTGAACCCATGTAAATATCTCCTGAAGATATTACTTTTAGTTTAAGGTATAGCCCAACTGAACAAGGGTGGGTCTTACTCTGGATTAATGAGGCTGTACAAAGAGAAAGGCACAGGAAGGAGCCAAAAGTAGGAAATCGGCAGGAACCTGGAAGAGGAAGGAGAAGACATCTCCATGTGGCAGAAGGCAGAGATGGAAGCCAAGGAACCCAAAAGATTGTGGCAAGCTGGCACTAGGACAGTACCAACCTGGGAGGAAGCAAGCCTTCTAGCCTCCAAAACTGTGACAATAAATTCCCTTTGTTTATGTCAACCTTCTGTGTGGTATTTGTCATAGCAGTTGGCAAACTAAGACATATTCCTTCATTTTGTAAGAATAAATGGCCTCCTGCTTTTTCTGAGAAATTTGCCTATTGGTCAACAAGCTTATATTACTTCTCAGAAGATAATTCTGCAACTGTAGAATGTCTTTCTTCTTGCTTTCTATAACAAATAATTTTCACACCCCAGGATGAAAGGTAGATAGTAGTGGCCTAAAATACCCAAAACTAGGATGTCATAGCTTTCATGCTTTTATGTCCAGTGTTGTAAGGTCAAGGAAAGGAGGCCCCAACCAAATCTATGGTCAGCCCTTCAGAACAGTGAATGCTCAAGCAAGACCAGCCAGTGCTCTTGCAATGCTCAACACTGATGCTTTGTATTAAAATCTGCTTTGGGAACTTTCAGCCAATCGAATTCCTCGTTTGCATATATCATCATCCTCATCCACATCAACATCATAGAACAATCACCCACATGTTCTCCGGGCAGTTGGGTGCTTTATAAAATAAGCTAGAAATGATACTTTCTGCTATGAACATGAAACATAAAGGGAGAGAGTTACTTAAAGGCAAAGAAATAAAAAACTGCAGACGTGTGTAATAAATAATGAAATGGCAAGAGTTCATCTTAGTATTTTTATACTAGCATTTGCCTAGTTTAAGAATAACAGCTTCTGTTTGAAATGCTATTCTCTTTACAAAGCATTTTCATATACATCTTCCTTCTCATTTAATCATCCCATAATTCCAGGGTATTAAGAGTAGCTTTTATTTCCCCCATTTTTAAAGAAAGAAAAAGCCTTAGATAAGTTTGTAATTACTGGGCCAAGAAAGGATTTACAATTAGAAGTGGAAGAATCAAAATTCAAATAATGAGACTACTGACTTCATGGCCCTGTATTTTTTAGTTCATAGCATAAAAACTTGTATATAGACAATGAGAAAGATATTTAAACTAAGCCATGCCAAACTACTTTTATGACTTTAGGGCTTCTTAATAAGTTAATGTTTACGTTTAGGATTCAATAACTAGTTCTTGGTGGACTATTATTCCAGAAAAGTCTTACATATATTGTCTTTGTATAATATGTTAAAGAAAAAAAAAGACCCATGAAATACTGAAGGTTGCCTTGTGAGTTAGTAAAACCAATTCTAAGCTGGGGAAGGGATTCTGAAAACAACCATTTTTTTTTTGAGAAGTTTTGGTGGCTCATAAAAATAACTCATGTGGCCAAACTGTCTAAGTTGGTCTTCACCGAACAGTGCTGCTTGGAAAAGTCTGCAGGGCTCTGCAGATGAACCATACCCTCAGAATTCCTCACCATCCCCTGCCCTTCACATCAGTCTTAATAGCTCCACCAGGGCTCTGCAGTAAAGGGGAAAAAAAGCCATGAATCAAAATTTATGCAAAATAACCAGTGAGGAATGTGGGACAATTTGATGTCTGATGTGAAGGTTTTTTAGGGACAGGGCTTTATATCCTATTATGTTTGTTCTTTGCAGCTTATTACTTGCTTTTAATAGTACTTTACTTAAAATTTTAAAATTTACATTATATTTTATATTGCAAGAACTTCAAATAAAGCCCTTTCAATAAAACTGTAATTGCTTGGTTCTTACCTAAACCACTCTTTTATAGATGGATTTAAGGAAGTCTCTCTTCTCTATCAAATCACCCCCAGTTGTTCTCTGTTACAAGATGAGTCAACTGAAACTGCTTATTTCTTCAGTCTTGGGCTAAGAGAGGCTTATGGCAGTGATGGGGGGGGGGGGGGGGCTCACTAGTGTCTTAAAAAAATTCTGCATATTAAACATTGTAACATTTAATAGATTTGGGATCTGTTGTTTAAAGATATCACTTCATTTATGGTGTTACAAATCATAAAAAGGAATTAAAATTTAAGTTTTAAACTGATGAGGGTATGTGTGTGGGGAAAAAAAGGAATCAAATTTTGGTATAACAGTTTTCTCCCTTTTACTCTCTTGTTCCATTAATAGCAATAAATTGAAAATTCATGCAAAATTCCAAACCAGTTTCCCATAGTAGCACTTAAATAATGTCTGCCCACTATTTCCAATTAGAACTACTGTTTGTAATGTAACGCAGTTTATGGCATTACAATGTAAAGTTACTTTAGTGATTTTAATTCTTTTTGTATCAATTAACATTGCTGTTATTGCTACTAATGATTTCTTCTTCACACATTTAAATCAAAATCTAAAAGTGGATTTAAAGACTGGAGGCTGCTTTTTATTTATTTTTATTAGATTATTCTGGGACATTTCTGGGTACGCATGGACATTTAGCAGTAAATCCCAGTTTCCTATGACTTCAAGCTATTTCCCTGCCTAGCAGATCATTTCCAGTTTTTTGGTTGGTTGTTTTGTTTTTTAATACCGTATTCGGCTTTCTGTTAAAAGAGATCACCGGATCTTCCTACTTTGACTCCACCACACAAATTTTGCCATTAGGCAAACCAGGACTATAATTGGAACGCGCCAGCGAGGACCGGCCTTTTAGGTCCCCGCGGGCTGCCGTAGCTGGGGAAAGCAATGATTGGCTGGGGCTGAAAGTGCCGCCGCTTCGGCGGTTTCAGCTTTCGCTGCGATTGTTGCTGGAGGCTGCGCTTTGCGACGCCTGGATTGGGGGTTCTAGATCCCGGCCGCGAGGTGAAGGTGAGCAGGGTGGCCTCGCGGGCTGAAGACCAGGCCGCGGTCAGTCCCAGGTTCGAGGCCCCAGGGTTGCGTCCCGCCACACAGCCCGGGAAGGGCCTGGCGGGAGCGGGGTTCGGGACCCGGAGAGGGAGAGCGGGCCCCGGAGCCTGCCGGGTGGCCGGAACCAAGGGGAATCCCGCGGCCCCTTGTTCTTTTCGGTGCCTAGAATGGCCGGGAGGTTTCTGGTTGTCGGCGTAGAGGTTACTGAACTCGTCTCTGAGAACCAGTCCCCGAGAGGCGCCTAGACCGCGAGGTGCGGTGAGAAATGGCAGTCTCCTGTCTGCCTTGATTTTGCCTCCGAGATGTCTCCTGGTTGTGGAAGCCTCCCGGGGTACCCGGACGCTACCCGTCATTCGGCGGGAAAGCGGAGCCTGAACACAGACCCAGGCTTTGTCCAGTTCCCAGGGCTGCAGGAATTACGGGACCGCCACTGAAATCGGGGTAGCTGCATCTGACCCCCAGGAATTAAGAGCTGTGCCTCTCCGCTGTAGCCCCCTTTTCCCGAGTTGTCAGATGGGGTACCCACAGTTGTATGGTATTAAGTCCTGTCACCAGAGGCTTTCCGTGTGTACGGATGCGCACAGGCGTGCCTAGCAAGTATTTTTGTTTGGGGTGCCTAGGATTAGGATGATGCAGATAACGTTGATAGTGATTTAGTGTGCTTTTCCCTCGCCATAATCATACTTGACTATTGTAGAAAAATGGAAAATGCAGAGGACTTTAATGAGGAAAATAATATTCACTGAACTCTTCCACCTACAATCTTTTTGTGTGTTTTACTTATAGATGTGCTGTTTCTACTTGAGCTAGGACTACCCCTGTTTTTTCCACTTAACAGTATATACAGTTTTCTGCTTATGTTTGATAACGCTTACTAAATATTTTCTAATTTTGTATTTTCTTTTGATTGACTGCTTATTCCATCATTGCATAGGTCCCATAAATTATTCAGCCATTTTCCTACTGTGGAGCATTTAGTTGTTCTCAGTTTTTGCTTCATTTTATCATCCCAGATAATAATCTTGATGAACCTGTGTTTTTTTGTTGTGGTTTTGTTTTGTTTTGTTTTTTAACTGTATCAGATTATTCTCTTGGACTATATTCTCAGGAATGGAGTTATTAGATCAGATAATATGGACATTTTAAAGAATCTTGATATACATTGCCAAATTGTTTTCCAAAAATGTTTCAGTAGTGTACTTCATCCATGCATGAATGTCCCTGTTTCACCAAAAGTATGGTAGCTCGTAACTCATTTCTGACTCATCAAGGAGGAAGGTTGAGCCTCTCTTTGGAATGATTATTTTCATGGTGGTGTCTGGCAATTCTACTTGTTTCAGTTTTGTGCAGGAATCTTTCAGAAGCTTGTGTGAGTTTGTGTGTGTGTGTGTGTGGGGGGTACTATTGTAATTATGGCGTAGGCTAACCAAATGTTAGAACAGGAAGAGACTTCAGTGATTATCTAGCATAACTCCCTTATTTTGCAGATGAGGAACCTGGGGCCATGAGAGGTGAAATGATGAGTTATCCAAGTCACACAGCTAATTAAGTAGCAGAACTGGGATTAGAACTCAGGTTTCCTGCCTCCCAAGTGAGTACTCTTTATGCTGCATCAGGCTTCCTCTCACTGTGGCATATTAGGTATTAGAATTTTAAAAGACGTTTCTGTCACCTGGTTTATTTTACCATTTTAGAATTGTACCGAGTAACAAAGATAACTATCAGAGGGACCTGTAACACTGAAAAATTGGAAAGCGACCTTTTTCTTGGTGAGGACTAACATCCATGATTATGAGTGGCAAGATTTTGACAGTTGTTGGAATAAAATATCCCTAATAAGTTATAATTTATACTCCATCATCTGGTTGAAACTTAGTTGTTGATTTTCCTTCTTTATACCTTGAAGATTTTTAAAAACTCCTTGTTGGTTTAAGACCAGAGAACAATGTTGGCTTTTCCTTTTTTTTTAAATTTCAGGGCTTATAGCAGGGTTTCTCAACCTCAGTTGACATTTTGGACTGTATAATCCTTTGTTTTGGAGGCTGTCCTGTGTGCTGTAGTATGTGTAGCAACTTACCCTCTAGATACCAGTAGTACCACCCCTCCCAGTCATAAAAATAAAAAATGTCTCTAGATATTTCTGGATGTCCCTGGGGTGGGGCGTGGGAGGTGTAAAGTCACCCTCTAATTGAGAACTGCTTGCTTATAGGAATTATTTGGGGAGCTTTATCAAATGAAAATGACAGCACCTCTTGCCTACAGAGCCTCACTGGGAGTAGGCCTCAGGAATCTGCATTTTAACAAGCATTTCTGTTGATTCTGAGGCAGCTGGTTTTTGATCAACACAAAAACATTTCAGTTTTCTCCCCTCTTTCTCCTAGTTGGTGGTCAGTAATAGAGATATTACTATGTTAATAGCTTTTGAAATACCTGGATGATACTATACTAGCTCCTCTACCTTCAAATTGAAGGAAGAAGGGATAGGAGTTTTGCTTGGCACTGGCTTTGAATATTTCTTCCACAAACTTGGGCAGTGTACCAGGGATGCAGAATGAGTAAGACATTTTCCCTGTCCCCAAGAAGCTTGGAATCTACTGTGAGCAACTGGGAACAGCAAATGGGAACAATTAACGAAACAGCTGGGTAAGTGTCATGACAGAGAGGAAAGAAGTGCTCTAATTTTTGTGTAAGGTGTGAGATAGGGATTCTCTTTCATTCTTCTGGATATGGATATCCATATCCAGAATGCACAGAATATCCAGAAGAATATACTGACTCACTTGTCTCTTTGGAGAGAAGGGAGGGAAGTAGCCCCCTACTGCTCAGGGAGAAGATACTTGGTGTTGAGCCTTCCAATAGGGTTAGGCCCTTAACTGTTTCAGAAGAAGCTATTTACAGAGCTGTTTTTCTCAGGGTCTGATGCCCTTCTCAGACACTGATAGATTAAGCTAGTACTGCATTTATTTGGGTTGCAATGCCAGTTTTCCCTGCAATTTTTTGCTTTTCAATTTTTTTTTTCACTCTAAACTATTAACATTATAGGAGTAGGTTCATGTTTACAGATAGAACATTGCCAGGAAACAAGGATTTTCACGTCTCCTGCTTAGTGTTGTAACTCTAAAATCGCATTAGATATGTTCTTTCTGTTTGGCTATTATATTTCTTCACAGGCTAATTTATAGTACTTTGTCACTTTGGGCATTCCTGCCCCCCCCCCCCCCATTGCTACTACATCCACCTAGTTCTGCCTCTGTCTCAATGGCCGTCACTCAAGTTTAGCTGGAGAATCTTTACATTCCCAAAAGAGCAGTTATATCTTTGAAAGGGCTTGGACTTTGGGGGTTCAGCCTTAGTTCCACTTAGCACCTCATAGTGTGACTGTGTGACTTGCTCGTGCATCTAACATTGCCTGGCACAGTTGAATGAATAAAATTTGCCCCTCGGCCCCCCGCCCCCATTTCTTTTACTAAAATAATCTCTGTAGGGCATTTTCCAGATGATCTAGTACCAGACCTCTTAATAGCTTCTGACAGAAAGAATACTGCCTTTGACTTAATAGGCATTTATAAAAATAGGTAATTTAAAACAAGCCTGAGTAGGAGTCAGTGGAAGGAGAGGAGGCATAGAGATTGATTATAGCTTTAATTTTGAAGGGAGTTTTCCCAAGGTGACCCTGAGGAAAGGAGGTCTTTTTCTTCTTACATGTTTATGGTTCAAGAATCTTATCTCTTGCTTCAGAAATTGTCAGAACTTTTCCTTCTGCCTTATCCAATTTAAAAGATGAAAACTTAAAATTATTTGGGCCAAGTGATGGGAAAAATTGTGGTGTCAGGACCAATTTACTCATACAAAATGAATTTATGGGCAAGTCATTAAGTAACAAGGAGTACCAAGGAAGCCTAATCAAGACTAATGTAAGATATATGACTCTAACTTGAGGGATAAAATGTGTTTGAGGCAACCATCCTCTTTCCAAATAACTTTTAAGAATATTTTTCTTCAAGAGATTTAGCAGAATGTAGGTTTTCTGGAGAATATGCGAGACACTTGATATTGATCCCTCTCATGTGACTTACATTCTTTTGAGGAAGAAAAGACTCATAGAAAAAAATCAGCATATGAGAAGAGAGTAAATAATGACAGATTATATCAAATACAAAAAAATGCCAATCCATATGATGTGAGAAGTAAGTGAGACGGCCTGTCTCCACTCTGAGATCTCATCCAGAAAACAACCCAAACAAGTTCCTGCTTGAAACCCTCTCATGTTCTCTGTCATTAACAACTGTATTTCCAAAGTTTCCAGTTCACAAGACCCTCCTAGGCTTGTGCAAATGGATTCCTGGGTCCTACCCTGGAACTCCTAAATAAGAATCTTCAAGTGCCCCCAGTGATTGCAAGTTTGAGAAAGTGACCTTGATGCTCAAGCCCAAGCTCTTTAGCCTGACTTACCCTGTTACCTTTGAATGTGGCCCTGGTCCTTCTGTGGCTGAGTCTCCTCCTTGTCTGTGTAGCTTTTTACTCTCAAATCCAAATACACTGTCCAACGCCTTTGATAAGACTTCTCTCCCTTCTGCTGGTAAACTCTTCCATGTCCTTCAAACTCAGCTCAGGAATTCTTCCATTATCTGTCAGCACTGGGCTAAGTGAGTTTTTGTGCTCCCAAAGCATTATGTGCATAATTCTATCCAGATACATACCACTTTTATAAAATTCTCCATTTACATGTTTTGTGACCACCCCCCCCTTTGGAGAGTAAACTCTAAGGATCTAGAACCATTTCTCGTTTGTGTTATCTTCTCAGCACGTTAGTTGCTCCATGTAAGTTTTAAACATCAAACGCTTTCAGGAAGAGATTGATGTCAGTTGGAGTAAATCTGGACGTTTAGTGAAAGAAGTGTAATCATTGATAAGCTTAGAACAGGTAGTATAAGTGCTTTTTAAAAAGGTGTAGAAAGATAATATAAGTAATATCTTTAATATAATCAATACTGCCTGTTAACCAATTGATAATCTAGGTTTGTAATCTTTTTTGATGTCATTAACTTGTTACTTTGGACAAGGTATTTAATAATATGCCTGTTAACTAGATTACACATCTTAATGCATTTAAATGGTTTTTTTTTAGGGGAATACAAAATAAACGGCTATCTTACTCAATCTTGTACATGAAGAAAGTGCGACATAATGGGATTTAGCGTCTGTGATAGAGTTGGAAAATGAACCTAAGAGTGAAGAGTTGAGTCTCTTTATCAGGCCTTCAGAGTTAATTGTCTCTCTAGAGCCGTTTAAAACAGCACATGTTCAAGACATAAATAAGCAGTTAGCAGATGATTGGGAAGATTTGTTTGTTTTTACTAAGTCATTAAAGGTACTGAATCTGTTACAGTATTTGCTTTGTCATTTTTCTCCTTGCTGGTGAATGAAATAGTTGTGTGGTATGAGTCTTGAACAAGTAGTAGTTGTAATTTTTAGTTATCTGTTGAGACTGTGTAGATACAAAAATAAGCTTGCAACTTAGTGGAAAAGTTAAACTGCTAAACAAACAATCAGTTGATCACATTTTAAAATAATCTTTCAAGCCTTGGAAGGGAAATATCCAAATGATATAGCTTAAAATTCAAGGATAGATTTTCAAATTTGTATTTCCTTCTATTTAACTGTTTAAATTCTTCTTCTAGATTCTAAGTTCTTGAAGGGCAGAGACTCTGGATAACATTTTTTTAAATTTTCTTGTACAGCATGTCATACACATTTGTTGAACAGGTGAAAAGCCAAACTGCTGAGACTATATGGATTCACTTTGAGAAAATCTCTGAACAACCTTAAACGCAAATTCAGATCATTGAGTGGATGGACTTTGAGTGAAATAAGCAGGGCTATTTATGGAAGAATATCTAGTAAAAATTTTGGTTGAAAGCAAATTTTTAAAAACTTGAATTTATGAAGAGAGACCTTAAAATATTTTATCTATATTAGTTTTTAAGTCTTATTGCTGTATGGCTACTAAATAATAGTGATGCTGAATTTCACTGAAACAGAAAAATTAACCTCCAAAGTATTTTATTCTCAGTTTTTGCTTAAGTAACTACAGTTTTGTTATATTTGTTCACCAAAATATTTTGAAATTATATAGCAAGATGAGTTTTTGAAAGGAGTGATGACAACTTTGTATGTCTGATGTGATTGATTTGGGTGTGTAATATGATCTATTTCGCTATTGCAGATTCCTATTTTAAGACTGGGTTTGCTTTATTATTTAGAGCACATATCTGCCATAGTTATAACATTAAATCACAATATTTGGCTACCTTAACAACTTTCAGGAGGCTATATAAGGTTGTAGTTGAGAGCATGGGCTGACCATCCACTTAATGGCAGTGTGACCTGAGACAGGGTGTTTACCTTTCTGCGT
This sequence comes from Choloepus didactylus, assembly GCF_015220235.1. Taxonomy (NCBI): domain Eukaryota; kingdom Metazoa; phylum Chordata; class Mammalia; order Pilosa; family Megalonychidae; genus Choloepus; species Choloepus didactylus. Next base: position 158,970,010 of record NC_051309.1, read on the forward strand.
CTCTAACTTCATCTGTGAAATGAGGATGAAAACAATACCTACCTCACAGGTCAAGGGGGTGTATGTGGGTAAAAACATGTAAAGTGCTTGGAAAAGTGCTGCCATGTAGTTAACTCTTGAATTTTGGCTCTCCAGTATTGTTATTATTTTCAGAGATACTGTTTGGGGATCAGTTCATAGCATAATGTAAATAAGTCTGCCCTATATAGCATGGACTTTGGAATAAGACTGATTTGAGCTTGAATGTTGGTTCCGTTACATTTTGGGGGAAGTCCTTTAATCTTTCTGTGCCATTATTTTCATTACAAAATGGGGATAATACGACCTTCCCAGAGTTGTTAAAAGGATTAAATTAGATAATGTTTGTAAGGATCTTAGCAGCATAAAATAAGCATTCAGTAAATGGTGGAGTTGGCAGTGGTTGTGATGAGTAAACTGACTGCGTTCTGAAGCAGTAGTGAGAAGAGATTTAGGATAGGGGCCCTGTAGACACAGGGCTGGTGACTGTGCAAACCATCTTCTGTAATAGGGCCATGTCATGGGCTTGTGGTGGGGACTGAATGAGATAATGCATGTGAAACATGTAACCTAATACCTGGCTCATAGTAAGTGTTGAAAAAGTGTTAGCTGTCATGTTGTAGTAGTAGTGGTAGAGTAGTAATACTGAGTCTTCAAACATGGTCTTGATACTTTATTTCCTAAAAATCTTTTAATGGGTTCAAGGATTTCTTTCTTTTGTTGAATAATTAACTTTTGTTTTTACCTTTTTTTGTTCCTTTTCATATTTCTGATCAGGATTGTTAAAATGAGTCTGCGGAAGCAAACACCCAGTGACTTCTTAAAGCAAATTATAGGACGGCCAGTTGTGGTAAAATTAAATTCTGGAGTGGATTATCGAGGTAATAATTTCATGCTTCATCCTCACAGTTGTAACTGAATAAGTAAATGTGACTTCATGTTGATTTTTCTTAACCTCACAGTTTTTGTTCACACCTCTATTTCTGTCCTTTTAGAAGGACAACTCCAACAGCAGAGTGTATACTTCTGACTTCCAGTGTGGTTTGTGTGACTTGGGTCTCTGCTTTGAGATCATGTGTGCCTAAGTTCCTTGGTAATAACCAAGGATGCCCAGTCAGCTCAGGCATTACTGAATACTGGATACTGAAGAACAACTTGGCACAGCAGCATTTGTTTTCTAGAAGTATTCAAGATTGGCAAGCAACTATTTAGACACTTCCCACTCACATAGCATGATAGGGTATACAAAGATGTCTTTCTGTTCTTGTGGAGAATGCTCTTTTTAAGAGGCTGTGAGACTTCTGAAATTAACTTTGTGTGAGGAATGGTTTGACATTCCATTTTTTGAACTTCTTAAATTCCTTATCTTCCAAAGTTAAGATGTGTTAAATTACCTGGAATAGTTCCCAAGTATAGATAATTTGTTTTGAGGCCTTTTCTTAGTCTCTTTTCTGAGTAATTAATGATAGCAATATCTGGAACTTTTTCCTCTTTCCACACAAATATAATTTTATTAAGAGTTTACTACTTGCCCGGTGTGTGTGTCATAATCACTTTATATATGTTTTCACTTCATCTTCAGGTAAATCCTTTGAGATCTCTGTTGTATTATCCCAGCCTAGTAAGGTAGGAGCCAGGATTCAGACTCAAGCTTGACTGAAAAACCTTGTTAAGAAACCATCTGCTGTTTATGTATTGCTTTAGTTTCTTGATATTAATGACATATCCAGATTAATTTGATTTTTGTACTGGAATTAATGAATTTATACTGAATACTGGGATAGTGTAAAGTCTCTGTATTGCTTCTCACCTGAACTTTTGATGAGTCTAGAGGAGGTAATAGTCTTCTAGGGATTTGTGTATATTT